>NC_057399.1:60253932-60613231 GCF_019320065.1 Cervus canadensis | reverse complement strand
CTACAAAGATTCACAGAATTGGATTGGGAAGAGAAGGGGAAAGGAGGAAATAGAGGTGTTCTGAGGTAGAAAACAGAGAGTCAAGATTGGGAGAGAATAATCTTCGGTTTAAAAATAGGGCTTCTCTTCTTTTTTTTTGTAAGGTTATAGTGTATTGAAAATGAAAATTAAGGAGTAGTAGAGGAGTACTAGAGGATTTTAAAAGAAATAAGAGAAAAAGAAAAATAAAAAATAGAGAGAAAAAGGAAAGAAAAAAAAGAAGAGGAAAAAAAAGAAAAAAAAAAAAAGAAAAAAAATTTTTTCTCCCCCTAATTAAAAAAATCGTAAAAATCTATGGAAATGAAAGTTAAGGAGTAATGGGGTGTAATAGGGGATTTTAAAGGAAAATAAAAGAGAAAAAATAAAAAAGAAAAAATAAAAAAAGAAAAAATAATAAAAAATAAAAAATAAAAAAAGAAAAAAAAAGAGAAAAAAGTAAAATTATATCTAGGCGTTTCTCTGGAGCTGTTGCGGTCAGTGTGGGTTCGGCTCAGTTTCAGATAGCTCCTCGTTCCAGCTTACACTTCTCGATATCTACAGGCCCCTTCCGGTGTAGTTGGTGTTTTCTAGAGGGATTTTAATCTGTTGCACCAGTCCCTTCTGAGGCGGTTACCTTTGTTTATTTGGCTTCTGTTTGCCGGTCTCTTCAGAGCCTCATTTCCGCCCTGACACAGGCTGGAGGAGGTGGACTCTTATTCAGGTAGCTAGTTCTGTCGCTCTGCGGGGAGGGGCTGGCCCTGCGGGGGCGGGCTGACGCTGCGGGGAGGGGCTGACGCTGCTTTCTCCGTCTGCGCTGCTCAGGCTCCCGGCTGTTCTATATGGAGCGCGCCCCGCGCTGCGCTAGGTTCCAGCCCTCGGGTGTTCCACAAAAGCGTGGAACGAAAAGCTGCGCCTGCTCTCTGTGCCTTCCCCGTCAGAGCGGTCCAGGCAGCCAGGGGCTTGGTGGGCGCACTATCCCCAGGTGTGACGCACTCACTCCCTTCCACGGACCCAGTCTCAGTTTCTGCTGGCGCCAGTCGGGTGCGCGCGCCTTCCGCCCTCTGCGTCCCCAGCCCCAGTCCCCGCCCGCGCGGGTCGGGTGCCTGCGCCCTGTGTCTCGCCGCGACCTTCCCCTCCCCCCTGCCTCCTGCCTCCGGCGGGGCTGGGCCGGTCCGCAGCCTGCGAGCTCTTCTCTGGATTTTCTCGGTCTCTTTGTTCTGCAAACGGCCGGCAGTGTGTTCGGGCCGGTTAATTTACTCTCTCTCCTTTGGTCTCCCACAGTTCAAGTTGGCAACTCACAGAAGCTCCCTCCGATTGTCCTCAGGGCACTCAGGCCCGGACCCTACTCCAAGCAATGCCACCTAAGATTCCCTTCCCGGGACGGATCTCCGTCCTTAGCTCTTTTGTCTCACTTTTAATCTTTTATATTTTGTCCTACCTCCTTTCGAAGACAATGGGCTGCTTTTCTGGGCGCCTGATGACCTCAGCTAGCGACCAGAAGTTGTTTTGCGAAGTTTGCTGTCTTCATTTCTTTTCAGTCTTTTTTCTATATTCTGTTCTGTCTCAGTGATTTCCACCATTCTGTCCTCCAGGCCATTTATCCGTTCTTCTGCCTCAAATATTCTGATATTGATTCATTTTAGTGTATTATTCATCTCTGTTTGTGTGTTCTTTAGTTCTTGTAGGGAATTGGTAAACATTTCTTGTATCTTCTCAATCTTTGCCTCCATTCTTTTTCCGACATCCTGAATCATCTTCGCTATCATTATTCTGAATTCCTTTTCTGGAAGGTTGCCTATCTCTACTTCATTTAGTTGTTTTTCTGGGGTTTTATATTGTCCCTTCATCTGGAATGTAACTTTCTGCTTCTTCATGCTAATTAACTTTTGGTAATGTGGTTTTGTTTTTGTCACTGTGGGATTGTGGTTCTTCTTGGTTCTTCTGTCCACCTTCTGATGGAGGAGGCTAAGAGACTTGTAAACTTCCTGATGGGAAGGACCTGATGGGTGGGAAAAAATGCATCTTGCTCTGGTGGGCAGGACCTTGCTCAGTAAAGCTTTAATCCAGTTATCTGCTGATTGGTGGGGTTGCACACCCACCCTGGTAGTTTTTTGTCCTGAGGTGACCCAGCCCTTGGGTCTGCAGGCTCTATGGTTGAGTTAATGGCAAACTCCAAGAGTGTTTACAAGCAAAGGGGACCTTCCCAGACAGGTGCTGCCACCCCCACCCCTGTCCCTGTGGTCACCCCATGCTGACCCATGACTCCACAGGAGACCCATCACTAGTAGGTAGTTTTGGTTCAGTTTCCTGTGGAGTCACTGCTCCTTTCCTCTGAATCTTGGTGCAACCAAGGTTTAGTTTGTGCCTTCCAAGCCTGACTCTCTGTTTCCCCCAGTCCTGTGGAAATCTTGTAATCAAATCCTGCTGGGCTTCAGGGTCATATTCCCTGGGGATTCCCAGTCCCTTTGTTGTGTCCCCAGGCTGGGGAGCTTTATGTGGAGTTCTGAACCTTCACAACAGTGGGAGAACTTCTTTGGTATTATTGTTCCCCACTTTGTGGGTCACCCACCTGGCAGATATTGATTTTACTGTGATTATGCCCCTCCTACTGTCTTGCTATGGCTTCTTCTTTGTCTTTGAACATGGAATATATATTTTTGGTAGGCTCTAGCATCCTCCTGTTGATGGCTTTTCAGCAGCTAGTTGTGATTTTGGAGCTCTCACAGGAGGAGATGAGTGAACATCCTTTTACTCTGTCCTTTGAACTGGAAGCAACAGCTCTGCTTTTTATTTCATGAAGCAAATAATGGGAAGAAAACTTCATCATCACTACCTCCCAGTCTGTAGTTCTACCTGTATCTCCATTTTCACAGAAGGCCAAATCCTCTATTTTGTGCAAGGTCTCCATCTCCTCTTATTTCTTATGCAAGACCTGACTCCTGTAGTCATCCTTGTTCTCATGAAATGTCAGCATTTTCCAGTCTTGAATTATCACACAAGCATCAACCATAGTGGCCTTTCCTTTCAAATACTACTTATTTCTTTTCTATGTTTAGCAGACTCTTGAAAGAGAGGTATGAACTCATTCACCCCTCCCTGCCTTCTTTCCCGTAAAGGTTACTCCTGTCAAAGTTTCTATTCTTATCATCGCACTGATACTTAAAAAAAAAAAAAAAAAAAAGGAAACAAAGTCCTCCATGTTTCCACATCTGACAGGTCACTCTTCAATCCTTCCTTGTATAAAATTGTATGCATCATCCTTTTAAAAGCTTTCTTGTTGATTGATCCTTTTGGCTGGCTTCCTCTTGCTGTGTAAGGCACTGTGTGCTCCTAGTCTTCCTCCTTGCTAATCTAAGGATAAATATTGGGTTGGCCAAAAAGTTGACTTGGATTTTTCATACAGTTTTACGGAAAACCTGAACAACTTTTTGGCCAACCCAATACAAACTAAAGGGAAAAAAAGACAATTTTCTTCAGTGAAAAAATGCAAGAGGTTCTCTACCTCACATTTTCTTAGCATTTTTGTTACTTAAAAAAATAAGCATTGCTGTTATTTATAAAGTAAGAAATGTAGGTACGTTTTTGTGGCTAAAGAAGTCTCTTGCCAGTTTTAAGGCTCAGGAATATCTCAGATACCTAACAACCATCTCTTTGCATGTAAGCAAGGAAGATAGGGCCCTGGCTTCTGGTTTATGTGGGAGAGTAAAAGCCTAATTTTGGTGGAGACTTTGCTCCAACTTACAAAGCTCCCTCCTGTAACAAAGGTGTGAGAAGCTTATTTTTCCTTTGGGTAAAGCCAGTTAGCTAATGCCAATGGCCACCCAATTATCATGGGAATCTAGAAGGATCTCTGTGTGACACATGGTGGCTTCAGTCCTCTCCCACATGGCAGGCAGATTTGTTACTGTCTGAGCCACTAGGGAAGCCTATTTGAACACTAGTTATTGATTATCTTACATGTATATAGTGGGCTGTATCTGCCTGATTCTATAAAAGTAAGATTTCTTTCTGGCATTGCAATCTTAGTTGATCACCTGTGCTGCACACCCCACTCTAATTCAATAGTATTAACAGTGGTAATTTTGTAACAGTGGGAATTTAACAGGAAGAATGTCGTTTTATCTTCTATGGTTGTGGAGAGGTTTTCTGGGTTGGCAGGAGATTTTAGTTATATTTCCCCAACACTCAGGACTGCATTTCCTGCCTATCAATATTGGGGCATCAATGTGCCTTTGTTGGACTTTTTTCTATCTTACTCTCTTCTTAAATAATCTTCTTTATTTCATAGGCTTTAAATGCTATCTATTAACATATTGGGTTTTCATACCTCAGCAATCTCTTTGCTTATACACACACGCCCACATGTGCACACACACACCATGAATACAAGTCTAAATCTATTTGATGGCTCCTGTCTATAAATGAATATTTAATCACCAGTTTCCCTGACGTAAACCTGAGTCCTTCTCCTGTGTTTCCTAGTTTATAAAAAAGCACCATCGTTCAGCTACTCAGGTTACAAAGCTTAGTCTTGCTTTTCTTTTCACTTTTATACACCCAGAATAAATTGTATAGATTTGCTTTCAAAACATATCTGAGTTTCATTCCTTTTTCCCAAGCTCTGTTGTTATGCCATTCCATTTAACATTTATACTGACCCCCAGAGAGGAAGAAGAAAACATAGGAGGCAGGGAGTCTGGGTGAAGGGTGGCTTTAATAAACTGGAAAAAATCCTGAGAGCACATGCTGGGGGCAGCGGGGGGAGGGGAGGTTACATGCAGATTCAAGTTCAGATTGTGAGATGAACAGTATTTAGAGTAGTCTGTGGTGAGAGACAAATTGTTTAAGTCCAGGAGACATTGGTAGGTTGGAAGTAACAGCTGTTTAAAGGAGCAGAAAATGAGAATTAGGAAAGGTTTAAGAATTAGAAAAGGAACCTACCTAAACAGATATGTTCCTAGAAGTCACTGGAAAAAAATTACAAGTAGGACTAGAGGAGATAACAGTGCTGAAGGCTGTTTGAGGCAAGATAAACTGAAGTGGGGAGGCCCAGGCATGGGGTAGCTGCAGAGGAGGACGCCAGGTACAGAGTCCACCCTGGCGGGCTCCAATGAGAGTGCTAAGATGAAATAAACTGGGTGCTTCTTGGAAAGGCGAGGAAATCTATTGAAGAGAAAAAACAAGTAATTTAAATACAAGGTAAGAACTGATGTTTCTTAAGAGTCTTACAATCAAACCTAAGAGACACCCTGAGGGGATGGCGGCCTGGTTCCTGGAAGACAGTGAGGAGAGACTCAGGGGAAGATGTGCTGTTTCCTATGGACCCAAATTCTAAGCAGACAGCTTAGCAGTGTTGACCAGAGAGGGGCCATGTGGTAATGCAGGCTTCAGTGTGGATAGGAGAAAGAGTGAGAGACAAGAGACATGAACTTGCCATCTCAGTTGTTCGTGTGTAAGAATTATGATACTAAAAAAATCCACCTTCTGTCTTTGTGCTAAAGGTGAATTTAATCTCAGTCCTCAGTGGATGTTCCCTTCAGTCCTGTCATCCCAGTAAAACCTAAGAAAGAGCCCTGGGGTCAGGGCTGTTGATGCACCATTGTTTTAGGATGTATCAGCCTTTCTGGTCCTACCTGCAGTCCTCAGGTTTTTCCACTGTTTGTGGGGCACAGGGGAGATTGGCAAGTTCTGGGGAGATGAATCAGGAAAGAGAACATAATAGTTATGCTAGCACTTTTACTGCTTCATCATTAATGATGGCAGTAATATTAGTATTACATTAAAGTGTTAAGACTTCACAAAATTAAAAAATCGGTAAAACTCAGTAGGTGATACATTCAATATATAAATATATTAAAAATATTAAGTATCAGCCTAACAAAATATGTTTAACATATATTATCATAAACTGATAAAATTAGTATAATTAATATTACTCAAACCAGCATTACATAAAAGTGAACACTAATTATGCATGAATCATTAAAATGGTATTATGCAGTTCAATTTCTTTGTAGAAGTCAGATGCTTTAAAAATTGCATTAATATGATTATTATTGAGCTGAATCTATTTTTGTAAAGAGATTTCCAACTGATGGAAAGTCACTTGCTATGTCTTTACTAGCAGGATAATATTTAATAGATATTTTGTAGCTATTAAGCAGAGAATACTTACAGATATTTTCCCCTGAGTCTCTAATCTCTGAATAATCACAGGTTCTATGGTTGATAACATTGAAGACATTGTTTCAGCTCCATCCCACAGAACAATGCAAACTATCAGTTTGATATTATGATGCTAATATTTCACTTGTTCAAAAGGGCTTCATAATATGGTCATAAGTATGCTTACATAGTAGAATATTTTTTAAAAATATAGTAAATAGTTGAGTACTGCAATGTGTGAAGGTACAAATTTGCTTAGGCTTAAAGACAACACTTTGTTTTGCCTTTTCTGCACATGATAAACAAACTGTTACTCATAGGATCTACATGGGGACTCATGGTTGAAATGGCTCATTATGTTGACCTCACAAACAAAGAAAATCACAGTGACCCTTGAGATTGACCAAATTGCCCAAACGACATTGTGTTTTTCCACTGGCGCCTACCTTCTCAAAGCTACAAGACCAGTGGATTCCAGACCTCCGGCTATGTGACTGCAGGACTCAGCTACAAGCTAAAAATTAACCATCCCTTCAGAGAATATTCCATTGGCAGGGTATTGAAGGAGGAAACAGACAGAACAGGCTCCATCTTGAAAACAGGACTCCAGCTTGGGCCGGACTGTGGACTTTGAGCTATATGCCCAGTATCTATGGAAATAACATACCAACTGGAAAACCAGACCCCCCAGATAGAAGAGCCCCAGGGCTTGTACTTAGACTCTCCATTGCCTAAAAGAATACCCTAATTATCTGTGTAACTGAATAGAATCATAAATGCTATTATGCTTATTGGGGTATGACCACAGGCCTATTGATAATTGTCCACTGTTAACTACCTAGGCTTAAGGCATATGAATCAGAGGTTAACTTTGATTTTATCTTTCTTTTCCTTTGTTCAGGCTAGTTTCAGGGAATTTGGGGCATGTACACTTAGGGTATATAAGGTTTTCACAAAACCTGGTCGGGGTCCTTGGCTAAAAGGTGACTCTGCCTTGGGCCTGCTGGTGTAATAAACTGCACTCCACTATCTGCATTGTCCTTCTGAGTGAGTTTGTTTCTCAGAATGTGTGGTTAGAAGAGTATAAGACAGACCCCATCAGAAAGGGAGGATGCTGGTTCTTCTCAAGGGCCAGTCACCCTCTTGTTTTCCCTCAAATAAATTTCCTTTTCTTGTCTGATTACGCAGCTCACTCTCTTTTTCTCTGCACCTGCCTTACAGTTATGGATTTCATTATTGATGAGTAAATGATTAAACTATCAGGTTCTTTCAAAAACAGAAGTAATGGCATTGCATTAATGTTTCATACATAATCCCTGGTATTCCATCTGAGGCCTGGTGATGCTGCAAGTCGTTGTAGCCACAGCCTTAGGAGGGGGTGGCCACTGGCTCTGAGTTCTGGCCACACTTTCAGATAACAAACTCTAGACAGAGCTTGGGTTCGCAGCCCCTACTCCCCTTTTTGTACAATGGGCTGACTCCCTTCTTGACTGATCCTTTCTCGCTCCGTGATACCTGACATTATGTTGTCAGTGAGTTTAGGATTTTATTTTTTTGGAGTATAGTTAGTTGCTTTACCAAATTTGTTAGTTTCTGCTTGTACAAAAATGTGAATCCGCTATATGTATACATACAACCCCTCCCTTTGAGACCTTCTTCCAACCCAGCCCCGATGCCACGCATCCATCACGGGGCACCAAGCTGAGCTCCAAGTGCTGTACAGTAGCTCCCCACTAACTATGTATTTACACATCACAGTGTAAATATGCAAGTGCTACTCTCCCAGTCCATCCACCCCTCCACGTACACCCCTGCCCATGCCCACACATCTGTCCTCTGTATCAGTGTCTCTATTCCTGCCCTGCAAATAGGTTCATCTGCACCACTTTTCTAGATTCCAGATGTACGATTTAAAGGATACAGTCAGCTTTAGTTTTCCGTGTACAATTAGTCACAACTAAGAAGATAGGGTACCTGGCAACCCAATTAGAGTGAGGAAAGGGAAAGATACAGTGTGCAAAAACACATGGACATATTTCAGAAAGTCCGCTGGTACAGTAGAAGCATTTAGAATTATAATTCAGCTCATTACTCTATTAATTTTCTTTTTGATTGGAATTTATATTGCTTTGTGCATTAATGAACTTTTTTGTTTGAAATGTCTAGATCAGTTCTATCTGCATAGACCTTGTGATTGTATAGATTTCTATGAATATTATTCAGTTTGTATTAATGTACATAAATTAATGCAATTGTTTGAAAATAAGGCAGTGTTACTATAGTAATTTAAGAAGATAAAAACTGGAGGAGTAGATACTTGTTTCAGAACTGAAAAAAGTCTTTGTGCCAATTATCACTTTCTTATCTATGAAATGGGGCTTAACTTTTCTCTAATGCTAGGAATCATGGATTTTCTGGTTTTAATATTGACAAAATCTAACATAAACTTGGCAGAATATATTTTATTAAAACTTTTGTAGTGAGTAATCAAATCAATGTACAAATATCTCTCCCTGTTTTGAAACAATTTTGTGAACATAAATTTTGAGTGTTAAGAAATATTCAGTGATAATTATTTGTTATATGAGTACATGAATTAAGAAGTTTGTATAAATGCATTAATTTATAGCTTCCTGTCTGCTACTGCTGATGATCTTTACAATATTGCAACACAGTCTGACAATGATGTTGCTTGCTTTTGTGTATGAGGAAAAGAACTCTTGGAGACATAAAGTGGTTTACCTAGATGTGATTGTCAATACAGTCCAGGCTTTCTGCCTCCATGGTTTTTTAGAGTTTTGCTACCATTTGGTGTGCTTTGCCAGTGGGCACTGATGGTCCTCCCTCACAGACTGTGACACTTCACCATGAGCTCTGACTCTGCTATTGGCATCAGTGGTTGAATCTCTTACTAGCTTGTAAATATACAGTGGAGGAAGAAAGTAGTAAAAACTGTACACACTTTGGAATGAAAAAAGACTTAAAGTTGGCTCTTGAAGTCAACATTTATCAAGTACTTAGGCGGACTACTCAACTCTTTGTCAGAGTGATAATATCAAACTATTTCAAGATTGTTTTGAGATTGAATGTTCCTATTGCAAGAGAAGAACATTGATAGTAAGCATGTGGTAAGGGCAGTTTTATTGGAACATCTTAGCCTTATTTTGTTTCACAAATTAACAAAAAAAAATTAATTTTGTTAATTACACCCTTTAACCTGCCCACCCCTTTTGGAATTTTCATCATCACGTAAGACAGTCCTGGAAGTACATTTTCCAAAATTCCCTTCTCCATTTGTTTCTGAATTAGACTGATCATGAAAGACACCCAAATGATACTTCAATGGTAAAAAAAAAAAAAAAAAAGACAATATTTGGTGAAGAGCATTAGCAACAAGTACAGATTCTCTTGGTGGGGAAATGGAGGTAGTCTGAGTGTTTGGGCTGTGATAGGAACACCCCTCACCCAGTACTCAGGTTCCGCTGTCCTTCAAATGGCAGGATAGATAATATTTTGAAATTGAGCAAGATCATATGAGTGGTTCTAAACCAACCAACTGGAAGCAGGAGTGACTTGTATCCCTTTCAGACACAGCATCTAGTTACTGCCAAGAGTTCCCTTTCCCTGAGCTGCAGCTGGCACCGTGCAAGGCAGCTTGGAGGCCTGGTTAGCTGACAGACTGCAGCAGGCTCTCCGTCTTCAGGGGGCCTTGCCAGCATCAGGAATCAAATCTGAGCTGTGTGTGGTGTACAGAGAAATGTCTTCCTGAAGATGCCCAGGTCCTAATTCCTAGACTCTGTGAAAATGTAGCCTGACGTGGCCAAAGAAAATTGGCAGACACGATCAAGTTAAGGACCTTGAGATGGGGCTCTTGCCTAGCATTATCTGGGTGGGTCCAGTGTAATCACAAGGGTCCTTCAAGATGCCAGTGGAAAGCAGAGGCTGGGCTGATGTGATTGTTGACTTTGAAGAAGAAGGGAGGGGCCAAGGAATTTAAATGGCCTCTAGAAACCAGAAATGGCAGGAAATGGATTTTTCCTCAGAAGCTCCAGAAGCGTTTAGCCCACTGAAACCCATTTTGGACTTCTGATCTTATACACTCTAAGACAATAAATTTGTGTTAGTTTTCAAGCTACTAAGTTTGAGTAATTTGTTGTGGCAACAACAGAAAATGACTACACTGTTTTAAGCCATCTGTGGCTTGGATTGTTTTTTTATTTTCTTTTTCGTGTCTGGTGTATGTACGTGTGTGTGTGTTAATTATTTTAATTGGAGGCTAATTACTTTGCAATATTGTAGTGGTTTTTGCCATACATTGACATGAATCAGCCATGGGTGTACATATGTTCCCCATCCTGTACCCCCCTCCCACCACCTCCCCATCCTATCCCTCAGGGCCATCCCAGTGCAGCAGCCCTGAGCACCCTGTCTCATATATTGAACCTGGATGGCGATCTATTTCACATATGATAATATACATGTTTTGATGCTATTCTCTCAAATCATCCCACCCTTGCCTTCTCCCATAGAGTCCAAAAGTCTGTTCTTTACATCTGTGTCTTTCTTGCTGTCTCTCATATAGGGTCATTGTTATCATCTTTCTAGATTCCATATATGTGTTATTGTACTGTATTGGTATTTTTCTTTCTGACTTATGAGAGGGTAACAGGCAGGAAGGCCAGGGGTCTCCAAACGGAGGAAATAGGCTGCAAGTGCCAGACATTTTTATCTCTCTTAAGCGGCAAGGGGAAACAAACCAGCGATATTTTTTCCTTCTCTATACAAATTTAAAAGGAGGTTTCTCTTAAAATGCTGTGTTGCCATGACACCTGGTTTCACCTGAAGCTAACTATTCTCAAACCTTGAGTTAACCAATACATTTTTTCTTATGGAAATGTTTGTCTTAAGCTATGTTAATATACCCCAGACTCTGTCTTCAAGTTTCGCCAAATGGCTCACAACCTACTTGACAAACCAGTATGTTACACTCAGATATTGTTCCCCTAATCTATGTAAGCGAAACTATTCGTATGGTAATCTGCCCTTCTACAAGATTCAAGTCAATCATTTTATGGCCTGGGATGAATCATCTGGTGCCAGGATTATCACAAAATGCAATTTATGGATGAGGGGCCTGGCGCCATTCTGAGTTTTAAGACATTCCTTTCTTTTCATTAACAAACTGCTAGTGACTATATAACATCCAGCTGAAGGCTAGCAGGGGGGTATTCTTTCTGCCCCCTTCTGATGCCTATGTCAGAAGCTTTCTCTACCTCCTTTATACTTTAATAAAACTTTATTACACAAAAGCTCTGAGCGATCCAGCCTCGTCTCTGGCCCCGGATTGAATTCATCTTCTCTGGAGGCCAAGAATCCCGGCGTCTTATCATTCAGCAACAACCTTTCACTTACTTCACTCTGTATAATAGGCTCCAGTTTCATCCACCTCATTAGAACTGATTCAAATGCATTGTTTTTAATAGCTAATAATATTCCACTGTGTATATGTACCACAGCTTTCTTATCCATTCATCTGCTGATGGACATGTAGGTTGCTTCCATGTCTGGTTATTGTAAACAGTGCTGTGATGAAAACTGGGGTACACGTGTCTCTTTCAATTCTGGTTTCCTTGGTGTCTATGCCCAGCAGTAGGATTGCTGGGTCATATGGCAGTTGTATTTCCAGATTTTTAAGGAATCTCCACACTGTTCTCCATAGTGGCTGTACTAGTTTGTATTCCCACCAACAAGAGGGTTCCCTTTTCTCCACACCCTCTCCAGCATTTATTGTTTGTAGACTTTTTGATAGCAGCCATTCTGACTGGCGTGAGATGGTACTTCATTGTGGTTTTGATTTGCACTTCTCTGATAATGAGTGATGTTAAGCATCTTTTCATGTGTTTGTTAGCCATGTATATGTCTTTTTTTTTTTTAAGGAAAATGTCTATTTAGTTCTATGGCCCATTTTTTGATTGGGTCATTTGTTTTTCTGGGATTGAGCTGCAGGAGCTGCTTGTATGTTTTTGAGATTAATTCTTTGTCAGTTGCTTCATCTGCTATTATTTTCTCCCATTCTGAATGTTGTCTTTTCACCTTGCTTTTGGTTTCCTTCATTGTGCAAAAGCTTTTAAGTTTCATTAGGTCCCATTTGTATTTTTTTGCTTTTATTTACATTACTCTGGGAGGTGGGCCATAGAGGAGCCTGCTGTGATTTATGTCAGAGAGTGTTTTGCCTATAGTTTCCTTTAGGAGTTTTATAGTTTCTGGTCTTACCTTTATATCTTTAATCCATTGAGTTTGTTTTTGTGTATGGTGTTAGAAAGTGTTTTAGTTTCATTCTTTTACAAATGGTTGACCAGTTTTCCCAGCACCACTTGTTAAAGAGATTGTCTTTTCTCCATTGTATATTCTTCCCTTCTTTGTCAAAGATAAGGTGTCCATAGGTGCGTGGATTTATCTCTGGGCTTTCTAGTTTGTTCCACTGATCTATATTTCTGTCTTTGTTCCAGTACCATACTGTCTTGACGACTGTTGCTTTGTAGTATAGCCTGAAGTCAGGCATGTTGATTCTTCCAGTTCCATTCTTTCTCAAGATTGCTTTGGCAACGCGAGGTTTTTTGTATTTCCATACAAATTGTGAAATTATTTGTTCTAGTTCTCTGAAAAATGCCGTTGGTAGCTTGATAGGGATTGCATTGAATCTATAGATTGCATTGGGTAGTAAACTCATTTTCACAATATTGATTCTTCTGATTCATGAACACTGTATATATTTATCCATCTATCTGTATCCTCTTTGATTTCTTTCATCAGTGTTTTATAGCTTTCTATATATAGGTCCTTTATTTCTTTAGGTAGATTTATTCCTAAGTATTTTATTCTGTTTGTTGAAAGGGTGAATGGAATTGTTTTCTTAATTTCTCTTTCTGTTTTCTCACTGTTAGTGTATAGGAATGCAAGGGATTTCTGTGTGTTAATTTTATATCCTGCAATTTTACTATTTTCATTGATTCAGTTCAGTTCAGCCACGCAGTCGTGTCTGACTCTTTGCGACCCCATGAATTGCAGCACGCCAGGCCTCCCTGTCCATCACCAACTCCCGGAGTTTACTCAAACCCATGTTCATCAAGTCGGTGATGCCATCCAGCCATCTCATCCTCTGTCATCCCCTTTTCCTCCTTCCCCTAATCCCTCCCAGCATCAGGGTCTTTTCCAGTGAGTCAACTCTTCGCATCAGGTGGCCAAAGTATTGGAGTTTCACCTTCAGCATCAGTCCTTTCAATGAACACCCAAGACTGATCTCCTTTAGGATGGACTGGTTGGATCTCCTTGCAATCCAAGGGGACTCTCAAGAGTCTTCTCCAATACCACAGTTCAAAAGCATCAATTTTTCGACACTCGACTTTCTTCACAGTCCAACTCTCACATCCATACATGACCACTGGAAAAACCGTAGCCTTAACCAGATGGATCTTTGTTGGCAAAGTAATGTCTCTGCTTTTTAATATGCTACCTAGGTTTGTCATAACTTTCCTTCCAAGGAGTAAGCATCTTTTAATTTGATGGCTGAAATCACCATCTGCAGTGATTTTGGAGCCCAAAAAAATAAAGTCTCACACAGCTTCCACTGTCTCCCCATCTATTTCCCAAGAAGTGATGGGACCAGATGCCATGATGTTAGTTTTCTGAATGTTGAGTTTTAAGCCAACGTTTTCACTTTCCTCTTTCACTTTCATCAAGAGGCTTTGTAGTTCCTCTTCACTTTCTGCCATAAGGGTGGTGTCCATCTTAGGACTGCCCCCCAGCTTGAGTTTTTTTTTATTACAGGAGCATAACCAAGTTTATCTTGACTGATATAACACTCTTTTATCATTTTTATGATCAAAACTAGCAATGTGAAAATATACTTCAAAATTTAAGCACTTGTTTTTCACCCAAATGATATTTATAATCTTCAGGTTGTACTCTGCTGTGCTAAGTCATTTCAGTTGTGTCTGACTCTTTGTAACCCCAAGGATGGTAGCCCACCAGGCTCCTCTGTCCATGGAATTCTCCAGGCATGAATACTGGAGTAGTCTTCCTATTTTTGGAGGAAGTGAATCAGAATATAGATAAAATTTTGGATATTTTTATTATGGTATACATAGTTTATAATAATTCATAACAATATAAATGCAATAGATTTCTCATATTTAAGGCTTATTAGATGTCAGTTTAGAATCCCAGTTTTTTTTCACTCTTCATTAACTTAGAAAATATAGAATAAATTTTCATGCCACTGGATAAGATGAAAAAATATAACCCATAGATACTATCCGGGTGATAAACTAACACATTTACTTAATTAACAAGTTAATTTGGGGGCATTATATTCTTCCTTCAAGAAGATGAAAGTGGTAAAACATGAGGGAAATTGTACAGTTGAGATCAACATGAAATGTCATGGAGGAAATCAGCTATAAAGTGTCTCACATGAACAGAGCTTAGAGGAAGAGCTGTTGGGAGACAGGAAGATTAAGAGGTACCTTCAGAATGTGTTTCTTCTTCTGTGAGCTTCTGTGTGGAATCCAGAAGTGACTAAGCTGGTGAAAGGGCTATAAAGAGAGAAAGGACAACAAAAAGGAAATCACTATTTTCTGAGATTCAAGAATTTCTCTGTAAGTAACCTAAACTCAAGAGTTGATTGTCAGAAAAGGGTTCCTGTCTGAAATAATAGCACTTAGACGTAGGATCAAACAATATGGTTACTGTCTCTTGTAGTGTGAGAATCTAGGGAGTAAGGTTGGAGGACAGTTACTTGGAAGGCATGGATTCTAGTTTTTATCTGACCTCTCCATCTATTCAGTTATGGATCCCTTTCACCTACACACCTCACACATCTCATGCACACACAAGCACCAAGCTTTGTATAATTTTTTTACATCCTTCTCTGTGCAGAAATAGGCTCAGAAAAACATTTCAGTTAAAATTACTCTCATAAGAAATACTTTCTGTTAACTTTCTCAGTTAACACTCTTTATGCACATATGCAGAATCGTCATAGTTCTGGGTGGCAATGGTTTTTACTTATGGATTGGTTACATGTAAAACAGTCTTTAACTTACTATTTCAGATCATTATAGTAAATAATTCTACTGTCTTAAAGTATGGCTTATATCCTCCTTCGCTCAAATACTACTAGACCCTCAAGGAAAACTGTGTCCTCTATGGGTAATTGTTCTGGTTAGGTTTCCTCCTCTGTATATTCAAGTATCTTTTATTGAATTATAGTTGATTTACAATGCTAATTTTTGGTGTACAGCAAACAGATTCAGTTATGTGTATATGTAACAGCTTATAGAAAAAGTGAACAAACTACTTGGCAAACCCAATATATGTATATAATATGCCTTTTCAGATTCTTTTTCCATTATAGGTTATTACAAGATATTGAATAGAGTTCCCTGTGCTATACAGTAAGTCCTTGATGATTATCTATTTATGTGTAATAGTGTGTATCTATTCATCCCAAGGCCCTAATTTATCCTTCTCTCCTTTTCCCCTTTGGTAACCATAAGTTTGTTTTCTATGCCTGTGACTCAATTTCCATTTTTTAAATAATTTCATTTGGTCACTTTTTAAAGCTCCACATATAAGTGATATCATCTGATATTTTTCTTTGACTTATTTCACTTAGTATAATAATCTCTAGGTCTATCCATGTTGCTGCAAGTGGCATTATTTCATTCTTTTTTAAGGCTGATTAATACTCCATTGTGTATATTATACCACATTTTCTTTATCCATTCATCCGTCATTGGGCATATAGGTTGCTTTCATGTCTTGGCTACTGTAAACTGTGTTTCTGTGAATATTGGGGTGCATGCATTTTTTTTCAAATTGTTTCCTCTTTATATGTGCCCAGGAGTGGGACAGCAGGATCATATGGTAGTTCTATTTTCACTTTTTGAGAATGCTCCATAGTATTCTCCATAGTGGCTGCACCAATTTACATTCTCACCAACATTGTAGGAGGGTTCCCTTTTCTCCACATTCTCACCAACATTTGTTATTTGTGTTCTTTTTGATGATGGCCATCCTGACTGGTGTGAGATGATACCTCATTATGGTTTTGACTTCCATTTCTCTAATAATTAATGATGTTGAGCATCTTTTCATGTCCCTGTTGGCCATCTGTATGAACACCAGTCATTCTTATAAGCCCTACTTTCTCTGTGCAAACAGCTCATGAATAAGTGAGTTTATTCTCTTTGAAATGTTTTAACTTTAGTACAATTTATAAGAGAATGTTCCATCTATGACACTAGAACTGCATAGACTAATTTATTACAGAACAAACCCCATCACATCTATACTAAATAGTTTCTGTGCTTAATGGGATGATATTGTGTTCAGGTCTTGTCGCATGTACCTTGATAAAAACGTGAACTGTAGGAATTTGTTGTATTGTCTTTTTGTTTCTGTTTTATTTTTTCTCTCCATTAATGGTCCTTCCCCCTCTCCCTAACGAGGAAGCATCCTTAGAGGGGGTCACTCAGGTCTGTCTCCCAGATTCTCAGCCCAAAGTATCATCAGGTTTATCACTGTTAAATAATATTTTCTCTAATTCTACATAAAAATGTAAATGTCAGTTATGTTGTCATGCCAGCACGAACACCTGGCATATATATTTACTCTTTTAGCTGCACTGGGTCTCAGCTGAGGGACCTTTGATTGTCACTGTGGATGCAGGACCTTTAGTTGCAGTATGTGGGCTCTTTTAAGCTGTGGCATGCAGGATCTTTTCTTTCTTGGTTGCAGCATGAAAACTCTTATTTGCAGCATGTAGGGTCTAGCTCTCTGATGAGGGATCAAATCCAGACCCCCTGCATTGGGATCATGGAGTCTTAGTCACTGGACCACCCAGTGAAGGAAAGTCCCCATACACCTGAGTTTTAAGTGAACATTAACTGATCATCATTGTCATCATCATCAGTCTCAGGTCTGAAGCATAACTCAGCCTAAATGGAGGTGCCTAGTGGTGGGGATTCCTGGAGCTGTGGTAGGGAGGACCAGCAGGCTTTGTGGGCTCTCCTAAACTCTACTCCTCAGCTTTCTGCCCTTCACAGGCCCTTTCCCAAGAAAGACCCTCTGGATTATTAATGTGGGGACCCATCACATGGCAGGAAACACTAACAAAGAGACCTGGTAAAGAAACAGCAGCTTCAAGTTTTTAGAAGTATTTTTCTTAGATAAGAAACTTAACCTGGTGCACTGGGAAGACCCAGAGGGATCGGGTAGAGAGGGAGGTAGGAGGGGGGGATCAGGATGGGGAATACATGTAAATCCATGGCTAATTCATGTCAATGTATGACAAAAACCACTACACTATTGTAAAGTAATTAGCCTCCAACTAATAAAAATAAATGGAAAAAAAAAGAAACTTAACATTAAATGCTTAAATGATGGTAAAATAAGCACATAAAACTAAGTATCATATTTTTAAATGCTTAGGTTTATATTATGAGAAACCAGGAAAAGATGGTAAAAGCACAAAGTTTCCAAAATTGTATGTGGGGAAAAAAGTGTGTGTGTGGGAAAAAATTATATATATAGAGAGAAATCTTAACAGGCATCTTGACTTTATTATGCACTTTCCTCAGCTTCTCTTTCATCCTTAGCCTATTACTGTACCAGCTTGACTCTAGCAGCCTAGTTCTTTAACCTCTCCCAGGACCTGTGCTCCTTTTCCTAGAGATTAAAAAACCAAAAGTTGATCTGTCCCAGCATAGAAACTGAAAATCAGTAGTTTTAAACTAAATCTACTTAAATACAGGTGGGCTTCCCTGGTGGCTCAGAGGTTAAAGCGTCTGCCTCCAATGTGGGAGACGTGGGTTCGATCCCTGGGTCGGGAAGATCCCCTGGAGAAGGAAATGGTAACCCACTCCAGAATTCTTGCCTGGAGAATCCCGTGGACGGAGGAGCCTGGTAGGTTACAGTCCACAGGGTCGCAAAGAGTCGGACACGATTACAGTTTCATCTAAGATGTTCACAAATTATAGTTTGTGTGTGTGTGTCTGTAAAAGTACAAGTTTTGCATTCAGATAGACCTGGCCTTGCCATCTTGAATTTTTCAGCTATGCAAGATTGGTCAAATATCTTAAATTCTCAGAACTTTAGTTTTCTGTCTTTTAAAATAGGACTGGTGATACCTAATTCAAAGGATTGTAGAGAATGTTAATTAGATAATGTTATAATGTCCTTAACATATACTGTGAGGATTTCCTAGGGGATTATTTTTGTTGTCATCATGATTTTATTACTATTGATATAAGAACAGTTGAAAATATTTAATTTCAGATAATTAACATGTTTTGTGAGTGTTAATATAAACACAATTGCAAATATAAAATGCACAAGTCTAAAAAAGATGAATCTGATCAAAGAGTTAAAAAGAGTTATTCTCATCAGGTATCATCTTACCAGGTTAATGGTGAAAAAGATAACCAAAGAGAAGTGCTCAGTTACCCTTTAAATTGAAGTCAGAGTTCAATTTCCTAAATATCAAATCCGTGGAAAGGGAGAGAAGATTGGACCACACTGGAGAATAGCAGTAGAAGATGTGCTTTTTCAAGTTGAAAATCTATTCTGACTTTTAGAATTGTAAAGTGAGAACTCTCCTCGGTGGGATTTCAGTCCAGTGACATTGAGAGAAGCTTGACTTTTTTTTTTTTGGTCTCTAAATACAAGGTCCTGAAAGTATTTTAAAATGGTTCAAAAAGCTCATTTGTCATGAACTAACATTTTAGAAACAACTTTCCAATGAATTTAGTGACAATAAATTGGAAGCTGATTAGATTTACCCTGAAATGCCGATGGGTTTAACAATTAACCAGCAAAGAGAGAAACGACTCAGTTTGGACATTTCCAAAGGCAATGCATTGGACCAATTATTTGAGTCACTAAACAGGACTTGATTCTTTTGTCTGTGATGCTATCACAAACTGTAAAAAGTAACTGCAGCATTGTTTCCTATGTTTTTATTACAAATCTTTGTCTTTGTTCTTAATATTAAGATTATTAATTACAAATAAAAAATAAACCTAATTAAGAAATCATTCTATTACTAAATTTTAAGTGTTTTAGTTAAGTGCAGTGTTTGGCAATGAAAGATAATTTAAGATGTGGATATTATGATAAGAGGATTTCTCTGGTGGCTCAGATGGTAAGAATCTGTAATGAGGGAGATCTGGGTTTGAGCCTTGGGTCAGGAATATCCCCTGGAGAAGGAAATGGCAACCCACTGCAGTATTCTTGCCTGGAAAATCCCATGGACAGAGAAGCCTGGTGGGCTACAGTCCATGGGGTCACAAAGAGTCGATCATGACTGACTGACTAACACTTTCATTTTGTGATGATTAGAATTTTTTCCAAGTTTGTATTTTTTTAGTAGCTTAGTATGTTTTCTCTTTATTTAAACTATAGATATATTTTCTATTAATCTTGGGTATATGCTTATTTTGGCTCTGTCTAGAAATATGTGTCTAATAAGAGCAACAAAAAGAAAATTAAACATATATATTTAAGTGTTTTGTGAATAAAGCACTATTATGACAAAATCTGTCCATTGACTAGCTAAGAATAGAAAGTTTGCTACTGAAGCAGAATTAATGGGTCTAACATGATGTAGAGTTAACTATTTCCATTTTCTTTAACTTCAGTCTACAGAAGCAGAATCAGTTGTTACTGAAGATCAGTGGAAGTGATATGGCCTGGATGATTACACAAGTAAGATTAGAACAGAGAAAAAAGGCATCAGTTATTCTCAGACAGGTACAAAGTACTTGTTACCTTGAGTGTATTTCAGGTCATAGGCATGTTTACCTTTTAAACACAGCATCTTGGGTACTACAGGAGGGACAGTTTAACTTTCTTTTGATGATTGAAACAAATCATTAACTACTGCATAAAATTCTCACAAATAGCCAAGATATTGACCAATGTGGTTTGTGAAGACTTAGTAAACTCTAATCTAATTTGACTTCATGATAGAAGGACAAATCAAATAAATGAGGGGAAATAGTTGAAAGTGTTTTGACAAGATTTTAATTTTAATGAAGCAATGTGGTTTTCTTTAAGTCACTATTTTAGAGTGAGATATCAACTCAGTTACCATTTAAATTACAGAATCCTGGGAATTGACACATATCTTCTATCATCTTTAACTAGACTAAAAATAGGCATTCTTATTTAATTCCCAGTTCACGCTAGTTGAAGATGCAGAGAGTAATTTCTATCATTGAAATTTTAAGACCCTTAAAAGATATAAAATATTAAGTAAAGAAATGATTAAATGTTGACCTTTGGCTCAAGGTCTTGTTTTGAAAAGTATTTCAATGCTTTACCTCTGCAAGATACAAGAATTGTATCCTCAGGTCCCCCAAAGAAAGTTTCTTATAACTTACTCTTTGAAATGTCAATGATGTTTAAAATAATCTCTGGTGTGCGTGGTTGCTCAGTCACTCAGTTGTGTCTGACTCTTGTGCAACCCCATGGACTGTAGCCCACCAGGCTCCTCTGTCCATGGGGATTCTCCAGGCAAGAATATTGGAGTGGTTTGCCATTTTCTCCTCCAGGGGATCTCCCCAACCCAGGAATTGATTTAACCTGCGTCTCTTCTGTCTCCAGTGTTGGCAGGCAGGGTCTTTACCACTAGTGTTACCTGGGAAGCCCAAACAATCTTTGGAGTCCCTGTTTATTTGAAATCCTGTTTCTGCATTTGTAACTGAAGTGCCAGGGATCTTTTAATAGCTTTCTAACTGTACCTTTGCAATCCACTCAAATGCCAAGTTTGACAACAGACAGAATCTTGTTTCCTTTTTCACGTGACTGAATTCCGATGTAATTTAATTTTTCCTAATAATGACTATCAAGATAAAGCCAAAAGTTAATCAATATTTGTTGGGCACTGTGCGTCACTAGTCACTGCTAGGCTCTGGGTGCACAGCCACTAGCTGGACACACAAGGCTGCCCTTACTGCTGCATGCTTGGTAATTGAGGTGACACATGGTTAAACACACAGTTACTAACTACTGTAGAGAAAGGTGTTTGGGGTACACTTAGTAGAGGTGTCTAAGTTGGTATTTGTGGGGAGGTCAGGCGAACAGTCAGAGATAATAATCAATCCTCGACCTGATGGACAAGGAGGACTTATCTGGTATGGTGGAGGCAATAGTGGGATCTCAAACAGCATGTTTGAGATCTGACAGGGGAGAGAAGAGCAAAGATCAATTCAGGGACTTAAAAGAAATCAATGCTTAGAGCCCAGGTGTGAGGGCAGTGAGGAGCCTGGTAAGTTGAGCTAAGAAATGAGACTTCACACCGGTGCCAATAGGGAGCTATTAAAAGATTCAAAACAGGGGACTAACATGATCATAATTGCTTTACGTAAATGCAGATATTAAAATGGTAATGTTCTGTCCTTGTTTTTGCTGAAGACTGACTGTAAGTACCCCACACTGGGAGGGGTAGCCAGCCTGAGGAGGATTTGCAGAGGGTGTTCTCAGACAAGGGATGAGGGGTGTAGCTGATAGTAGCTGATGTCAGTCTCCAGACAGTACCAGAAGGATGCAGAAGTAGCACTGGAAAGGTGATGCGGGTGGGCTATTCACTGTGATATGAGATCTGTCACGTCTTCCCTTGAGAGGGGTCTTTCTGATCCTCTCATATTTGTCCCCCACAGCCTGGGGGACACAGGGCTGAGGAAGACAAAGGGTGAGACCTTGGCTGGAGCCCCTGGACCAGTGCTATGTAAGCTATGTGTAGGGGTAACAAGTCCATGTGTGCTTTCCTAGTAACCCAACCTGGGGTGGGCTGGGGGCTGGGTGAGGAGAGTCCGCTGGAGACTGAGCAGTCAAATGCACTTGGAGAATCTATTTCAATAACAACTCCTGAATCCAGACTCACTTGCTTGAGTGTCAGCTATATTCTCCCTGCCACCAATGGCTTTCAACTCAAGTACATCTTTCCAGATTCATTTTCCCAAAGAAACAAACAACCATGAATCTCTTTAAAGACTCTGCCTATTATTTAGAGAATGAAGTTCAAAATTGTTAGCAAAGGTGATGTCAGATGGGTAGGCCAAGACTAAATGCACTCGGATGGGTAGGCTGAGAGCATCTTGTAAGAGATGCTCTAGCTGGGGTGATGTCCAGACAAGGACTGCTGAAAGTGGGGATTGGGAAAGCAGGTTCATGTGATCCTGCAGAGTGTATAGCTGTGCTAGGGAACCGGAAGGGGTGGTCTTCATAAAGGGCCTGTCTCAACAAACCCCACTGTGTTAGTCTGCATTCTCTGGAGAAGAAGAATGAATAGGGTGAGTGTGTGTGGTGGGCTGGCAGGAAGAGTTGATGCTGCAGCTCAAATCTAAACACAATTTGGAAGGCAGAATTCTCTCTTCCTCAGGGAATGTCCATCTTTTAAATATCAAGGCCTTCAACTGACTGGATGAGGCCCATCCACAGCATAGAGGGTGATCTGCATTACTCAAAGTCCACTGACTTAAATGTTGATCTCATCTAAAAAATACACTCACAGGAACATCCAGACTGTTGTTTGACCAAACATCTAGATACTTTGACCAAGTCAAGTTGACTCATACAATTAACCATCACATCCACAATTAACTGACACTAAAACTCAGCCTTAAAAAAACTAAGATCGTGGCACGTGGTCCCAGATCATGGCATCTGGACCTTTGCTGACAAAGGTTTGTCTAGTCAAAGCTGTGGTTTTCCAGCAGTCATGTACATGTGAGAGCTGGACCATAAAGAAGGTTAAGTGCTGAGGAATTGATGCTTTTGAACTATGGTGTTGGAGAAGACTCTTGAGAGTCCCTTGGACAGCAAGGAGATCCAACCAGTCAATCCTAAAGGAAATCAGTCCTGAATATACATTGGAGGGACTGATGCTGAAGCTCCAATACTTTGGCCACCTGATGCGAAGAGCTAACTCATTTGAAAAGATCATGGTGCTTGGAAAGATTGAAGGCAGGAGGCAAAGGGGATGACAGAGGATGAGATGGTTGGATGGCATCACCAACCCAATGGACATGAGTTTGAGCAAGCTCTGGGAGATGGTGAAAGGCAGGGAAGCCTGGTGTGCTGCCGTCCATGGAGTCACAAAGAGTTGGATACAACTGTGTGACTGAACAACACCACCACAATCAGCTGCAAGCCCTTTTTACAGCCGTAGAAATGTGGACTGTGAATGGACATGTGAAAACATACATGTAGAAACCAAGCTATACTCAGTGTCAGTCAAGAGAGAGAGCTCTTCTGTTCCCTTACTTGCCCTTTTGTCCATTCCAACTGTGAAGAAGCCGGACACCGCACAGCCAGCAGGGAGGAAGGCCACAGGGGTCCTGTTCCCAGCACAGTCCTGTTCTCAGGGCTGGAAGAGGAGAAACACCTTAAATTCCAGAGCCTTAGTTATTTCATGTGGATGAACATAGTGATGACTGACTCTTTCTGCTGTCTAAAGTGACAGAGGAAGAAGATCCAGTGACCCAGAGCAGGCTTGTAGGAACAATAGGGGGAAAATAAAGCCACTTTTTTCCAGTATCTGGAGTACCTGCACTTTCAACAAACTAGCTCCAGGATGTCTCTGCCTGCTGTGGGATGATGATTTTAGTGGCCCTGTTTCTGATGCTCTGTTAGCTAAGGGTGAGTGGGTGTGGTGGTGGTGGGGCTTCCCTGATGGCTCAGAAAGTAAAGAATCCTCCGGCAGTGCAGGAGACCTGAGATCAATCCCTGGGTTGGGAAGATCCGCTGGAGGAAGGCAAGGAGGCTGACTCCAGTATTCTTGCCTGGAGAACTCCATGGACAGAGACGTCTGAAGGGTTACAGTCCATGGGGTCTCAAAGAGTTGAATATGATAAAGCAACTAATACTTTGACTATGTATGTAGAGTCAGTTTATATTTAAGGGTTGATTTGTCTCTCTGGATAACTCATCCCATTATCATTATATAATGACCCTCTTTATCCCTGATAATGTTCTTGTTCGGTATAGTCTGCTCAGTCTGAAATTAATACAGCTACCCTTACTTTCTTGTGGTTACTGTTAGCATGGTATATCTTTTTCCATATCTTTATTTTAAATCTGAGTTTTTATATTTAAAGTGGGTTTATTATAGAGAAGATATAGCTGGTTTTTGTTTTTTTAATTACCTTTCATAATCTTTTACTTTTATTTCATGTATTTATACCATTCACACTTAAATTGTTTATATCATTGGAATAATATCTACCATGTTTGTAGCAGTTTTCTTTATGTTGCAAAACAAGTTTATTTCTATTTTCATCTTTCTTCTGTCCTGTTTCTTGGGTTTTAATTGAGCACTGTATATGATTCCATTTTATCTCCTGTGTTAGCATAGCAGTTATATTATCTTTTAAAACTATTTTAGTGGTCATCCTGGAGTTTGCAGTATAAAATTACAACTATTCTGAATCAATCATCAAGTAACTAATACTGAGGTTTGCGGGTATCTTATAACAATGTTTTTCCATTTCCTCCCTCCTATCTTTTATGATAGTTCTGTCATTAATATCACTTATCCAATAGCTGTAATCACTTATGGTTACTATTATTACTTTAAAAAGCAGCTATCTTTTTTTTTCTGTGACTTTGTTTTTTAATTCTTAAGCCTTATGATCAGATGATTTACATATTTGTGCTATTGATAGAGCCCCTCTACTTTAAGCCTTCTAATGAATTTGCAAAAGCACCATTGCCAATCACACATGTACAAGCAGCTCTACAGTTGTGTTTCTGATTTACCGTTTAAAAGACAATCCTGAATTATAACTTAGTCTGATTTTGTGAAGAATGCACAGCAAAGTTTGCTAACATACCTTGTCACAGTGAAGTTTAAAAGCATCTCAAAGATCATCTGTAAAATGTGAGGTGCTAAATACTCTTTATTTATTCTATACATAAATCACACTAAAATGGCTTTCAGTAAGTAAAAGGTAATATTTTAGATAAGAGAATTTTAGTTAAATTGGCATAGTTAAGACCAAAAAGATAAATGGACATTGTCAGAGTATCTTCAACCTTTGCCTTAACAGGCTAATGAACACAACTTGAAACACACGTGAACCCTCCTCTGTTCTTTGAGATAGTGAAGGGACCTTTTAATATAAATATATACATAAATATATTAATTTAACCAGTTATATAAATCTAAATATAAAACTAGTCTCCTATAGGGTTTGAGAAGGCATTCACCATCTCCCTGAAAAGTTTAAAATTCCTTATTCAAGTTCAATCATTTCTTTAGAAGGGGAAAACAGTGATAGTACTTGTTAAACCAGAATTACTATCAAACTTTAAAAGGCTGACCATATTCATTTAGCCACAAACCAATATTTAAATCAGGACAGTCTAACAGAAATATTCCATCAGCCATTCATGATCTGAATTCTAGTGTATGAGATCAATTGACGTTTGGTACACATAAAGCATCATGAGACACTTGTGTTTCATAATAAATAAGGCAGTGGCCAACTATTACTCATTAGTAGCTTTTGTGAGATAAGTTATGAAGTCTCCCCTTTCTTCCTTCTTCTTAATGCCAGCAATGATCGTTTTTGTGCCAGAGATGTACTTCTTGGGATTCTCCAAGTACTCCATCAGCATCTCCTCTCCCTGATGATGCTTTTGTCCTTGTTATCATCTATGTAAGAGAATCCAGCACCCTGACCTGTCTTTCACCCAAGCAGACCATGGCCCAGTCTTTGTGCTTACCTCCCTTTTCCACAGTATGGTACTGGACACACTTCTGAACAGAAGTCTTCTTGCCCTTCTCCACATCACCCTTTTTAAAATCAGTTTTCCTCCGTGAGCGAGTGAGAGGCTCCCACTCACAAGCCAAACGTTCTACTCTCTCACAAAGCAGCTATCTTTTAGATCAATTAAGATTAAGAAAAATAAAAGCTTCATTCAACTTTCATTTGTTTTTTATCTGACACTCATCCTTTCTTTATATGTGTACTAGTTTCTGACCAGTATTATTTTTCTTCTCCCTAATGATTTTCTTTTACAATTCCTCAAAGGATACATTGGTCAGCAATGAATCTGGACAGTTCTTTGCTTTCTGTGAGCCTATTTCCCCCTCAATTTGTAGGACAGTTTCAGTGAATAGAGAACTATAGGCTAGTGTGTTTTTCTTTCTCTCAACCCTTCTGTCTTCCTTCCCTGGTTTCTGATGAGAAGTCTTACTTACAACTTCTTTATCGATATTCCTCTGTAGGTTCAGTATTTTTTATTTTCCTCTGCCTTCTTTCAAGATCTTGTCTTAACTTTCTGTAGTTAACATTTGAACTTCTCAAGTATATATTTTTGATATTTACTCTGCTTGGAGTTCTCTTAGCTTCCCAGATTGGTGATTTGGTATTTGTCATTAACTGTGTAAAATTATCTGCCTTTATGCTTTCAAATACTCTTTCACTCCATTTTTTTTCCTCCTTGTAGTATTTCAGTTATTTGTGTGCTACACACTTTGAAATTTTCCCTCAGTTCTTAGATGCTCTTTCCCCCATATTCTTTTTTATCATTGCATTGTAATTTGAGAAATTTCTATTGACATACCTTCAAAATCATTGATTCTTTCTTTGGCCGTGTTCAGTCTACTGATAGGCTTATCAAAACCATTGAATTCTGTTATAGTGGCGTTGACTTCTAGAACTCCCTTTTGATTTTTCTTAAAATTTACATCTCTCTGCTTACACTACCCATGTATTCTTGCATACTGTCCTTTTTTCCACTGGAACCCATAAGTGGTTGTTATTATAGTTGTTATAGTTATTCAATATCCTGTCTCCTAATTCCAGCATCTGTGTCATAGTTGAGTCTGATTCTGATGTTAGGTTTGTCTCTTCACATAACTTTTATCTAGCCTCAAAACTTCACATAAATTTTATCTAGCCACATAATTTTTTGTAGAATGCTGGAAATGATGTAATGGGTAAGAGCAACTGGGAAAAAGGCTTTTAGTGTGAGGTTTTTTGTTAACCTGACTAGGAGGTAGGGTTGTGTCTAATGTTTACTGTGTCTATGGGGACAGAGATTCATATTCTTCTATTCATATTCCTGTGTCTGTGGTCCTCCTTAATTTGAGTCTGTGTCCTCCAGCCCTTTCAGCTGTGAGTCACTGATCTTATACTGGACTCCCATAGATGCAGATGCCAGTAGGAGCTGGGAGGGGAAGCGTTCTATAAACCTACTCTTAAATCTCCGTCTTGCAGTAGGTCTATGTCCCTGATCTGTGACCATCATGAATTTAATAATTATTCCATTAGTTACATCTAAACTCACCTACCAATCTTTTAATCTCAGTTACTAGATTCAGTTTCTGGATGTGCAATTTGTCCTTCTTGCAAAATTTGTTTTACCTGTGTTTTAAGACCTTTTTATTTCTTGAACAATATCACATACTTTTAGAAGTACATTATTTTATTACAGAATCAATGTTTTAAGGCTCTTTTTGTATTTATATTTTCTTATCTGTTTATGTATGAGTTTCATTTGTGTTTTTTAATTTTTGACTCTTCAAGTATAAATATATTTTCAGAACTTTTAGGCTTGAGCCAACATATGTCCTTCCAGAGGGGA
This sequence comes from Cervus canadensis, assembly GCF_019320065.1. Taxonomy (NCBI): domain Eukaryota; kingdom Metazoa; phylum Chordata; class Mammalia; order Artiodactyla; family Cervidae; genus Cervus; species Cervus canadensis. Next base: position 60,585,391 of record NC_057399.1, on the reverse strand, counting down.
TTTTCCTTAGGCTTAATTTCAAGTACCTCTGAAGTGTAACATGTTGAATTTTAAGCTAAATTGTCAGGCTTACATTTTTTTCTCATACAATAAATTAGGCTACAAAATTCCCATGATGGATCCTTTTTCTATAAATTTTCAGGAAAGAGTCCTCATGCGCTTCTCCTTCCACAAATCAGTATAAAGATCTGATCCCAGGTCTTTGTCAAGTTTACTAGAAGCAAAGCACTTTTATTTCTGTTTTACTTTCCTAGTAAGTGTAAAGCTTTTGGTTCTAATTTTATGTTGGAAATCAACTTTCTAGACCTCCATTTTAAGAGGCTGTTGAGTATTCTCTTCTATTTCTTTAAAAAAAAAAAATTAATGGAGTGTAGTTGCTTTACAATGTTTAGTTTTAACTGCACAGAGAAGTGAATCAGCCATATGTGTGTATATACATATATTCCTTCTTTTTTGTATTTCCTTCTTATTCAGATCACCACAGAGCATTGAGTAGAGTTCCTTGTGCTACAAAGTAGGTTTTCTTTAGTTATCTATTTTATGCATAGTGCCAATAGCAGATATATGTCATTCCCAATCTCTCAATTCTATTTCCACAGCCCTCTGAACCTTTACATTCAGTCAATTTTAGCACATTTTCAAGCTACCTCCCTCACTTCCACTGTTGGGCTTCCCATGTAGCTCAAACAGTAAAGACTCTGCCTGCCATGCTGGAGACCTAGGTTTGATCCCTTGGTCGGGAAGATCCCCTGGAGAAAGACATGACAAACCATTCCAGTATTCTTGCCTGAAGAATCGCATGGACAGAGAAGCCTGGTGGGCTACAGTTCATGGGGTCACAAAGAGTCAGACAGGACTAAGAGACTAACACTTTCACTCCTACCTTTGCTTTAAATCTTAGCCAGAGTATTTCTTTTATGATGACTCTGACTACATTAATAAAGATGCATTTGAATTTTATCTACCAGTTTAAGTCAGGGGCTTACTCTATTGATTATAATGTTGAGATAAGGAGTAGTAGCAGTGATTGTCTGTGGCTGGAATTCTAATATGTGCATCACTTTGGTCACGTTGGTTCCAGATCTACCTCTTAAATACAGACCTACTCTTGGGGTACTAATGGATTCACAGACCTAGACGTACTTGTTTCTTTCTTGTGAAATGTTGACAAGGTGTGTATATAATAGATGGAACATATGATAGATGAAACAGATATTGCTTTTACTAACGTCTCTTGCATAGCAGCCTGGCTATGGAGAATCTAAAAATTTGACTTTAACAGTCAATCCAAGTTGATAATACTGATGGGCCTTGAGAATATTTCTCTTCCTCATTTTATGTTTTTTCTCCGGTGCCCATTTTATATTTCACTTTAGCAATTCTTTTTTGGAGCATTCTTTTCATTATTTAAGTGTTAGTAGATTGAAGACAGTAAGACCCATATATCTGGAACATTTCAGTGTGGCAGGACATGTCCTACCTTAGGAGCCAGCCTGACACTTTCTAGCTGTTTGTGCCCTTGACAATGTATGGGTTTTTCTGTGCCTCCAAACTCCTTATTGATACCATGGGGATAAAGACAGCCCCAACCTCGTAAGGTTGCTGTGGGTGTTGCTGGCCGGCACACAGAAAGCACCGTGTGCATCTAGGTCATGATGATGAGGATGGCGGTAACAGCCATGGTGATGATGCTAGAGCTGGGGAAGTGGGCTCGAAGAGGAAAATGTTTACAAGGACAAATGCTAGCATAACCCTTTCCTTAGATTTCTTTGTCTCATCTTGTTACTTTAAGTTTTATAGATCTAGTTAGAAGATGAGTTTAAAACCATATTTTTTAAAATTAAGGTATTTGATTAGAAGGAGTGTACTTTAATGATTTCTTCCCTAACTTGATCTTATTATCAGCTTCACAGAGAATCAGCACTGACATTATTACATCTGGCATTTTCTGAGAAGTCAGGCTAACCTGTCCAATTTCTCAAAGAGAGAAATAGGATAATAAGGATAATCCCTTTAAAATCTCCCAACCACTTTCTAGGGATTAAGTCTAAGACTTTACCATTAAAGCTTCCTTAAAAAAAAAACAAAACTGTCCTTAACCTCACTTTGCAGTTTCATCTCCTCCTGCTCTGCCCCTTGCAGTCCAGGCTGTTCACTGTTCTCTGGAGTACCATGACTTTCACATCTTTGTCTTAAGGTTTCATTCATACTGTTTCCTCTGATTGAAACGCCCTGATTTGTACTCTTTTCTAAATTGGCCCCTCTTTGTCTCCAGAATGACTCCCTGGAATCCATTCTTCCCACTGCAGCCAGATGTTTGGAAGCTGGAAATTGATTCTGTCAGTGCCCTGCTTATTTTCCTTAAATAGCTGCTGCTTGCTCTAAGGGATAGAATTCCATCTCTCCTCCCTGGAATCCATTCTTCCCACTGCAGCCAGATGTTTGGAAGCTGGAAATTGATTCTGTCAGTGCCCTGCTTATTTTCCTTAAATAGCTGCTGCTTGCTCTAAGGGATAGAATTCCATCTCCTGGAGAGAGTTTATAATATTTCCTTGACCTTTCTGGGCTTATCTGCATTAGCCTGACTCACAATGTGATGAGTCCCTCCAGCCCTTTTAGAAACCATTTCCTTGGTTTCACATAGTCTCCCAGTTTTCTCCACATGTCCTGCTTGTAGGAACACATGTGTTCAGTTCACTCGTCAGATTTAGAGTTGTCAGGTACAAACAGGCCCACTTAAATGTTAACCTCATGTAAATGGCAAATACCAGGAGAAGGAAATGACAACCCACTCCAGTATTTTTTCCTGCCTGGGAAATCCCATGGACAGAGGAGCCTGATGGACTACAGTCCATGGGGTTGCGAAGAGTCAGACAACTTAGCGACTAACAGCAGCAGCAGCAAATAGCAAATAACTTGTATAAGTGTGTCCCGAATAGTTTATGGGACAGATTTATACTACAAAGTATTTGTTGTTTATCTGAAAGTCAAATATAAATGGGCATCTTGTATTTTTATTTGCTAACTCTAGTAATCCTACTTTAATTACAATGAAGTCTTTTAGAACCAAATCATATGTTCTCTTAACATCCTAGACTTCTTGACTTTAACCACCATGGTTGAAATGGTTAATCTGATTTTCTCTTCTATTAGATAGTGTTCTCTCTCAGGACAAGGATCATATCTTTATCACTGTATTGTTTGCAACCCTGACTAGAAAAAGAACAGTTCCTGGGAAACAGAAACCATTGAATAAAGATTTAGTGAGTAAATGAATAGATGGATGGATGGATGGATGGATGGATGAATAGTTAGAATTCCTATGGAATGCCTCTTCAGTAGGACGTCTTCCTGAGAAAACTGTTTGGTAATTAACTCTCTTTTGGTAACACATTTTACATCTTTCCTTTATAGCTCTTATCACATATATAACATGCATGACCCTTAAAACTGTTGGTTTACATGTCTGTACACCTTTCTGCCTGATGAGCATCAGTGGTCACAGGTTGAGTCTTTACCCCCTGGTGATTGTGTTTCTCGCCTTCTACATTGACTTATTAATTAATCACTGGTATATAGTTAGCAATAATTGTTATTTAAAGAAAGGACCTAAGTACCCTCTCTGGAGAAAAAATGCTGACCTGAGCTTGGACATGATGTACAGTTGTTGACAATGCATGTGTATTTCACTGATGTTAAAAGGAAAATTGTTGTTGTTGTTGTTCAGTTGCTCAATCATGTCCAACTCTTTATGACCTCAGACTGCAGCACGCCAGGCCTCCCTGTCCCTCACCATCTCCCAGAGTTTGCCCAAGTTCATGTTCATTGCATCCATGATTCCGTCCAACCATCTCATCTTCTGAAGCCCTCTTCTCCTTCTGCCCTCAATCTTTCCCAGAATCAGGGACTTTTCCATATCAGATGGCCAAAATCATGCAGCTTCAGCCTCAGTCCTTCCAGTGAATATTCAGGGTTGATTTCCCTTAAGATTGACTGGTTTGATATTTTTGCTGTCTAAGGAACTTTCCGGAGTCTTCTCCAGCACCACAGCTTGAATGCATCAATTCTTTGGCATTCTGCCTTCTTTACTGCCTTCTTTACTGTCCAGCTTTCACAACTGTACATGACCACCAGGAAGACCATAGCCTTGACTATTCGGACATTTGTTGGCAGAGTAATGTCTCTGGTTTTCAGCACACTTGTGTAGGTTTGTCATTTTAACATTTGTCACCACTCTCCTCTTTCACAGGAGAGTTAAAAAGCTGACTTAAGACTAAATAGTAAAAAAACTAAGATGATGGCATCTGCCCCCATTAGTGCATGGCAAATAGAAGGGGAAAAGGTGGAAGCAGTGACAGATTTCCTCTTCTTGGACTCCAAAATCACTGCGGGCAGTGACTGCAGCCAGGAAATCAGAAGCTTCTTGGCAGGAAAGCAATAACAAAAGGAAAATAGTGCCTGTCAAATCACCTGCTAATTTGCTCAAAATTAAATACTTTATTTTAATAAAGATAAGAACTGAGTATCATGCAGATGAAAGTTCACAAGGCAATAACAATAACTAATATTATGTGCCAAGTGATATTATGTGCTGTGTGATTTAGAAGCATAATCTCTATTAAACTTCATAATTAAATGAACAGAAGTGGATACTTGTCTCTTCATAGCTCTGTATTAAAGATGTGAAAATCAGGCTTAAGGACGTCCCTAAGGCTCTAAATGTAGTAGATAATGGAAAAATCTAAAGTTTTTTTGCTAACCAATAAAAATACTCTTTAAAATATACCACATAATATAACACGAGAAGTGATTGAAAGGAAGAAGAGAAGGCTTCCCAGGAGGCTGAGTGGCAAAGAATCTGCCTGCCAATGCAGGAAACATGAGTTTCCAGTAAGCCCAGTGGGAAACATCCATGGCTAAATAAGAGCAGGGCTTTCCTAATACCTGAAGTTATTAAGTGTAAATAACTCCTTTAGAAATAGAATAATTAGATTTGGGGTTGAATTGCTTTGAGATTCTTCTACAAAGACTACTTTGCACATTCCTGGAAGACTTAAGAGGTGATATCATAAAGGTGAGGAGATTTCATACATAGTTCACATGGTTTACAGACCAAAAAATGGTATATTTGGTACTTTAAAGATGTTGGATTTATATGTGTAATTTTATATGTAAAAAGTTCAGACTTTTTGTGAATTTCTATAGAACTGGTAGTTGGCTGGGAAAAGATGTCACTTTAAAGCTATAAATGCTTTCAGTCTCTGAGATAAAGACTTAAATATCCCCATTGGACTTTCTGTTTCACTGTTTATAGTAACTATTGAGAAAGATCCTTTATCGATGCCAGGTAACATCTTATGGTTCTTTGGGGGGCATTTTGAAGTAATTATTAGCTTTAATGAAGAGGTTTCTGACTAGGAAGGGAAATGTAGCACTGGGGATTCTACAGAGTCAGGTATTTTTGAGACAGGACTCCATCTCCACAGGCTCTGCTCATGAGAGAGGAGTGTGTCTTTCTTCATGTGGATTTAGACTGTACTTTTCTCTGTAGAGGTTCTTGCTAGGTTCTTCTTGTAGGAAGACTTCATGGCAGGAGCCGTGAAGCGGTAAAGGGATTGTACTTATATTGAGATTCTGCCTGTTTGTTCTAGGAATGACCTGGACAACATTCTATGTAGGTCAATAACCAAGAAATTGTGGGTTGTACTGATGTTGGAATATTACATTCTGATGTTACTGTGCTTTTGGGGCTACTAGGTAAGAGTGCACATGTCCTGAATGCCTTGGGGGGGTGCTAAGTTTCCATTACCTATGGTCCCATAATTAGCATATCCAGAGCCTAAGGCAGAGACCACTCTTTGTTCTCAGTTGTTGAGACCTGATTCTGAGGATCAGTTCTCCTTTAGGGCACTGATTGGGTTGAGCTGGTCCTTTAACAGAGGGACAGGCTGCAGATTGCAGGGGAAGACAGTGATGTGAAAGTATGGAGGCACTTGACACTTTCTCACGTAGGTCTGAAACAAAGCATGGGTGTTCCCTCTCACCATTTATTTTTAACGTAGTATTGAAAGTTCTAGCTAAAGTGATGACAAGAAAAAGGAAATATTAGAAGATGGATTGGGAAAGAAGAAACAAAAACTCTCTTTGTTTGCAGTTGACATTTTCACTCATGTAGAGGACCTGCTAGATCCTTTGAGCCGAGAGCAGCATGTGTACTGTAGGTTGTAAGTTACCGTGTTGTAATTCTCTCACATAAATTAACACATGCGTAGCAAACATCTATTGTATGTTACATACTGCTTTCTTCTGCGTTGGGAGAACTCAGAGAAAAGCCAGTGCCACGCCTAGGATGTAACGATAAACTGCAGGAAGTGGCTGGTCTCCCGTGTGCTGCCCTCCCCGCCGTGCCCTCTCATCCTAGGACAGTGTGCCAGTCACCCAAAGATTGACTGCAGCCTGAGACATGCCCCAGGTTGCTCTGAGAGGCGGGAACAAAGAGAACTGCAGTGAGGATGCCAAGAAGCCAGAGTCAAGGCAGAGACTAATGTCTAATGATGTGCCAGGAAATCGTGGCAGTGGTGGTGGTGAGAATCTTGTCATGTCCCCACTGACATCATCTGCAGCAGAGAGTGCTGTGGGCTGCCAGCCCAGCTGTGGTCACCCAGGCCACCATTCTCACAGGGTGTGGCTGGCTGTCACCTGAGCACAGTAGAGGGTCTAGTGCCACCCTGTCCTGGTGATGCACGGTCCTCTAATGGGTGACCATATCCCCGATGGTCTGGGCAAATGTTCTCTAGATGGAGCTTGTAGTCTGAGATGCTTCTCACCTAATTCTCCCTCCTTCCCCTTCCCTTCACAGGACTCTGGTTTGAGGCTCTGCCCAGCCCCTGCTGCTCCCTCACCCCTCACCTCCACACAGCTGAGGTCTTCTCAGACAACCAGACCTCATGCAAGTGCTGTGTGTGACATTTAGCAAAACTGGCAGGCATGGACTGAGAACATGTATAATTTTGGTGCTCATATAATGTGATGAAATTGAGCTTGGACTTTTTAATTGTATATGCAAGAGTGTGTTCAACATATCAAGTTAGACAGTCACCTAAAAAAAGAAAATCTGAACTATTCCCAGCTGGAAGAAACAGATGAGGTTGTGTAATATTGTCTTCATCATAAGAAATGCATATTTGGTCTTTGGCCCTATTTCTGGCATAGAACACCTACCAACCTTGCAATTTCCTAAGTGATGAGAGTGATACAGGTGTCTTTCATTATGTTAATGAGGTGGCTTTTGGAAGCACCTGAGGAGGGAGGGAACCAACCTCCTGCAGGGAGGGGAGAGGGGCTGGAGGTTGAATGGGGGACCGATGGCTGATGCTGTGATCAACCATACCTATTTAATGAAGCCTCTGTGAAATCCAGAAGGACCAGGCTCTTTGAGCTTCTAGGCTGGTGAACACGGAGGGAGTCAAGGAGTGGGGGGCTCAGAGAGGGCATGGGAGCTTTGTGTCCTTTTCCTGTAACCAGCCCTGTACATCTCTTCCATCTGGCTATTTCTGTGTTATATCTTATTATAATAAACTGGTAGTCTAGTAAGTAAAATCTTCCTCTGAATTTTCTGGGCCACTCTAGCAAAGTAATCGAGCCCAAGGAGAAGGTCATTGGAAGCTCTGACCTATAGCAGATTGGTCAGAAACACTGGTGACAACGTGGATTTGAGACTGGCGTCAGAAGTGGGGGCAGTCTTTTAGGACTGAGTCCTTACTTATGGGGTCTGATGCTGTCTCCATCAGAATTGAGTCAGGTGCAGGACACTCAGGCAGGGAATTGCTGGTGTGGGGAAAAATCCATACTGGTTATTAGAATTGGAATCAGAATCACATTGTTACTGAGATCCTCAGTTCAGTTCAGTCACTCAGTCATGTCCGACTCTTTGTGACCCCATGGACTGCAGCATGCCAAGCCACCCTGTTCATCACCAACTCCCGGAGTTTACTTAGACTCATGTCCATGGAGTCAGTGATGCCATCCAGGCATCTCATCCTCTGTCATCCCCTTTTCCTCCCTCCTTCAATCTTTCCCAGCATCAGAGTCTTTTCCAAAGAGTAAGTTCTTCACTTCAGATGGCCAAAGTATTGGTGTTTCAGTTTCAGCATCAGTCCTTCCAATGAATATTCAGGACCAATTTCCTTTAGGATGGACTGGTTGGATCTCCTTGCTGGCCAAGAGACTCTCAAGAATCTTCTCCAGCACCGCAGTTCAAAGGCATCAATTCTTTGATGCTCCACTTTCTTTATAGCCCAACTCTCATATATATAACTACTGGAAAAGCAATAACCTTGACTGGACGGACCTTTGTTGGCAAAGTAATGCCTCTGCTTTTTAATATGCTATCTAGGTTAGTCATACCTTTTCTTCCAAGGAGTCAGCATCTTTTAATTTCATGGCTGCAGTCACCATCTGCAGTGATTTTGGAGGCCCCCCCCCCAAAAAAAAAAGTCTGTCACTGTTTCTCCATCTATTTGCCATGAAGTGATGGGACCAGATGCCATGATCTTAGTTTTCTGAATGTTGAGCTTTAAGCCAATTTTTTCACTTTCCTCTTTCACTTTCATCAAGAGGCTCTTTAGTTCCTCTTCACTTCTTGCCATAAGGGTGGTGTCATCTGCATATCTGAGGTTATTGATATTTCTCCCGGCAATCTTGATTCCAGCTTGTGCTTCTTCCAGCCCCGCGTTTCTCATGATGTACTCTGCGTGTAAGTTAAACAAGCAGGATGACAATATGCAGCCTTGACATACTCCTTTTCCTATTTGGAACCAGCCTATTGTTCCATGTCCAGTTCTAACTGTTGCTTCCTGAACTGCAAACAGATTTCTCAAGAGGCAGGTCAGGTGGTCTGGTATTCCCATGTCTTTAAGAATTTCCCACAGTTTGTGGTGATCCACACAGTCAAAGGGTATGCCTGTAGTTGAGACAATGGCCAGGGTGGGGAGAACAAGGCATATTTTGATGCCAAAAGCCTGGAAAGAAGGGTTGCTGTCAGAGAGCAGATAGATACAGACTGTGAACATAAGGAAGTGCAGAAAAATAAGTTCAAGGTGTGATGCCACAAAATACAGCCCAGAGCAAGAAAATGAAAAGGGAAACAAAAACCCATGACATAGACACAAACATACAGGTTCTAGAAAAAAGCAGGAATGAAAAGGAAACATTATGGTTTGGGCATGTATAGTGTAAGCCTGAAAACTGCTTAACTCATGAATACAGGCAATGAGATTGAAGGATTTAACGATAATCCATTTGAGGCAGGGTTTCTACAGATGATGTAGATCAAACAAGACAAAGGCCAGGATTAAGTCCCATATGAAGAAAAGAAAGAGTACAAAGTGTTGCTGTTGGAAGAAATCTCTGGGACATCCTGCTCTGAACTGTTTCTTCTCATCAGTGAAGGAGAAGAAATTGAAGGAATTACCATTGGTATGAGAAATCTTGCATTAGATGAACACATCAGGAAGCTTACTCATTCAAGTCTTTACACACTTGTTGATATCAAACAATGGAATACATGAAATAATTTAAAATAATAGAAGTAGCAAATGGAAATTTTAGGTATAAATGAGTTATTCTGTACAAAAACAATAGTGTTTAGCTAGATATTGCTTTTTAAATAGTTTCCCTCAATAGTGGAGATAGACTTACACAATCTATTAATATTTTTTCCCCAAGTTCCACCATACATTTTGAACGCTAGGTATTTAGAGTCAAGCAGCCAGCATTTGATTTTCAAAGTGTTGCTCATTAACCCTTACCAAGATCTAATAAAGGCAATGTGAAGATCAGTTGAAAAAAGTAATCATTTAAGCAGAGAGTAGAAAGGAAAATGAGCTTCCCGGGTGGTTCAGTGGTAAAAAGCCCGCCTGCCAATGTAGGAGCACAGTTTCAATCCCTGGGTGGGGAAGATTCCCTGGAGGAGGAAAGGGCAACCCTCTCCAGTGTTCTTGCCTGGGAAACTCAATAGATGGAAGAGCCTGGCGGGCTACAGTCCATGGGGTCACAAACAGTCAGACATGACTTAGCGACTAAACAGTGACAATAATAACAGAAAAGAAAATGTCAACTATACTGTCATTTCTTTGGATTGACTCAATATAGTTGTTTAAAATAAACCAACAGACAAGACCAATTGCTCGTTCTCCTGTTTCTATTTTCCAGGGAGTGGAATGGGAAGCTCTCATGGGTCCAGTTGTCTTACAACTGGTGTTTGTTTTCTTTCAAGTAAAAGTGAAATTCCACTAATCCATAATTTAAAAGTTGTAGTAAAGAAAAATGAGGTATTGTGGTTGACACAATGGATAGATTCCTGGCATCCAGTGGGGATGCAATGTATGGTGGTTCTTAACTCATGGGGAGTGAAACATCATTGGTATCTTTAATAAGTGTTAGTCAAAAATGTTGAATAGGAAAAACATAAGGTTGTCCAAAATATAAAGGCATAAGGATAAGAAATCTAAATCAACATTACAAATGTAGGGCAAAGGCACATATAATCAAATAAATCATAAGACCTGCAAAAAGGATGCATGTTTGGAGAAGAAAAATGGAGAGTTTCCTAAATATATGTGAATCAAGAAGACAAGGAAGGAAGATTATAAGCCCCTGGAGAGAGATTGAAATGAATTCAATGATGGAAGAAGCAAATGCAGCAGAAAAATTGAATGACTTATTTGTTTTAGTGCTCAATGGGGAAAACCTGAAGTTCTCCTGGAAAGTGAAAAGTTCCAGGGGGGGAGATGGCAAAACTCCTAAAACCAAAGAACTGGAAAATCATTTACATAGGGAGCGTCTCATCAGAATGAGCCTACAGTGCCTGCAGATTGCTTTATTGGGGAATTTTGTCAAAATGATTTCAGGTGTGAAAGTCCCTGCAAATTGATGATTTAGGGATGAGACTCAGTGGGTATCTGCACATTAAAACTATGTAGAATAATATTTTATGTTCATAGATATGTGTTGCAGTATTATTTATAATAGAGAAGAATGGAGATTTCTGTAAAAATACAAAAAGAAGAGAATTGTTAAACATTATAAAAGTTATAATAAGATTATTTTGTTGGTAAAATATTTTATCAACAAAATAAAGTAAAAATGTCATAAAATGCTTATAATGTCTTGAGGTTAGTTTGTATTTTTATTTGCCAGTATAATTTAACTACAGTGGCCCGCAAGCTTTTTATTCTTAAAAATACATTTTATATCACAGTCTAACAAACATATACACATATATAAAGGTGAAACAAAAGTTTTACCAAAACATTTACCCTGAGAGTTAATTTTTTTTGAGACCTTTAAAAAAAAATGTTTTAGGTTTACAACACATTGACAGAAAGCTACAGAAATTCCCCATAGACCCCCTCCCCTCACATGCATGGCCATTATCAACAGAGTGGTACCTTAACACCAATACAGTATACTAACGTATATATATGGAATTTAAAGAGATGGTAATGATAACCCTATATGCAGGACAGAAAAAGAGACACAGATGTATAGAACAGACTTTTGGACTCTGTGGGAGAAGGCGAGGGTGGCATGATCTGAGAGAATAGCATTGAAACATGTATATTATCAAGTGTGAAACAGATCACCAGTCCAGGTTGGATGCATGAGACAAGTGCTCTGGGCTGGTGCACTGGGATGACCCAGAGGGATGGGATGGGGAGGGAGGTGGGAGGGGGGTTCAGGATGGGGAACACATGTAAATCCATGGCTGATTCATGTCAATGTATGGCAAAAACCACTACAATATTGTAAAGTAATTAGCCTCCAACTAATAAAAATAAATGAAAAATAAAACAAAACAAAACCAAGGATGAACTACACCGACACACCATAATCACCAAGGTCCCCAGTTCATCTTAGGGTTTACTTTAATCAAGTGAGTAGTGCTGCAGCTTCTATGGATTTGGACAAAACTACTCCAGTATTCTTGCCAGGAAAATCCCATGGACAGAGGAGCCTGGCGGGCTACAGTCCACAGGGTTGCAAGAGTCAGACATGACTTAGCAACTAAACCACCACTAAACCAAACCACCATAATGATGTATATCCCTTATTATAATGCTATTCAAAGTATTTTCACTGCTAATAGAAATAACTCCTGTGCTTTCTGTGTTCATCTCCCTGCAAACTCCTGGCCATCACTGATCTTTTTATTGTCTCCATAGTTTTGCATTTTCCAGAATGCCATAGTTGGAATCTATTTTTCTTTTTTGTTCTTTCTCCTTGAAAAGAGAGATTCAAAGCCTTTCTTAGACCACTTATGGCCCACCCACACATGGACCAGACAGGCTCTAGGTGACAAGGACCCCAACCAAATACTGCAGATTTTCTTCCAATACCGAGCCCTGTCCCACTGTCTTGCCCAGCAGCCACGTGAAGGGGTGGGGGGACACATGATGGATGTTTGTAGGAAGGCCACACCTTTTGTGCCCTTTGGTACAATGAATACAGATTCCTGTCTGGTATGTTGTTATCAGACAAGCCATTTCTTCAGGGCCTTGCTCTGAGCACACTCAGCATAGTATTAATATAATATTAACTGAATGAAAATTCCTTATACAGAACAATTAAAATTTGTGAAAGACAGTAACCAAAGGAAAAAAACCCGAGGCAATCCATAATAAAATGCTAAAAATAATCATCTCTGATGGGGGTATCAAAGCTATAGATTATTTTTATGTTCTTTTACTTTTATGGATTTCCTAAAATTAGTAGGTACTTTTTATATGCAGACATATGTTAAATGTGAATCTGTATTTTGTAACTACTGTGAAAAGTTTAAAACAGCAAGTAGCTCTAGAAGACATATAAATAAAAGCAGCATTTCTTTGCTCTACTTTTTTGCTTTCCCAAGTCATCCACTTTCAAACCTTTTAACTGTTTCTTCTGCTGTTTACCTCCATATACAAAATAACCATCATTTAGTTTTTAAGGGATTATTTATTGAATTATTCATGTAGAAAATAGATTGCTTTTTTCATGTCCCTGTCCCCAACCCCACACAAATATTTTCTCTTTTTTCTCCCAACACATTTGTCTCTTATTTAGATTAAATAAGTCATATTTATTTATTTATTGTGAATATTTTGTGTTTATGCAGAGTGGAGTTGTTGTATAGTGTCACATACTATTTCATTCTCTTCCTTGTACAAGTTATTGTTTTCCTTGCAGGCCAATAGTTGATCCCTTTTGTTGTTTTCTTAGGAGCCTATTCCGAAACTGTCAGAGATATAAAGATCTTCTCATGTAATTGAATAAATCAAGTAAGGTCTGAGTTTAAGTTCCTTGGAAATAGAGCTGGTAAACGGGTGTGGATGCATGGGTTTTACTGAGTCAGCACACACAGAAAATGTGGGTTCAATCCCTGGGTTGGGAAGATCCCCTGGAAGAGGAAATGGCGACCCACTCCAGTATTCTTGCCCGAGAAATCCCAGGGACAGAGTTGGATACCCCTGGAGTGACTGAGCATGCACTGTGGCAGTGGGATAGAGCTTCCAATCTCCAGGACCGGATGGCGCCCTCTTGGAGCAGGACAGAAGAAGGGGTGGATGGGTGACCTCACCCTCCACCAGCTGGAGGATGGGTGCACTGGCCCAGTTAAGTGGGCTGGGGCAGGTCCAGAGCATCCAGTGTAGGGAACCTCTCAGCATCTCCTTCCCTCCCTCCCTTCCTTCCTGGCCCCCACACCCGGCCCCATCCTTCTCTTCCTCCTCTTTCCGTCCTCTGCCCTCCGCCTCCCCGTCCTTCCCTCCATCTGTCTGTCTTGGGGCCCTTGTTCCTGGGTGCCCAGATGAAAGGATCTGCAGGTTTTCTCTGGAAGCAGCCAGATTCTTATAGAGTAACCCCTTTTCTTGCCTGAGGCACAGATTCCTTTTTCCCATATTCTTGGACCCTCCAAGGGGGATGGTCTAATGGACCGCATTTTGCAGCACAGGAGCACTCACCTGTCCCATGTTTTTCCACTCTTCTGCAACTGTGTGTGACTTAAGCCCAGTCCTCTGCCAGGCGGCAAGGGGGCTGTAAAGGGGTAGAAATTCTGGGGTCAAATTTCTTCTTAAGTAGACTTTCAACCAGTGCTTCTGCTTTTAGTCCCTCCTCTCTATCTCTGCTTTCAAAAGTAACTGTTTGCCCAACCTGAACCATTCCAGGTTCTGTGATTAAAAAGCTTTATCTTTCTCCCTCTTCCTCTGGATGGCTGTCTTAGCTTTTCCTTTCCCCACTGTGCTTAGTAAGCTGAAATGTGTCCTGCTTTCCAGCTGTAAACCTTCCCTTGACACCGTACCTGCTGTCTTTAGGGTTCATTCCTGTTCTTCCTCATTTACTCTCATTATAGTCAATTTTAGGGGACAAATTTACATTCAATCACCATGCTAAAATAAGACACTGTCATTTGTAAGAAAATGAACTCTTAATCTGCTTGATTTCCACCTATGTTGGCAGAAATTGTAGAACCAATTAGTAGATATATTTTAATTGTATTATGAAGCTCTGCAGATAATTAAGCAAAGTGGAAACAAAAGGCAGCAAAATGAAAATGGTAACATGCCTGTCTTTATTCATGTTTGTGGACTCTTCATTGCTAGACACTTGAATTTGGGGAAATAAGAGGAAATAGCTTTCACTGGCAGAATAGGATTGTTTGAAAAACAAAAAGTGAAAGTGTTAGTCACTCAGTTGTGTCTGACTCTTTGGGACCCCGTGGACTGTAGCCCGCACAGCTCCTCTGTCCATGGGATTCTCCAGGCAAGAATACTGGAGTCGGTTGCCATTTCCTCCTCCAGGGGATATTCCTGACCCAGGGATTGAACCCACATTTCTGGCATTGCAGGCAGATTCTTTACCATTTGAGCCACCAGGGGGTGGTTTATATTTGTGTGTAAAAGGTACACTGTTCCTTTGTGAAATCTGTCAACCTTGTGTCTCTAAAGTAATGTCCTTTGTTTGGGTCCAGGGTGAGATTTTGGGTTCTGAAAACTCTCAGCATGTAGGATTTTGTAACATATGTTATGTGGAGGGTGCACTGTTCCTGTCTCTAGTCCATGCATAAGTAAGTTTCAGTCTTTTATTCCAAGAATAAAAATTTCTGGGCTGCACATTCACTTGTAAAGATATGCCCATAATAAAAAGAAAGTTCTGCCTCCCTGGAGAGTCACTCAGCCAAGGAAGTTCCATTTCTTTGAGGAAGCAAATCCCTTGAGAGAAAGCTTGATGGGGCCAGAATCTAAAAACAAAATTCCTGCTAGAGTACTGACAAGGGCATAGCCCAATGGTCTTGTATTATTATAAATTGATACTGATAGAAACTAAATCTGCTACTAATTTCTCAAGTAATAATTACAGTATTGATTTATAGAATGCTTCACATTTCTCACAATATTATCTGAACAGTTGCTAATTTTATTTTTACTAGAATACTGAGGATGTTAACATGTGGCATTCTTCATCTATAACAGATAAAGCAATTGTGGAGTGAACTGCCAAATGTACAGTATCTATCTGAGCAGCAGACCAGAGTGTAAAACTGACATCCATGAACTGAACCCTGAATTCTCTTAGCTGCACAATTTGGGCTCTCTTTTAATATGCTCTGCACTCATAGATACCTTATATGCTTTGTTCTACAACTGTCTTATGAGGTTTTTTTTTTAAAAAAAGATTTTTGTTTTAAATACTGCAAAAGTCCTTTCAAGCTGACAAAATCAGCTTTGTGTCATTCATTAAATCTATACTTTCTTCTAGTTGGTAGTTGTTAGCAGCTAAACTCCTATTCACTATTTATGTTTCCATAAAGTCTGAATTTTAGACTTCTTGGCGCTTTTTTTTTTTGAGATATGTGTGTCTACCATTGTGGCATTCATTCCTAGTTTTGTGCTCCTCTTCTGTTATCGCCGTCATCCTCCTTATTATTACTATTTTGCCCCTTAACACCTCCAAGCCTCTCTGGACTGAAAGAATTTGGTATAAGCAGTTCCAAGGGAAGCAGAAAAACTCATGTTGACAAGTTTTGCGAGTCGGGGTAGTGGTTGGAGGGACCAGGTCAAACGAGACTTCTGACTGAGCACACGAGGCTCTCTTACTTAGTCGAGGGAGTGTCTCCTTAATCACAAGGCCCACAGGTATTCTCTCTCTCTCTCTTTTTTTTTTTTTTTCTTTTGGCTGCACAGCACTGCATGTGGAATTTCAGTTCCTGGAAAAGGGATCAAATCCTTGTCTCCTGGAGTGGAAGCATGCGATCTTAACCACTGGACCACCCTCCACAGTTAATCTTGTCAACGTTCAGACACCTTGCTGCATATAGTCTCTGAGAGCTACAGAAAAGCAGCAACATGGTTCTGACATTGCTATTGAATAAGCTGTGGGGCCACTTGGCTTGCAAATCCCAGAAATAGATTTTCCAGTAACTGTAGCACCAAAATTACTCCATATATATTACATATTACCAAATAGGTCATGGTATAATTTCTAGCTGCACAAAGAAGTCATTCCATTCTGAAATAATGTCCCTTGTGGTCCTGAAAAATAAACAGGCTTTTAAGTGAAGGAGAGGATGAAATCATCTTCAAATACAGTATTTTCAGCGTTGAGAACAGTTGCAAAATGGCACTGAGAAATTAATGCTGTTGTCCACTGTGAATGATGGCGTCCAGGGTGGAAGGGTTCAGCAACTTGATTCTTAGAGAGTCTGTCCTCATCTCACCTGAGTCCTGACATGCAGTCATTCTCCAAAAGCCTTAGTTGAAATGAGGGCAAAACTAGCAAGATTTTATCTGTCTGGTGGTCAGTGCCTTCCTTGGGATCAATGGAGAAAGCAGGTTGTTGCCTGGTGAATTGTTCCAGGATTTTGAGAAGTGAGTAAACTTACTGACAAGTGATGAGGATTTCCAAGGAGCTCGACAGTCATGTCATTTGGTTGAAAGCCAATAAGGAAGGGGAAACAGTGTATATAGGTGAGGTGGGGCGGCTCCCACATCTGACATCTGATGCAGTTTGGGTCAGTTGACCCTTTGTTTTGACCGAGGGTGATAGAGTTGTTGTTTAGTCACTGAGTCCTGTCTGACTCTTTGCCACCACGTGGGCTGTAACCTGCCAGGCTTTTCTGTCCCTGGGGTTTCCTGGGCAAGAGTACTGGAGTGGGTTGCTATTTCCTGTGAGTGGGAATCATAAAAATAAAATAGAATATATTTCTATTGTTTATATCATACTCAGTCTACGTCAACCTTGAGGTTGATGTCTATTATGAGCCAAAACAAACTGTAAGGATTAAAATATTATATATTCTATTTATTTATTTTTAAATATTTATTTTATATTAGAGTCGAGTCGGCCACGACTGAAGTGACTTAGCAGCAGCAGCAGCATAGTTTATTCATGATTTTAGCCTCGGGTATACAACACAGTGAATCAGTTATACATACACATATATCTACCCTTTTTCAAATTCTTATCCCATTTAGGTTATTACAGAATAATGCGTAGAGTTCCTTGTGTTATACAGTATATTCTAATTGGTTATTTATCTTAAATATAGTAGTGTGTGTGTGTGAATTTCAGACTCTCAATTTATCCCTTCTCCCATCTTTCCCCTTTGGTAAACAGACCTAGAAATTATGTCTTTTTAAAATCTCAGGATATTTTCCATGTTCTAAGTAAAGTAGATGTTTACTAAATACTTGTGTTTTTTTAAGAATTAAAATTTTATTATTTCCTTGAGGGAATAAACAATTTAATGAGATAATTTTGAATGGAAAAGTATATGTTAATTTTAATTTTGTTTTATTGTTT
Source organism: Cervus canadensis (assembly GCF_019320065.1). NCBI lineage: Eukaryota > Metazoa > Chordata > Mammalia > Artiodactyla > Cervidae > Cervus > Cervus canadensis. Next base: position 60,567,550 of record NC_057399.1, on the reverse strand, counting down.
GTATTGGTTTACATTGAATATTTAAAATTAGCCTTGCACTAATTGTGGATATTGCCTCATTATTTTTTATAGCTTTGATAGTGAGTCATTCATGATATAAGAAGCATTTACCCCTTGTGTTTCTTAGTTTCCTCAGGTATAAAATGAGAATATTTGAGGACATGGTAGCTAAGACATTTTCTAGACTATTTTCCATTCTATGTTCATTGAGTTCATGCTAGCCCTAATGCATATGTAATTTCTTCATTTCATAAATATTCTCCTCTCTCAGAATGGAATGGCGTTCTATTATATATTCCTTGTCCCTGTACATTAGATATTTATAAGCTTGTAGCCTCTGTGATGTGCACGTGTTACTAAGGCAATGATTTTGTTCTCAGATACGCTAATACCACAGTGGCTTCTTCTCTATTTAGCACATGGGTCCCTCATGATTAGGCTGAAGTGAATTTCTCCATCTGTTAGTGGCTTATTTAGGTCTCAGGATAGATGTTTCATTTTTACAATTTACTTACCCTCCCCCCCATTTCACTTGTACAATTTACGCCATTAGTGCAAGGACTCGGATGATATTCTGCATTTTCTGTTGATGTTTATGTTGGTTCAGCCCATTATGCCTGATGGACTTCTAAAAGCACTCACTTAACTCCTGCAGAATTGCTTGTGTCTGTTTCTTGAAATGTGAAAACCTGTTTACGCAAGGGATGTGATCCTTTTCTTCCTGCTTTTGCTGTTCTCCTCTCAACACACAAGATAACTTGTCTTTGCCACAATAATTCTGTTTCTCATTTTTATCATCGGCTAAATTCTCGAAAAAGAGGTCTTGGTGGAATTGAGAAACAGTGGTTTGTGTTGTTTGTTCCTTGACATTCTCTCCTTCTCATGCATTGTTTAGCACGGACCCCTTGTTAGAATGAATTTATGTGTGAGTTTTCTCTGTGAACATTGTTTAACCAAGTCAGATATCTATTCTCTGAGAGCACACAGAATACAGTAGGATTGTTTTAAATGCTGGAGCTGGAAAAGTGAGCAGTAATTGTACATTAACCAGCTATCATGTACAGGTTTAACTTTATTTTAATGAACTTAAGTACTAATTGAAGGATGGCCTTTTTAAAAAATCACTTTTTAAGATTGAAGTACATAGTTAATTTACAATGTTGGTTACCTTCAAGTGTACAGCAAACTGATTCAGTTTACTTGTATATATATATATATATATATATATATATATATATACATGTTCAGTTTACATATATACTCAATTTATAGATGTATACAAAATATATTCTTTTTCAGATTCTTTCCCCTTATAGATTATTACAAGACATTGAATATAGTTCTTTGTGCTATACAATAGGTTCTGATTTATCTGTTTTATGCATAGTAGTATGTATAAAACTACATACTGTGTATGTTAACCCCAAACTCCCAAGTTAAAGATGACCTTTTTGATTTGTATAGTTTGTGGTATAATGCCTAGAAAGAACAGAAGACATAATGGAAACAATTTTAAAAAAGCTGATGAAGTTAGCACAAATTTGTTGTGGGTGTTTGATCCCTTTTCTGGACCATGTCCACAAGTTCTGTGTGAAATGCATCAGCTCAGTCAACTCAGTGAAATAGCAGGTCATATTCTTAGCCCATTTTGTATTGTGTTCCCTCTTTGGATGTTCTTATAGTTCTAATAATTGTATTTTCTGAATCACGGATAATTTGATGACAAGGGACAAAAGCTAACTTATTATCTAGAAAAACATCATGGAACCAGATAAAAATCTCATGTAAATTAACCACAAAAAGTTAGCTAGACTTCAAGAGGACTGCAGCACCACTGGGTTTCAGTTCTGTCTTTCAAGGACTCTTCGTTTTGCTTCTTCGTCTGTCTGTTTCATCTCTGTCCCCCTCTGTGGTCTGGGTTTTGCAGGCAATTTGTCACTAGTCTATCAGATTTGCTCCAATGTGCAGTGTTTTTCTCAGAGCAAGACCAGAGGAAGCCCTTCCCAGGGTCTTCTCCAGTTTAACCCCGTCTTAGGCTAGGTTTTGGGAACCTGAGGGTCTCTAATTCTCTGATCTGCTAGCCTCAAGCATCCTACCAGGGCCTATGAAATACTCTTCCTCCTCAGGCACACTCATCTGTGAGCCATCCACGCAGTAGGCATGTACACCCTTGGGCCGTGGCATCGGCTGCGGAGAGAGCTCTGCAAGTAGATGGACCTCGGATGTGTGAGGTCCTGTCTTTATGGACGAAGCTCCATGTGGAAAGAGAAGGGAGGGAGGCCATGATCCAGAGCCACTAGCCAGTTCTTCCTGTATCTGTACATCCTTGCTGAAAATGTTGAGGATTCTGAGAATTCTGTATGTAATTCTGTCATCGTAATGATGTATTTGTCAACATAGGAGGCGAGCACATATTCTTCTAAAAAATGTGTTAGTGTTAGTTGTGTCCGATTCTTTGCAACCTCCCAGACTGTAGCTCACCAGGCTCCTCTGTCCATGGGATTCTCCAGGTAAGAATACTGGAGTGGATTGCCATTCCCTTCTCCAGACGATCTTCCCAACCCAGGGATCGGACCTAGGTCTCCTGTATTGCAGGTAGATTCTTTACTATTTGAGCTACAGGGAAGTCCCAACAATGTGTTAGCTTAATTGTATTACATTTAAGTAGTTAGATCTGTGATATATGGAATTCCATTTGCACTTTTAGCTTGGATCCCACAAATACTGAAGTGGCAACATATTCATATGAATGTCTACAAAACATTCCCCAATAACTGACTTGATCTTTCTGTCACATTTCAAATTCTCTTGGGATAGAAATCAATTTTGCTAACTTGAGTGATGCATTTATGCTTGAAGGTTTCACAGGTACGTCCACCTCAAGTCGTTTAAAGTTAAATGTGTTACCTTTCATTCCTAATAGGGTCTATTCTCAAGTGACGTTCCTACTGAGAGCACTCTGAACCAGACACTTTGGTAGTCAAGGAACAAGAGGATGAGCAGAACTGTACCTGGTCCTTGTTTGGATGCAGTGGAAGAGATAGGGTCCATGTATGGATGGGGAAGCCCCATCAACTACTTTGTCACCAATTCCCAGATCTTCAGTTTATTCATTATTTAGCATCTTTACCCTACTCATGGCCCATCAGGTATCAAGCCTGGTTTGTTGCAGCCTGGTGGAGCAGAGATCAGAACCTGCCCCATGAATCAAGGGTGCGGCAAACCCCGCCCACCTGATTGTCCTAGTGAGCATGCCAAAGGGCCATTCTTGGGGCTGGACATGCTCTCTGATTCGATTCACTGCCTGCCCCTGCGTCTGTCTCCACGGAAACAAAACAGGATGTTTCTGATCAACAGCAGAGCCTTAACTTGATTCCCTCTTTATGGTGCACTGATCAGACTCCCCGGGATAGCCGTCTCCTGACGATCTCATGTGACTTCTGCCAATAGAAGTGCCGACTGAAAGGGGACATTTGGCTTCCTGCCATGGAGAGCAGGAGGGCCCCTGACTCCCCGCTTGCCAAATTATATGTTCTGTCTTTTAATCATGCGCTTGTCCCCGATTCAGGTCTTTCTCGCCCACTGAGCTGGACGCAGCAGCGCTGGTTCATCCTTACTTCTTAATTATTTTTCTATTTGTTGACTTTATTTATCCATTCTGTCACTGATTTAATTCCATCTTAGTTACCTTCTCCCACCTGGAAAGCTTGAGCTTTTGTCTAGTATTTCTGTCTTTAGTCTTATTTTTCTCTATTATATTAAAAATGTTGTCACCTTTTTTACTTGATTGTTAATTCATCAGTCCTTGCATGCTGGCTCCTGTTTCCTCACTGCCCTCACTCACCCATGCCCTTTCAAGACAAACACTAACTTCTTATGGAACAGTTGAATTTACCATGGGAGAAAGGCCTTCTGTGAAGAGTTTTGAACTTACCTTCTTCCTGTATTGTTCTCCACTCAATTAGAATAAGAAGTGTCAACAACCAGCCTCTTTCTTCTGTTCCTTTGCTCCAGATATTTTCTCTGCCTACCACACCCTTTCTCGAGAAAATTAGAGTTCTTCTAGTCTCACCCACCCCTTGCCCCAAACATACACACAGTGTGGTTGGGTGCTTTTGTTACAAACACTCATGCATATGACTATCAGAGCATCTACCTAAAGTAGTTACTAGAGCCCTCCCTCTCTCTCTGTCCCCCACCTCTCTCTCCCTCTCCCTTCCTCCCTCCTGAAGGTAATCATTCCACCAGATTTTAACTACTCAAAGGAAGCATTATTTTAGTCATAAAATATGACATAAAATTTTAGTCATCAATAAATATATTAACTAAACCCAAAAGATTGATTTGTGGTTTCTCTGGCTTAACCTATCAAAGTTCTCTTTTTTCTTTTTAAAGATTGATCTTTTTGTTCTTGTTCATCTTGTAGCCCCTGTTGTACACTTTTCTAGAGGAAGCACTTATGTCTCTAAGACAAATCCTAAAATAGTGTTGCTTTGAATTCAAGCCGAATAAAAAAGGCCAAATTTTTTACCTGAATCCTTGCACTTACAACTGAGGGAACTGGAGCTATTCATCCCTGACATACAGTCATATAAAAACTCTTCATCACCAAATGTATTTTAACAGCAAATAGGGATTTTTATTTTAAGTAGTGAAAGATGACTTCTATTCTAAGTTTATACCATCACAAGAATAAAGGAATGGCCTGGTGAAATGATCTGTAGGTATGTAGAAGATTACTGAGTGGAATTCCAAATACCTTGACTCCCATGGTGTATACGTTATGAAACAAAAGGAAGCCAGCTACACTGGGAAGGATACAGAAGTGATATTGGCATATCTAAGATCCAAAAGTTCATTGTGTCTTGTATTACTCATACAAATTAAGTAAATAGCAGCATGGTTTATCCATGCAACTTGGCCACTTCAATCCAGTGGATAGATCACAAATCTTTCAATACAGACTTTCTAATTCTCCTTTGATTTTTTTTCTTTGATCAGTGGGATATCTTTGAAGTGTGCTATTTAGTTTTGAAATGCTTGGATATTTTCTATGTTTCTGTTATTTCTAATTTAATTCTGTTTGTTAAGATAATGCATATTGTATAATTATAATTTTATTGAGATGTAATTTCTTGCCCAGAATATGTTCTTCTAGTACAGAATGTGTTAGATAATAGGAATACAAAAATGAAATAGAAATCATTAAGTAATTCACATTATTTTTTGCCTAATAGACATGTTTATAAATTATAATACAATGCAAAAATGTAAAAAAATATATATGGAAGACTACTGCAGTTTAGCTAAGCAAGAGGTTATGGTTTAGAGATACTAATCATTCTGTTGGCAGAAAAACAAAGAACAGGACCCTGGCAAGATGCATTACATTTATTGTAACCTTGGGAGTTATTGTTTCTCTCTTATAAAGATTGAGGAATGAGTGGAGTCAGGTTATAGGCCCAGGGGATAATTTTAAGAGATGGCAATTAGATAGTATCATTAAATCTGGGCCAATAGAATTTAAAAAAAAATACATCTTCATTGGCTTCTCTAGCAATCTGAAGACTTTAAAATTCATGTAGATGAAAATTTTAATTAAACTTCATTGTAGTCTATCATTAGACCAAGCCTCCCTGGGCCCAGAACTCCCTTGTTGAATGCTGATACACAGGATCTTAATGAGAGGGAACTTGTCGATCTGGGAAGGATTGCAGTTGTGAAAGTCTGTGTCTGACTCTTGGAGTGTGCACCAATCCATAGCAGATGATGCTTGTGTGCAACTGATATCTCCTAACCAGGAGCATGCAGACAAAGAACTCATGAGCTCCGGAGAATAATAATATCATTTTGTCTTTATTGAATGCTGTCTCTGAGGAACTAAAGTGATTTACAAGAATTATCTCATTAGTTCATATAATACTCTTTTGAATCAAGTAGATATTGTCTTTGTTTTTGAATAGAATTCTCTAGGTACAACCTGGAAAATTTGATTAGATAGGCGAGCTGGATTTATAACATCCCAATCTAAGAAAAACTATCTTTCAAATGTTGAAAGTATTATTAACATTCAAAAAACATGTTTATAAATTATAAAGTTTTTAGAGCACAATAAGCCAGCTGTATCCAGAGGTGATTCTGACAAGGTATGTTTTTTAAAAACTCAAGTTATGTAGATTCTCTGTTAAATGCAACAAATATATTTGGAAAATCTGCCAAATGAGAGAAAGATCAAAGCATGATGTCATTTGCAGAGAGATTTTGATCTTAAAAAATAAGTATATATACCTAAGTATAGAATCAGAGAAAGCAATGGCACCCCACTCCAGTATTCTTGCCTGGAAAATCCCATGGACAGAGGAGCCTGGTTGGCTGCAGTCCATGGGGTCGTTAAGAGTCAGGCACGACTGAGTGACTTTACTTTCACTTTTCACTTTCATGCATTGGAGAAGGAAATGGCAACCCACTCCAGAATTCTTGCCTGGAGAATCCCAGGGACAGAGGAGCCTAGTGGGCTGCTGTCTATGGGGTCACACAGAGTCAGACACGACTGAAGCGACTTAGCAGCAGCAGCAGCAAGTATAGCATATATGTATGTGTCTATTATATATATATATATGCTATATACATACATCTCTATACCTCTGTCTGTCTCCCTATTCACCTGTCTCCCTACCTACCTACGTATCCCCAAACTGAATATGGCACAGATAAAGTTTTTATCTCTCAGGGATGAATAGGATACTCTAAGCAGATAATTTTAGGGGAAGGTTGACTATAAACATAGTTTCCTATTATATGCTAAATGAAATGCAAGTCCTGGCTGTGACCTGCAAAACTCTGCATGGTTGCTTTGGTTACGAGACAGTCATCAGATGAACTCTTTCATTTTCATCTCATGATCAAACTTTTGATTCCTTTCCCACATCCCTGGGTTCAGCTGATGACCTTGCCCCTTCTTTCAGTAAGCAGCTGAAGGCAGTAGAGCATTGCCGAAAGCTGTGGCTCTCCAATGTGTGGACATCTCCCCGCCTGTCCTCACACATGCAGGCTCCTCTGTCTGGATGCAGATGAACCGACTGGACTCCAGCCCCTCCAGCCCCCATCAGTTGTGTTTTGGATCCTGTCCCCCATCACCTACGCATGGCTGTGCCTCAGGAGCCCTCATCTGCTGGTGCATCTAGGCTTCCTTCTGCACTGAATCAGAAATCAAACATGCTCTTACTTCTCCCATTTCAAAAAGTATTCTGGATGCTACTGATTTATTCTCTTGTGTTTATAACAAAAGTCTTCTGAGGAGTGGACTGTGCTAGCTGTCAATGATTATTTCCTATCCTTCAAGTCTCCCTTCACACTGCTCTATGCTAGTTGATATTGTGAAGGTAAGCAGCGATTTACAGACTGTTCCATCCAGGGCCCTCTCCTCAGTCCACAACTCCCTTGATTATCAACAGCATTAGACCCAGTGAATAACTCACTCTTTTTTAAAAACATATCAAAACATACTCACTGGTTTTTCTCCTCTGGTTTTCCTCCTTTTCACTAGCTGGCCTCTTTCTTCTCTGCATTATCCTCTGGGCTTTTCAAATTACTTAGCATGGTGGTAGGGGTTGGCATTTCATTTTTTTTTTTTTGCCTATTGCGTAAAGTCCGATGATGTAAAGAACAATATATCATAGGAACCTGGAATGTTAGGTCCATGAATCAAGATAAATTGGAAGTGGTCAAACAGGAGACGGCAAGAGTGAACATCGACATTTTAGGAATCAGTGAACTAAAATGAACTGGAATGGGTGAATTTAACCCAGATGACCAGTATATCTACTACTGTAGGCAAGAATCCCTTAGAAGAAATGACGTAGCCCTCATAGTCAACAAGAGTCTGAAATGCAGTACTTGGATGCAATCTCAGAAATGACAGAATGATCTCTGTTCATTTCCAAGGCAAACCATTCAATAGCACAGTAATCCAAGTCTATGCCCCAACCAGTCATGCTGAAGAAGCTGAAGTTGGATGGTTCTATGAAGACCTATAAGACCTTCTAGAGATAACATCCAAAAAAGATGTCCTTTTCATTATAGGGGGCTGGAATGCAAAAGTAGGAAGTCAAGAGATACCTGGAGTAACAGTCAAGTTTGGTTTTGGAGTATAGAATGAAGCAGGGCAAAAGCTAACAGAGGTTTGCCAAGAGAACACACTGGTCATAGCAAACACCCTCTTCCAACCACACAAGAGAAGACTCTACATGTGGACATCACCAGATGGTCAACACCAAAATCAGATTGATTATATTCTTTGCAGCCAAAGATGGAGAAGCTCTACACAGTCAGCAAAAACAAGACCAGAAGCTGACCATGGCTCAGATCATGAACTCCTTATTGCCAAATTCAGACTCAAACTGAAGAAAGTAGGGAAAACCACTAGACCATTCATGTATGACCTAAATCAAATCCCTTATGATTATACAGTGGAAGTGACAAACAGATTCAAGGGATTAGATCTGATAGACAGAGTGCCCGAAGAACTATGGACAGAGGTTCATGATATTGTGCAGGAGGCAGTGGTCAAGAAAATCTCCAAGAAAAAGAAATGCAAAAAGTCAAAATGGCTGTCCGAGGAGGCCTTACAAAGAGCTGTGAAAAGAAGAGAAGTGAAAAGCAAAGGAGAAAAGGGAAGATATACCCATTTGAATGCAGAGTTCCAAAGAATAGCAAAGAGAGATAAGAAAGCCTTCCTAAGTGATCAATGCAAAGAAACAGAGGAGAACAATAGAATGGGAAAGACTAGAGATCTCTTCATGAAACCTAGAGATACCCAGGGAATATTTCATGCAAAGGTAGGCACAATAAAGGACAGAAATGCTATGGACGATATAAGAAGAGGTGGCAACAATACACCGAAGAACTACACAAAAAGGATCTTCGTGACCCAGATAACCATAATGGTGTGATCACTTACCTAGAACCAGACATCCTGGAATGTGAAGTCAAGTGGGCCTTAGGAAGCATCACTGCAAACAAAGCTAGTGGAGGTGATGGAATTCCAGTTGATCTATTTCAAATCCTAAAAAAATATGCTGTTAAAATGCTGTACTCAATATGCCAGCAGTGGCCACAAGTTGGAAAAGATTAGTTTTCATTCCAATCCCAAAGAAAAGCAATGCCAAAGAATGTTCAAACGACTGCACAATTGCACACATCTCACATGCTAACAAAGTAATGCTCAAAATTCCCCAAGTCAGGCTTCAACAGTATATGAATCGTGAACTTCCAGATGTTGAAGCTGGATTTAGAAAAGGCAGAGGAACCAAAAGTCAAATTGCCAACATCCATTGCATCACTGAAAAAGCAAGAGAATTCCAGAGAAATGTCTACTTTTGCTTTATTGACTACAGCAAAGCCTTTGACTGTGTGGATCACAATGAACTGTGGAAAATTCTTCAAGAGATGGGAATACCAGACCACCTTACTTGCCTCCTGAGAAATCTGTATTCAGGTCAAGAAGCAACAGTTAGAACTGGACATGGAACAACAGACTAGTTCCAAATTGGGAAAGGAGTACGTCAAGGCTGTATATTGTCACGCTGCTTATTTAACTTATATGCAGAGTACATCATGAGAAACTCTGGGCTGGATGAAGCACAAGCTGAAATCAAGATTGCTGGAAAAAATATCAATAACCTCAGATATGCAGATGGCACCACCCTTATTGCAGAAAGCGAAGAAAAACTAAAGAGCCTCTTGATGAAAGTGAAAGAGGAGAGTGAAAATGTTGGCTTAAAACTCAACAATCAGAAGTCTAAGATCATGGCACCCAGTCCCATCCCTTCATGGCAAATAGATGGGGAAACAATGGAAACAGTGACAGACTTGATTTTCTTGGGCTCCAAAATCACTGCAGATGGTGACTGCAGCCATGAAATTAAAAGATGATTGCTCCTTGGAAGAAAAGCTATGACAAACCTAGACAGCATATTAAAAAGCAGAGACATTACTTTGCCAACAAGGGTCCATCTAGTCAAAGCTATAGTTTTTCCAGTAGTCATGTATGGATGTGAGAGTTGTACTATAAAGAAAGCTGAGTGCTGAAGAATTGATGCTTTTGAACTGTGGTGTTGGAGAAGACTCTTGAGAGTCCCTTGGACTACAAGATCAAACCAGTCAATCTTCAAGAAAATCAGTCCTGAATATTCATTAGAAGGACTGATGCTGAAGCTGAAACTCCAATACTTTGACCACCTGATGTGAAGAACTGACTCATTGGGAAAAATTCCAATGCTGAGAAAGATTGAAGGCAGGAGGAGAATGGGACAACCGAAGATGAGAAGGTTGGATGGCATCACCGACTTTATGGACATGAGTTTGGGTAAGCTCCAGGAGTTGTTGATGGACAGGGAAGCCTGGTGCTCTGCAGTCCATGGGGTTGCAAAGATTCGGACATGACTGAGCAACTGAAGTGGCTGCATTAAAACATGTCAAAAGTATTCACCGTTTCTGGTCTTTAACAAGCATAACTTGATTTGTTTTGATACTGCAGTTGTAGTTTTGTTTCAGTGAAAGTCTCTGCTTATCTCACCTAGTAAGTGCTTAGAGAAGACCTGGTCAGACAGGGAACCAGTGACCCTCTGACTGGATGTACTCACCACGGGCTTAACAGTGAGGGCTCACAGTGTGCCCCTCACCTTTTGCCTTAACACAGTTCAGCTTAGCATTGTCATGTTGCGATGAGAAGTGCCCAGCTTACATGCTAAACCAGATGCTAGAGTAACGCCTAGGGTGACTCAAGAAACACCCAGTGCTCTTGTGATTCCAAAACCCTGTGCTCACACAACATGCCTGGAAACCTCTGCAGTAGGCGTGTGGGGAGACCTCAGTGGTGGGTAATCATCCCCCGGCAACAGCGAGCTGGCACCTCTGAGCAGCTGCAGAAGGACCATGAGCAAAGCTGCCTTCCGGAGAGTCTAAAGTGGAGGACAGTCTGAAAGGAAAAACGATTTAATCCTGGGGTCCTAGAGCTTGGGAAAGAGATCAGATCTCTGAGTACTGATTTGGGGGCCATCAGGGTGTAAAAATAATCTCTGATGTTTCAGGGAGAGTAGGGAAGCAGGGGACACTGGGGGCAAGGTGGGAGGTGGGTGCTAGTCCATGGGTAGGAGTTTGAAAGCATTGCCTTGAGGCAGTGGTTGAGCTTACATTAATGACGTTGAATGATTCAGAGCACTGCTGCCCTCTTAGGAATCTTTTAAAAAAATCAGGTAAAACTCTACCTCACACCAGATGAATTGGACTTTGAATTGATATTCTTTCAGGGACACTTAGGAATAGTTCTGAATCTTTCAAAAATCACAGACTCATTGAAGATTTAGTGAAACCTCTGGGTCTTTCCCTGGAAAAATGAAAGTGAGCAAGCAGATATAATTCTGAAATAAAGAAAAAAAAGGCCACCTGGGTACTAGTTATTTTTTACAGTGGAAGATAAGGTTGGTGATTTGTTATATTCCATTGGAGTTTTTTGCTGCTGCTTTCTTAAATTCTCTTGAGATTGTTTTTGTTTTGGTGAAACAGTGTTGACTCAGAGTTAAGGTTGCTAAGTTCTGATTTGCAGTTTCATCACTGCCTTTTGTGATTCTGTCCTTTGTTGTGTTTTGGAGGGAACAGGAGAATGTGTTGAGTTGGAGCAATGTGCTCATAAACTGATAAAGTGAACAAATGTTAATAACACTGTCCAATATAATGGAATCATTCTGCCTTTTGTAGCTCATTTTACTGAGCTAGGAGGGAATATTTTAATATTTTAAGAGCATTTAAAGTATTGTCTCTTAAAACTTCAGACATGTGGGTAAACAACACTATTTGATAGAATGCCTTTAGTAGTATTTTTTAAAAGATTTTAAAGATTTTTAAAGATTTTAAAGTAACAAATTGGCTTTACTTCTCTTTTTCCAAATAAGAATGAGAGCCAAATATATTTCAGCATGTTTCTGGGTAAGATTTAAAATGACATGAAAAGTATGTTTATAATGAATATCTATTTCAGATGGCAACAAACATCCAGAGAAGGGCAGAGGGAAAGATGAGGGCAAGACCAATGTCAAAATTCAAGGCAGTATAGGTAAACTGAGAACTTGATCTCAGCATCTGATCTTGAAGGATGCAGTATTGGAGATGGCTCTTTGGATTTCAGGCAGTCACTGTCAGCAGACTCAACTGAGGTAAAAGTTGAACTTCTTTGTTAGATATAAGGAAAAATACTGCTGCCATTAAATCCATTAAAGAATATAAAACATTAGCTAAGTTTAAGGATGGAGCGCTTCCCTGGTGACTCAGATGGTAAAGCATTTGCCGGTAATGCAGGATACCTGGGTTTGATCCCTGGGTTAGGAAGATCTCCTGGAGAAGGAAATGGCAAGCCACTCTAGTACTCTAGCCTGGAAAATTCCATGGATGGAAGAGCATGGTATGCTACAGTCCATGGGATCAAAAAGAGTCAGACATGACTGAGCAACTTCAAGGATAAAGGCTAGATTTGTTGTTGTTCAGTTGTTCAATTATATCCACTCTTTGTGACCCCGTGGACTGCAGCATACCAGGCTTCCCTGCCCTTCACTGTCTCCTGGAGTTACTCAAATATGTCCACTGGGTCAGTGATGCCATCCAACCATCTCATCCTCTGTCACCCTTCTCCTCCTGCCCTCAATCTTCCCCAGCAACAGGGTCTTTTCCAATGAGTCAGTTCTTTGCATCAGGTGGCCAAAGTATTGGAGCTTCAGCATCAATCCTTTCAATGAATATTCAGGACTGATTTCCTTTAGGATGGACTGATTTGATCTCCTTGCAGTCCAAGGGACTCTCAAGAGTCTTATCCAACACCACAGTTCAAAAGCATCACTTCTTCAGTGCTCAGCCTTATCTGTGAACACATCTCTTGTGAACAACAACTCTCACATCTGCATGTGACTACTGAAAAAAACATACTTTGACTATATGGACCTTTGTTGGCAAACTGATGTCTCTGCTTTTTAATATGCTGTCTAGGTTTCTCATGGCACTTCTTCCAAGGAGCAGGCATTTTTAAAATTTCATGCCTGCAGTCACCATCCACAGTGATTTTGGAGCCCAAGAAAATACAGTCTGTCACTATTTCCATTGTTTCCCCATTATTTGCCTTGAAGTGATGGGACTGGGTGCCATGATGTTAGTTTTCTGAATGTTGAGTTTTAAGCCAGCTTTTTCACTTTCCTCTTTCATTCTCATCAAGAGGCTCTTTAGTTATTCTTCGATTTCTGCAATAAGGGTGGTGCCATCTGCATATCTGAGGTTATTTATATTTCTCCCAGCAGTCTTGATTCCAACTTGTGGTTCACCAGTCTGGCACTTTGTGTGATGTATGCTGCATATAAATTCAATAAACAGGGTGACAATATACAGACTTGATGTATTCCTTTCCGGATTTGGAACCAGTCTGTTGTTCCATGTCCAGTTCTAACTGTTGCTTCCTGACCTGGATACAGATTTCTCAGGAGGCAGGTAAAGTGGTCTGGTATTTGCATCTCTGTAAGAATTTTCCATAGTTTGTTGTGATCCACACAGTCAAAGGCTTTAGTGTAGTCAATGAAGCAGAAGTAAATGTTTTTCTGGAATTCCCTTGTTTTTTTTTTTTTTCATTTATTTTTATTAGTTGGAGGCTAATTACTTTACAATATTGTAGTGGTTTTTGCCATACATTGACATGAATTCCCTTGGTTTTTCTATGATCCAGTAGATGCTGGCAATTTGATTTCTTGTTCTTCTACCTTTTCTAAATCCAGTTTGTACATCTTGAAGTTCTCAGCTCACTACTCTGTTATTAAAAAACAAAACAAAACAAAACTTGAGGGGAATGAGGAGAAGGCATTGCCATCGCCACCTGGTGGTTATAAAGCTGGATTGCAAGAAAGAGTGCATGGGCGGAAACTTCAGAAGGATTCACTTGATAACTTGGAGGTTATTAAACACGAAGGGTGATTTGTAAAAGGCTCAGTAAGTTAGAGTTACACAGCTAGTAGATGAAAGGGTGAATATCTTTCAAACATTTCAAGTCCTAACACCATGCCGGTTGATTTGGGAGTGTCAACCCCTTCCATCTCCTAGCTGTGTGACTCTAACTTCCGGAGCCTTAGCTCCTCGTGGGTAAGTTGAGGATAACACTATCTATTCACAGGTTTTCTTTGTGATTAATAGGGTAACACATTCAAAACACTTTCTACAGTTCCTTTCTTGATAAGTATAAGTTTAAAAGCTATTCAATTACTCATAAACGACCATTCCCCTCCCCCACCTTTGTTCAACTCTTCAAGACAAATAGAATGATTTATATACCTTGTATTTACATATTATAAAGGACTAAATAAAACATAACAGCTGCATGAATTAAAATGATTCCTGGTGTTTGAAACCAAAAAAAAAAAAAAAAAGGCTTTTTCTTTATTTTAAATATCAAATTAACTCATCTCCCATTTACTCACACACACATTTATTCATATACACATTTTAAGATTGTAGTGGGAGACAGCTGTGTTATTATGCTAGCCATATGTGGCACACAAAAGTGGAGATTATAAAAGACATTGAAGGCGAATTGTTTTTGGTACTAATTCTTAGAAAAAATTACATTTTAAGACACAAGCCCAGAGTGCAGTACAGGTGGGCAACTAGCATCTTTCTTCCTTAGGGGGAGATCCAAATATTTTATTAATAACCAACCTAGGTTTGGGCTTCCCAGGTGGCTCAGTGGTAAAGAACCTGCCTGCCGGTGCAGGAGATTCAAGAGACTTGGGTTCAACCTCTGGGTGGGAAGGATTCCCTGGAGTAGGAAATGGCAACCTATTCCAGTATTCTTGACTGGGAAATTACATGGACAGAGGAGCCTGGCTGGGTACAGCCCTCAGAGTTGAAAATAATTGGACATGACTTAATGTGCATGTTTGTGTATGTGCATGCATGCGTGCACACACACACACACACATACACACACCCAGCCTTCTACAAACCCAAATGAAACACTAGATAAACCTGTCCTTATTTATAAATAAATATAGTAAAATGATAAAACATGCTATAAATAGGTTACAGATTTTGAATTTCAAACTTTGTATTTACAAAAAGAGATTTTGAGTCATCCTAAATGAATTTTATCCAAAACTGTCTAATAAGAAAGCAAAGAAAAATTATTCATACATTTAAGGACCTTTTTCTATTAATGAGCATTTTTATATTTCACATTAGAGCTATTTGCCAGAGAGAAGGTACTCTGTATTCAGTTAAACTTTTATAGTTTAAACACTTATATGCATTTTAATTTCTTCACAGAGTGCAGATAACAATGTGACAAATGTTTAAAATGTTTGAAGAAAAATTAACTTAGTGTGTTCTGAAATTAATAATTTTTTCTGAAATGAACATGAAAATGTACTCAAAATTCCAGGTATACTTCCCTTAAAATAAATCAGGGCATATATGACTGAAGAAGTTCTCTGTACCAAATTTAAAGAACAGAATCTATATTTTCTTAGTAGATACTTTCACCTATATATCTCCTAGATATTGACCATGTTCCAAGCCAATTTTATTCTCTTTGCACCAAAACCTGGAATCATTCCTGCCTCTTCGACTTACTATCCATCATTCCAGAGAACAATGTATCATCTTCTATTCCTCCATCCTTCCCTCTTACCTACATCTAATAAATCATCAGAACACAGACCTTACCTTCTGAACAGCTTTTAAACTCATCCTTGTCTCCTGCACAGTTTCTCCTCCACGCTCACCCTCAGGTTCACTCAGCTAATTTCACAAATGTGGCAAACACTCCCCTTGCCTGTGATTGCTTCCTCGTTCAATCCATAACCCACAGTTACAACAGTTCACTTTCTAAAATGCAGTGCTGACCTATTCATACCTTGCTTTCGCCTCTCTGTGACCTCTTTGTCCACAGGGTAGGACGAAGCCCCTCATCAGAGACCCTGTCATGAGTACCTGTGATGCGGCCCCAGTGCATTCCTTCCACTCTTCATGCTTTGTGTCTAGGCAACATCACAGGATGCTGGTATCACCTTGTTCACATTAAAAACACACTTCCTTCCTTCATCTTGGGTGGCTGCTTCTCCTTCATTGGCTGTTGAATTAATATGCATTATTTAAAATCCAACTTGAATGACAAAAGTAAACAAAATTGGCTGGAAGAGTTGTCTCTCCTGATTCTTTTTGCCTAAGTGGGCCCATTTTCCTCACCCAAAGAAACTTCTACAGTTTACGCATGCTTCTATTATTTCCTTTAACAAGATATGTTGTAAAATCTTTGCCTGTTTTCCTTAAAAAAATGTAAGCTCCATATAGAAGGACAGAGCTCCTCCACTCTGGCAGCTTGCAGTGGGTTCTGTATGCTGGTAACGATCTTATGGGTTCTCTTCTGAGCATAATTTGAAAGCCTTCTTTGTGACTTTCAGACTTGGCTTGCCTGGCTCCCCATCATTCAGTGAGATCTACCTTTAGGCCATTTGAAACAATAGGTTTAAGGGGTAAAACAATGCCCTCGATCTTGTAACTCTTGATAAAAACGTAAGTATTAAGAAAGTCAGAAATAGCTGTGTATGTTTCAGACTCTTATTGGAAGTAGGTTGTCAGCATTGAGTGAACAGGGGTATCACTGCAGAGGCAGGAATAAGCACACCCCTGTTGGTTCATGCCCTCGTGCTTGTAAGAATATTACTTCCATATTGATAAGCATTAGGAATATCATTTCATTAATTTCCCATTGGATTACTAGTCCTAGAATTCATGTGTGATTCAAATTGACTTCCAACACATCCAGTGGTCCAACTTGCAGCACTGTTTAATAAGTGGATTTTAATCCAGTTGTGAGATTGGAGTCAGGTCATTAGGTAATGTGGTATAATAACTAAGGAGCTAGAGTAGTCAACATTGATGAGGTGTTTTCTGTCTTCAACAAGTAACCTTCTTAGCCCCCTCTGTATAGTCAGAGTAGGGCCTTTTCTCTGTTCACCCATCCATTCATACTCTGGTCAGCATGTTAACATAGACACACATAGCAATTCATACAACACTTCATGTTTGTTTTGTGTGTGTGTCATGTGTGGGCACATGGGCACACATATATTGCTTTTGCTGTTGTTGTTCAGTCACTAAGTCATGTCCAACTCTGTGCAACCCCATAGACAGAAGCCCACCAGGCTCCCCTATCCCTGGGGTTCTCCAGGCAAGAACACTGGAATGGGTTGCCATTTCCTTCTCCAATGCGTGAAAATGAAAAGTGAAAGTGAAGTCGCTCAGTCATGCCCGACTCTTAGTGACCCCAAGGACTGCAGCCTACCAGGCTCCTCCGTCCATGGGATTTTCCAGGCAAGAGTACTGGAGTGGGGTGCCATTGCCTTCTTAGGTTTCCACAAAAACATGACCTTTTTTTTATCATAATCTCTACCTATAGGAAAACATACTTTGCATTTTATGGTAAACATCATAAACAATAAATACTGCATTTTTAAAACTGTTATGGTGCTCCAATGTTTATGTGAAGAGTGTAATTCAACAATTATTCAAAAGTTTATCTCAAGTTCTTTGCTCAGTTCTGCTCTCATGAAATTGATCTAGTTTGTCAAGGTTTCTTCCTAAAATTTGATACAAAGTCTAAAATGTCATATTCTACTGAAAGATGAAGGACCAACTCTCAATTCTTCGGTTGTTGATGCAGTTTGCATTTCTATGAATGCATTCTAAAAATCATTGTATACAATATTATGTTAGTTTCTTGACATTTGCATACATTAGGAAATGATCACCACAGAAAGTCTAGTAACCATTTGTTCACATATAAATTTTGTTCAATCACTCAGGCGTGTCCAGCTCTTTGTGACCCCATGGACTGGAACACGCCAGGCTTCCCTGTCTTTCACTATCTCCCAGAGTTTTCTCAAACTCATGTCCATTGAGTCAGTGATGCCATCCAACCATCTCATCCTCTGTCATCCCCTACTCCTCCTGCCTTCAATCTTTCCCAGTATCACAGTCTTTTCCATTGAGTCAGATTTTCCCATCAGATGTCCAAAGTATTGGAGCTTCAGCTTCAGCATTAGTCCTTCCAATGAATATCCAGGGTTGATTCCCTTTAGGATAGACTGGTTTGATCTCCTTGCTGTCCAAGGGACTCTTAAGAGTCTTTGCCAACAACACATTTCAAAAGCATCAGTTCTTCAGTGGCCAGCCTTGTTTATGGTCCAACTGTCACATCCGTACATGACTATTGGAAAAACCATACCCTTAACTATATGGAGCTTTGTCAGCAAAGTAATGTCTCTGCTTTTTAAAATGCTGCTTAGGTTGGTCATAGCTTTTCTTCCAAGGGGGAAAGCATCTTTTAATTTCATGCCTTCAGTCACCATCCACAGGAATTTTGGAGCCCAAGAAAATACATTCTGTCACTGTTTCCATTTTTCCCCATCTATTTGCCATGAACTGATGGGACTGGATGCCATGATCTTAGTTTCTTGAATGTTGAGTTTTTAGATAGCTTTTTCACTCTTCTCTTTCACCCTCATCAAAAGGCCGTTTAGTTCCTTTTTTGCTTTCTGCCATTAGAGAGGTGTCATCTGTGTATAGGGCTTCTCTTAAAGCTCAGTTGGTAAAGAATATGCCTGCGATGCAGGAGACCCCAGTTCAATTCCTGGGTCAGGAAGATCCACTAGAGAAGGGATAGGCTACCCACTCCAGTATTCTTGGGCTTTCCTTGTGGCTCAGCTGGTAAAGAATCCATCTGCAACGAGGGAGACCTGGGTTCAATTCCTGGGTTGGGAAGATCTCTTTAGTTCCTCTTTGCTTTCTGCCATTAGGGTGGTGTCATCTGCATATCTGAGGTTATTGACATTTCTCCCAGCAATCTTGATTCCAGCTTGTGCTTCATCCAGCCCAGCATTTCTCATGACGTACTCTGCATATAAGTTAAACAACCAGGGTGACAATATACAGCCTTGACATACTGCTTTCCCAATTTGGAACCAGTCTGTTGTTCCATGTCTGGTTTTAACTGTTGTTTACTGACCTGCATACAGGTTTCTCAGGAGGCAGGCAAGGTGGTCTGGTATTCCTATCTCTCTAAGAATTTTCCACAGTTTGTTGTGATCCACACAGTCAAAGGCTTTAGTGTAGTCAGTGAAGCAGATGTAGATATTTTTCTGGAATTCTCTTGCTTTTTCTATGATCCAGTGGATGTTGGCAATTTGATTTCTGATTCCTCTGCTTTTTCTAAATCCAGCTTGTACATCTGGAAAATCTCAGTTCACATACTGCTGAAGCCTAGCTTGGAGGATTTTGAGTATTACCTTGCTATCATGTGAAATGAGTGTAATTGTGTGGTAGTTTGAACATTATTTGACATTGCCCTTCTTTGAATTGGAGTGAAAACTGACCTTTTCCAGTCCTGGGGCCCCTGCTGAGTTTTCCAAATTGCTTCAATATTGAGTGCAGCACTTCAACAGCACCATCTTTTAGGATTTGAATTAGCTTTATTACAATATTAGAAACCATATTTCTCATGCTGTACATTTCATCACCCTGACTTATTTATTTAATAATGGAGGGTGTGCCTCTTAGTCCCCTTCACCTATCCCTTTTAACTACTCTCCTTTTCTCAGGCAATTATTCTTTGTTTTCTGTATCTGAGTATGTTTTCATTTTGTTTTGTATTTTTCAGATTTCACATATAATTGATATCATATGGGATTCATCTGACTTACTTCACTTAGCTTAATACATTCTAGAACCATACATGTTGTCCTAAATAGCAAGATTTCCTTTGTCTTATTGCTGGGTAATATTCTATTGTGCATATATATCTATATATACTATTTCTTTATTTGTTCACGTATAGGTACATGCTTAGGTTGCTTTCATAGTTTCATATCTTGGCTATTGTAAGTAATGCTGCAATGAACATTGGTCAGCATGTAGCTTTCAAATTAGGGACTTATTTTTTCCCTGGGTGTATGGCATCCAGTCCCATCACTTCATGGTAAATAGATAGGGGAAAAATGGAAAGAGTAACAGACTATTTTCTTGAGCTCCAAAATCACTATGGTCAGTGACTGCAGCCGCAAAATTAAAAGACACTTGTTCCTTGGAATAAAAGCTATGACAAACCTAGACAGCATATTAAAAAGCAGAGACATCACTTTGCTGACAAAGGTTTGTATAGTCAAAGCTATGGTTTTTCCAGTAGTCATGTATGGATGTGACAGTTGGACCATAAAGAATGCTGAGTGCTGAAGAATTGATGTTTTTGAACTGTGGTGTTGGAGGAGACTCTTGAGAGTCCCTTGGACTACATCGAGATCAAATCAGTCAATCCTAAAGGAAATCAACCCAAAATATTCATTGGAAGAACTGATGCTGAAGCTCCAGTACTTTGGCCACCTGATGTGACTAACTCCCTGGAAAAGACCATGATGCTGGGAAAGACTGAAGGCAGGAAAAGGGGATGACAGAAGATGAGATGGTTGGATGGCATCACTGACATGAGTTTGAGCAAACTCTGGGAGATGGTGGAGGACAGGGAAGCCTGGCATGCTGCAGTCCATGGGGTCACAAATAGTCAGAGTTGACTTACCGACTAAACAATATACCCAGAAGTGAAATTGGTGATCATAGGGTAGTTCTACTTTTAGCTTTCTGAATAACCTCCATGCTGTTTTCCATAGTGGCTGTGCTAATTTACATTTCCACCCGCAGTGCATAAGGGTTCCCTTCTTATCCTTGCCAAAACTTGGCATTGTTCTCATTTTGGTGATAGACATTCTGATAGGTGTGATAGCTCATTGTGTTTTTGATTTACATTTCCCTGATAGTGATGTTGAGTATCTTTCCATGTGCCTACTGACTATTTGAATGTCTTCTTTGAAAAATGTCTATTCAAGTACTCCACTCATTTCTTTATAAGGTTGTTTGTATGATGATGTTTGTCTTTTCTTTAATTACACCTATTACTAAATATTTAATTCTTTTGATGCAATTGTAAATGGGATTTCATTTTCTTAATTTCTTTTTCTAATAGCTTGTTATTAGAGTATATAAATACAATATATTTCTACATACTAAATTTGTATCCTGCAAGTTTACTGAACTTGTTTATTAGCTCTGATAATTTTTCTTTGCATCTTTAGGATGTTTGACTCGATGCGGACATGAGTTTGAGCAAGCTCCAGAAGTTGGTGATGGACAGGGAAGCCTGGCATGCTGCAGTCCATGGGGTCACAAAGAAACAGACATGACTGAGCAACTGAACTGAAAATTTCAAATGTCCTGTGTATAGTATCATGTCATCTGCAGATGTTGACTGTTTATATATTCCTTTCCAGTTTGAATTCCTTTTTCTTGTCTGAAAGCTATGGTGGAGACTTCTAAAACTATACTGAATAGGTGTGGTGAACCTGTGCATTCTTATATTGTTCCTGATCTCAGAGGAAATACTATCACCATTTTCACCATTGAGCATGACATTTACTAGGTATGATCCTTTTAATGCATTGTTGAATTTCGTTTGCTAATATTTTGTTGATAATTTTTGCCTCTATGTTCCTCAGTGATCTAACTGTGGTTTTTCATATGTCTTTGTCTGGTTTTGGTTCCAGGTTGATGCTGGCCTTGTAGAATGAGTTCAGCAGTGTTCCTTCCTCTTAAGTAGTTTGAAATCATTTGAAAAGGACAACTATTAGCTTTTCTTTAAGTGTTTTGAAGAATTCACCTGAGAAGCCCTCAAGTCCTGGACTTTGTTTGCTGGGAGCTTTATTGTTATTGATTCAATTTCATTAATGATGATTGATCTGTTCATATTTTCTATTTCTTCTTGAATCAGTCTGGGGTGATGGTAGTTTTGTAGGAAGTGATCCCTTTCTTCCAGGTTGTCCATTTTATTGGTGTATAATTGTTCATAGTGATTTCTAATGATTGTTTGTATTTCTGTGGTATTGATTGTGATTCTTTCATTTGTGATTTTATTGATTTGGGCTCTCTTTTTCCCTTCATGAGTCTGGCCAAATTATGTTTTCTAATTTTGTTTCTCTTTTCAAAGAACCAGCTCTTAGTTTTCATTGACATTTTTTTTTTTTTTGGTCATTATTTCATTTATGTCTGTTGTGATCTTTATTTATTTCCTTCTACTAATGTTGAGTTTTGTTTATTCTTTTCTTTTAGTTTCCTAAGGTGATTATTTGAGATTTTTTTGTTTCTTGAGGTAAATTTTTATCACTATGGACTTCCCTCTTAGAACTGCTTTTTCTGTGTCTGGTAGATTTTTGGATTGCTGTGCTTTTATTGTCATATGTCTTCAGGTGTGTTTTTTCTTTTTGATGTCTTCAGTAAACCATGGGTTGCTTAGCAGTATATTGTTTAGCCTCCATGTGTTTGCCTGTTTTGCTGTTTTTTCTTGTAGCTGATTTCTAGTTTCATTATCAGTGTGGTCTAAAGATATGGTTGATATCTCTGTCTTCTTGAATATATTGTGACTTTTTTTGTGACCTAGAATGTGATCTATGATTATAAATGTTCCATGTACACTTAAAGAGAAAATGTATTCTTCTATTTTGGGATGAAATATTCTTTATACATATATATTAATTCTATCTGTTTGATTTTTGTGTCTGGATGATCTGTCCATTGATGTAAGCAGAGTGTTAAAGTCCTCTACTATTATTGTGTTACTGTCAATTTCTTTATTTATGTTTGCTAATAATTGTTTAATGTAATTAAGTGCTTCTCTGGATACTTATATATTTGTGATTATTATACCTTTTTTTGATTAATTCTAATGTTAATGTCCTCCTTTGTCTCTTGTTTTAGTCTTTGTTTTAATGTCTGTTTTGTCTGATATAAATATTGCTACACCATTTGTATGGACTATTTTTTCCATTCTCTCCCTTCAGTTATTATATTCCTCAGATAATTTTGTCTTTTTTAAATTTTCTAACTCTCTTGAATTTCTCGGTATGTTCGTCCATTCTACTCCTGAGTTCAAAGAACATCATTATGATCAACACCTTGAACTTTTTATTGGGTGCATTGTTCATGTCTCTTTCACTTACTTACTTTTCTGAAGTTTTGTCTTAGACTCTGGAACATATTTCTCCATCTCCTCATTTTGCCTGTTTTCTGCTCTTGTGTTTTCTATGTATTAGGTAAGCTAGTTACATTTCCTGATCGTGAAAAAGTGTCCTTATGGAGGAGATACTGTAGGTGGCCCAGTAGCACATCTACTGGCCACCAGAGCTGTGTGCTCTAGCAGTGCCTTCTGTGTGGCCTGTGTGGGTCCTTCTGTTGAGGCAGAGCTGACTATGTGGACAGCCTGGTAGGCATGGCTGGTCCCTATGTGGTTAGCTATGAGGCTGTAACTTGTATGATGGTTAAATGCCCACTGGAGGCTAAGGGAGATTTCCTGAGAGGTTGGATGCATGGCCTGGGGCAGTGTGAGGCTTGTGCTGACCTGTTGGTGGACAGATTACTCTCCAGCATTAGTAGTTCTAGAGGGAGGATTCCAAAATGGCATTTGCTAATGCCAGTGTTATCATGACAGAATCAGTTCAGTTCAGTCGCTCAGTTGTGTCCGACTCTTTGCAACCCCATGGACCACAGCATGCCAGACCTCTCTATCCATAACCAACTCCCAGAGTTTACCCAAACTCATGTCCATTGAGTCAGTGATGCCATCCAGCCATCTCATCCTTTGTCATCCCCTTCTCATCTGCCTTCAATCTTTCCCAGCATCAGGGTCTTTTCAAATGAGTCAGTTCTTTGTATCAGATGGCCAGCGTATTGGAGTTTCAGCTTCATCTCTTCTTCCAATGAACACCCAGGACTGATCTCCTTTAGGATGGGCTGGTTGGAACTCCTTGCTGTCAAGGGACTCTCAAGAGTCCTCTCCAACACCACAGTTCAAACGCATCAATTCTTTGCTGCTCAGCTTTCTTTATAATCCAACTCTCACACCTATACATAGTCATGTATGGAAAAACCATAGCCTTGACCAGACGGACTTTGTTGGTAAAGTAATGTCTCTGCTTTTTAATATACTGTCTAGATAGGTCATAACTTTCCTTCCAAGGAGTAAGCATCTTTTAATTTCATGGCTGCAATCACCATCTGCAGTGATTTTTTTTTTATTGTCTTTTTCCCCCCTGGCTTTTATTTATTTATTTATTTATTTTCCATTTATTTTTATTAGTTGGAGGCTAATTACTTTACAATATTGTAGTGGTTTTTGCCATACATTGACATGAATCACCATGGATTTACATGTATTCCCCATCCTGATCCCCCCTCCCACCTCCCTCTCCACCCGATTCCTCTGGGTCTTCCCAGTGCACCAGGCCTGAGCACATGTCTCATGCATCCAACCTGGGCTGGTGATCTGTTTCACCCTTGATAGTATACATGTTTTGATGCTGTTCTCTCAGATCATCCCACCCTCACCTTCTCCCACAGAGTCCAAAAGTCTGTTCTGTACATCTGTGTCTCTTTTTCTGTTTTGCATATAGGGTTATTGTTACCATCTTTTTAAATTCCATATGTATCTTAGTATACTGTATTGGTCTTTATCTTTCTGCTTACTTCACTCTGTATAATGGGCTCCAGTTTCATCCATCTCATTAGAACTGATTCAAATGAATTCTTTTTAACGGCTGAGTAATATTCCATGGTGTATATGTACCACAGCTTCCTTATCCATTCGTCTGCTGATGGGCATCTAGGTTGCTTCCATGTCCTGGCTATTATAAACAGTGCTGCGATGAACATTGGGGTGCACGTGTCTCTTTCAGATCTGGTTTCCTCCGTGTGTATGCCCAGAAGTGGGATTGCTGGGTCACATGGCAGTTCTATTTCCAGTTTTTTTAAGAAATCTCCACACTGTTCTCCATAGCGGCTGTACTAGTTTGCATTCCCACCAACAGTGTAAGAGGGTCCCCTTTTCTCCACACCCTCTCCAGCATTTATTGCTTGTAGACTTTTGGATAGCAGCCATCCTGACTGCATGTAATGTACTTCATTTGTTTTGATTTGGCATATTCTCTGATAATGAGCTGATGTTGAGCATCTTTCATGTATTTGTTAGCCATCTGTATGTCTTCTTTGGAGAAATTTCTGTTTAGTTCTTTGGCCCATTTTTTGATTGGGTCATTTATTTTTCTGGAATTGAGCTGCAGGAGTTGCTTGTATATTTTTGAGATTAATCCTTTGTCTGTTTCTTCATTTGCTATATTTTCTCCCAAATCTTCAGTGATTTTGGAGCCCCCAAAATAAAAGTCTCTCACCATTCCCTATCATTTGCCATGAAGACCTGGGACCAGACCATTGACTGAGTTTCTGAATGTTGAGCTTTAAGCCAACTTTTTCATTCTCCTCTTTCACTTTCATCAAGAGGCTCTTTAGCTCTTCTTCACTTTCTGCCATAAGGGTGGTGTCATCTGCATACCTGAGATTATTGATATTTCTCCTGGCAATCTTGATTTCAGCTTATGCTTCACCCAGCCCAGAGTTTCTCATGATGTACTCTGCATATAATTTAATTAAGCAGGGTGACAATATACAGCCTTGATGTATTCCTTTTCCTATTTGGAACCAATCTGTTTTTCCATGTTCAGTTCTAACTCTTCTACCTGACCTGCATACAGAATTCTCAAGAGACAGCTCAGGTGGTCTGGTATTCCCATTTCTTTCAGAATTTTCCACAGTTTATTGTGATCCACACAGTCAAAACCTTTGGCATAGTCAATAAAGCAGAAATAGATGTTTTTCTGGCACTCTCTTGCTTTTTTGGTGATCCAGCGAATGTTGGCGATTTGATCTCTGGTTCCTCTGCCTTTGCTAAAACCAGGTTGAACATCTGGAATTCACGGTTCATGTATTACTGAAGCCTGGTGTGGAGAATTTTGAGCATTACTTTACTAGCATGAGAGATGAGTACAATTGTGCGGTAGCTTGAGCATTCTTTGGCATCGCCTTCGTTTAGGATTCAAATGAAAGCTGACCTTTTCCAGTCCTGTGGCCACGGATGAGTTTTCTAAATTTGCTGGCATATTGAGTGCAGCATTTTCACAGCATCATGTTTTAGGATTTGAAATAGCTCAATGGGAATTCCATCACCTCCTCTAGATTTGTTCATAGTGATGCTTCCTAAAGCCCACTTGACTTCACATTCCAGGATGTCTGGCTCTAGGTGAGTGATCATAGCATCATGATTGTGAAGTTTTTTTTTGCATAGTTCTTCTGTGTATTCTTGCCACTTATTCTTAATATCTTCTACTTTTGTTAGGTCCATACCATTTCTGTCCTTTATTGAGCTCGTCTTTGCATGAGATGTTCCCTTAGTATCTCTAATTTTCTTGAAGAGATCTCGTCTTTCCTATTCTGTTGTTTTCCTCTATTTCTTTGCACTGACTATGTCAAAGGTAAGAGCACCCCAGTAAGACTGTAGGCGCTGAGAGAGGGCATCAGAGGGCAGACAGACTGAAATCACAATCACAGAAAACTAACCAATCTAATCACATGGGCCACAGCCTTTTCTAACTCAATGAAACTAAGCAGTGCTGTGTGGGGCCACCCAAGATGGACAGGTCATGGTGGAGAGTTCTAAAAGTGTGGTCCACTAGAGAAGGGAATGGCAAACCACTTCAGTATTCTTGCCTTCAGAACCCCACGAACAGTAGGAAAATGCAAACAGATAGGACACTGTAAGATGAACTACCAAGGTCGGTAGGTGTCCAATATGCTACTGTAGATCAGTGGAGAAATAAATCCAGAAAGAATGAAGAGATGGAGCCAAAGCAAAAACAACACGCATTTGTGGATGTGACTAGTGATAGAAGCAGTGTCCGATGCTGTAAAGAGCAATATTGCATAGAAACCTGGAGTGTTAGGTCCATGAATCAAGGCAAATTGGAAATGGTCAAATAGGAGATGGCAAGAGTGAACATTGACATTTTAGGAATCAGCGAACTAAAATGGACTGGAATGGGTGAATTTAACTCAGATGACCATTATATATACTATCGTAAGCAAGAATCCCTTAGAAGAAATGGAGCAGCCATCATAGTCAACAAAAGAGTCCGAAGTGCAGTGCTTGGGTGCAGTCTCAAAAAGGACAGAATGATCTCTGTTCATTTCCAAAGCAAACCATTCAGTATCACGGTAATCCAAGTCTATGCCCTGACCAGTAACGCTGAAGAAGCTGAAGTTGAATGGTTCTATGAAGACCTACAAGACCTTTTAGAACTAAAACCCCCAAAAGATGTCCTTTTCATTATAGAGGACTGGAATGCAAAAGTAGGAAGTCAAGAAACACCTGGAATAACAGGCAAATTTGGCCTTGGAGTACAGAATGAAGCAGGGCAAAGGCTAATACAGTTTTGCCAAGAGAATGCAATGGTCATAGCAAACACCCTCTTCAACAACACAAGAGAAGACTACACATGGACATCACCAGATGGCCAACATTGAAATCAGATTGATTATATTCGTTGCAGCAAGAGATGGAGAAGCTCTATACAGTCTGCAAAAACAAGACTGGGAGCTGACTGTGGCTCAGATCATGAATTCCTTATTGCCAAATTCAGACTTAAATTGAAGAAAGTAGGGAAAACCACTAAACCATTCAGGTATGACCTAAATCAAATCCCTTATGACTATACAGTGGAAGTGAGAAATATATTGAAGGGACTAGATCTGATAGAGTGCCTGAAGAACTATGGATGGAGGTTTGTGACATTGTAGAGGAGACAGGGATCAAGACCATCTCCAAGCAAAAGAAATGCAAAAAACAAAATGGCTATCTGAGGAGGCCTTACAAATAGCTGTGAAAAGAAGAGAAGGGAAAAGCAAAGGAGAAAAGGAAAGACATGCCTATTTGAATGCAGAGTTCCAAAGAATAGCAAGGAAAGAAAGAAAGCCTTCCTCAGCGATCAATGCAAAGAAATAGAGGAAAACAATAGAATGGGAAAGACTAGAGTCTCTTCAAAAAATTAGAGGTAAAAAGGAATATTTCATGGTAGAATGAGCTCCCACAAATGACTGTGGCCAACATCTTTCCCCAGGGGTATCCTAAGTGTCTCCTGCCTCTCTGAAGGGCTCTCCAATATTAGTAAGTGAGCCTAATCTATGGTCTATTCAGACTTCTGAAACTGAGCTGGGACTCAGCATATGAGGTTTTGGGTGAACTCTTTAAGTGTGGAGTCTCTGTTTCCTACGGCTCCCTGGCTCCGCCAAACTTAAGCGCTAGTACTTTTCAGATCCAGACATTTGGGGGCTCATATTCCTGATGCAGGAATGCCCTCCCCCGACACACACCCTTTCTTGGGCATCTGATATACAGCTCAGGTAACTTGCTTCTTGGGGAGGACCTCTAATTTTGATATTCCTCCATTTGTGGATCACTGACATTTGGGTCTGTGTTCTGACTACTTTGCAGTTTGGCCCTTCCTTCCCATTTGCCATATTTCCTTTTGTGGGTCTTGAGTTGTGGAAAATCTTTTCTGCTTGTCTTCAGGTCATTGTCATAGCTGGTGCTGTAAGTACGCTTGAACAATACAGAGTTTAGGGACAGTGACCCTCTGTTCAGTCAAAAGTCTGGGTACGACTTTCTAGCTGGCCCTCTCTATTTACAGGTCCATATCCAGTCATGAACTATGTAGTAATAGTATGTTTTTAGTGAAATAAAAGTTGTGTATAAGTGGACCCATGCAGTTTACACCTGTGTTATTCAAGGATTCACTGTGGTTGTAATTTGATGTATGTGTGAGAGGAGGTGAGTCCAGATTCCCTCGGTTCCACCATCCTGACCACATCTTGAGGCAAAACCACATTTGCATTTGGCTATGACATGACACAATTGTCTTACTGATCTTAAAAGGGACAAAATGTTTAGGCATTTTTCAATGTTCTATCAGAAAGTTTGCAATTCTCATGCTATATATAATTTTTGCTTTAGTGTAATGTAAGATTTCAAATTATTTTTTTAAAAAAATTCTTTGGGGCAAGTTCATCATTTTAATTTCTAGGCTTGATTTAATTCATGTGTTTGTGTTGTTGATGATTTAAACATAGGAGTTGGAGAAGGGAATAGTGAGGTTGGAAAACTCATTGTTAAGGCAACAGATGACTTAGGAAGCAGGCTGATAACCCTTATGGAAACTAGTCTTTTTCTCTTGCTCATACGCTTCTGATAGACACGACTGGTGAGATGAGCCTCTAAGAGTGGTTTGGCTCCTCTCTTTGGTCCCTCTCTGTTTGCAGCACATTTCCAGGTCCAGGTTAGCATCTCATTACTCACTGTAGGTTCTCTATTTGGGTTGACACTATAAGGACACGTGTTGGTTTTCTAAACACAAATAGAACAGGAGTATGCCCACCCCTTTGTCTTAGAAGAATTTCCCCTTTAGAGCTGGGTGGTGACCTCACTGATCTTGAATCAGAGCCATCTTGCCTCCTTCTCCACACTCCCTATGCTGGTGCCCCAGGTGTCACCTTGGGGAAGAAAGAGAGATGATACACCTGAATGGTAAACACTATCTTTCTGGCTTCATACCTCTGGAATACCTTATTATACTTACAACATGATTGTGTTCTTAGAAATCCAGGATCCAATACAAGGGCTTTCAGAATCCTACTCCGTGACTTACTCTAAGTACTTTTATTAACAAACTACTAAAAACTCACATTTAATCTTTTCTAAGACATGTAAGGCATTTAAATTTTAAACTCAGTCTTATCACAACACTCTGGAATTATTTTCTGAAATTAGGATTTATAGATGAAAGTTCATGTCATGTCAGCACATCAACTCTCTCATAAGATTTTAAGTCATCCTCAAGATGACTAAGTTCTAACTCTACTTGGGTTTCTAATTAGTCCCTGATGCAAGTAGTGGGCTGTGCTGACTTCTGTATGTTCTGGACAGACCCCCTACTCTCTGAAAAGCTTGACATTTAATATAAAATAAAAACTCAAGTGTATAGAAAATACATTTCCTTGTTAAAAAAGAAATATATTTTATTTTGCAGGTTAATTTAAACTATTTTCATGAATGCGAAGTTCTGCCCCACTTTTGCTGGAGCCGCTTCTAAGTTCTGGAGCACTTTTATAATCCACAGCATTATCATGTTGTCTACAGAACCATTAGCTACTCTAGAATGATCAGAGGTGTCTTTGTTTTTCTGTGGTGTGTAGTCCGTGAGGATCATTTCTAAGGGGTCCCTTGTTCCAGGACTCATTTGAGGCTCAACTAGGGAAGGATCCAGTTCCAAGATCATGTGGTCATTGGTGACATCTGCTTCCTTGCATGTTTCAGGACTGAGGAGCCTCACTTAATCTGACTGTCATCTAGCTAATTTCATTGCTTCTTGAGAACCTCTTGGTCCTATCGCCCTTTATGTGATGTATTATCTGTGAGAAACTCCAGGGCAATTCTGGCCATTCCCTACGCTTTCACAGCTGTCGGGAATAAAACTGCCTGCTTTCTGTCTTGCTGCATTCTGTGCTTTCCTGGAAAGAAAACATGGTTTTCCTGTGCTAGGATTCTCCCATCCCTTCTCTTGAGCATGTCAGGTGTTTTTGTTACCTTCATTTCCTCTGGACTAAGCTGCAGAGGCAGGACCTTGTTTTATCCACAACCCACACTGCACACCCATTCCTTTCTTCTGAACATTCTTCTTTTCTTTTCCTCTGGTGCAAGCAAATTCTGTCTGTGTCTGGTTATTGGGGCTCTGAGCTGAAAGATATGCTTTTTGTCATAATGTAAATCTGCCATTCATACTTTAAGATGTATTTATTCTCCTGAGATCTAGGCTTTTAAATTTCAAAGCCAAAATGTGATGTTTTTGTTTTATCTTGTTTTATGATGTTTCAACACTTTTACGAGTGAACAACTCAGAGAATGCCCTGGAGCCTGTCTAAATGAAAAAAATACTAAGTATATTGGCTAATCTATCAAGCTATTACTCTGCTGCCAATATTTTACGGATATATCTGTGAGTGTCTGTGTCTGCATATATCTGCATATATATATATAAAATTTTGCAAAATCTCCATGCTGCTTACCAATTCTACTAAAAATATAACATGATTTAAATATGTTGTTTTTGCTGAGTTCTTAAAATTCTATCTATGGTTGTCTTACCCAGAGAGATGAGAATTGCATGACATATGCCAAAGTTATTATAAACGGTAATCATTTGATAATGTAACCTATATGTTTCATTTCACTTTTTTTTTTAAGCTAAAGAAGACAATATATTGCTTTAGTTTTCTTTTCATTGAGGTATAGCTGATACACAGTATTTCAGGTATGTTGTTGTTCAGTCTATAAGTTGTGCCAGATTCTTTGTGACTCCATGGACTGCAACACACCAGGCTTCCCTGTCTTCCACTGTCTCCTGGAGTTTGCTCAAACTCATGATGCTATCCAACCATCCTATCCTCTGCTACCCACTTCTCCTTTTGTCTTCAGTACTTCTTAGCATCAGGGTCTTTTCTAATGAATTGGGTCTTTTCTAATGAGTCAGCTCTTTGCATCAGGTGGCCAAAGGATTGGAGCTTCAGCATGGAAAATAAGTGCAATTTTCTGGTAGTTTGAACATTGTTCAAATATTGGCTTTCTTTGGGATTGGAATGAAAACTGACTTTTTCTGGTCCTGGGGCTGTTGCTGAGTTTTCCAAATTTGCTGGCATATTGAGTGCAGCACTTTCACAGCATCATCTTTCAGGATTTGAAAAAGCTCAGCTGGAATTCCATCACCTCCACTAGCTTTGTTCATGGTGATGCTTCCTAAAGCCCTCTTCACTTCACATTCCAGGATGTCTGGCTCTAGGTGAGTGATCACACCGTCATGGTTATTCCTGTCATGATGACCTTTTTTGTATCATTATTCTGTGTATTCTGCCACCTCTTCTTAATCTCTTCTGCTTCTGTTAGGTCCATACCATTTCTGTCCTTTGTCATTCCCATCTATGCATGAAATGTTTCATTGATATCTCCAAATTTCTTGAAGAGATCTCTAGTCTTTCTCATTCCATTGCTTTCCTCTATATCTTTACTTTGATCATTGAAGAAGACCTTCTTGTCTCTCCTTGCTATTCTCTGTAATTCTGCATTCAGTTCGGTATATCTTTGCCTTTGTCCCTTGTTCATCACTTCTCTTTTTTTCTCAGCTATTTGTAAAGCCTCCTCAGACAACCACTCTGCAATTTTAATTTCTTTTTCTTTGGGATGGTTTTGGTCACTGCGTCCTGTACAGTGTTATGAACCTCTGTCTTGTACGAACCTATCTTTCAGGTATACAGAAAAGCATTTCAGTCATATATATATACATAACTTTTAAAGATTCTTATCTATTGTAGGTTATTATAAGATATTGAATATAGTTCTTTGTGCTATACAATAGGTCCTTGTTGTTTATCTATTTTATGCATAGTAGTGTGTATATGTTAATCTCAAATCCCCAATTTATACCTCCTACTTCTTCCTCCTTGAGTAACAAAAAATCTGTTTTCTATGTCTGTGAGTCTGCTTCTGCTTTGTAAATAGATTCATCTGTATTATTTTTTAGATTCCACATATAAGTGATATCATACAGTATTTTTTTCTCTGTCTTGCTTCACTTAATATGATCATCTCTAGGTCCAAGATGATATATCTTGAATATAAAAGTAATGACTGAGACAAAATATTGTGCGTAGAATGGGAAATCTGTGTTTGTTTTTCTCCAGATTCTCTTCCCCTAGTATCACAGACTCTGAGAATGCACACGAGTTTCACAAATCACTCCCCCTTAACACCAGTCACTGCCATTGCCTGTTGATGGTAATGGTAGAGCCTCCATGCCCCTGAAAGCCAGTTCCTCAACTGGCGGAGTTCTCTGACTTCTCCTGTTGCTCTTGGCTTTGTACACAATTGTCCATTACCAGGGTTGCCTAATTATGCCAGAGCCCTCCTGCCATCCATAGCAAGGTTGTGATGTTCAACCTCCATCTGAGGTGTTAGAAGTCAGAGGGTCAATTCTTTCCACTCATACACATCTGGTCATTTGCCAGTGACACATTTTCAGTCCAAAAAAAAAAAAAAAAAAAAATGGACCACAGAGAATCTTTGTATTAAACACGATTTTGTTAGAGCCAGCCCCCTTCACATCTGAACCTTCAAGAATCCACGAACTCTGCCTTCCTCTCCATCTCCAGACCTAACACATTATCCTTCTATAAGATTCATCACTTTCCAGAAGTGATTGAAATTTCCTTCAGGTAAAATAAAGGAGCTGTTACATGTTATTATGGTTTGTCTTAGAGAAAAGACTAAGTAGTTGAAACAACAGAAGTTAGGCTTAATTTCTAACGATTATGTCTTGGGAGTAAAGGTGTCCATGCAAAGTCAGTCCAAGCTCTAAACATCAGAATGAAGACAGGTGAGCTGATGGAAAAGGGCCTTGCTTTTTTTTAAAATTTTTTACTGGAGTGTGGTTGATTACAATGTTGTGCTGGTTTCAGGTGTGCAGCAAGTGAGGCAGTTCTGCATATACACATATCCACTCTTTTTCAGATTCTTTTTTCATATAGGTCATTAGAGTACTGAGCAGAGCACTCTATGATATATAGCAGGCCCTTACTTTAGATATGATGTGGATACATGTCAATCCCAACCTCCCAACTTATCCGTCATCCCCTCTTCCCCCCTCATAACTGTAAGTTTGTTTTCTATATCTGTGACTCTCTTTATGTTTTGTAAATAAGCTCATTTGTACCATTTTTTAAAAATTTGACATATAAGTGATATCACATGGTATTTGTCCTTCTCTTCCCGACTTGCTCCACTCATTATGACAATCTCTAGGTCCATCTACATCTCTGCAAATAGCATTATTGCATTCCTTTTTATTGCTGAGTAATAAAACAGGCCTTAATTTTGATGTCTGGAAATGCAGGAATGGACTGTTGTCCTGTGATGTGACCATACGTTGTGTGATGCTTTGAATAACATGCCTCAACGTGGATGCGGAACTGATGAGAGGCCCCATCATAGTCAAGTTCTGGTCCAAGAAGAGTCTCGACCTAGTTACAGTCACCAGCACCTCTGGTCCTAGAGAAAGCCTGCACATAGTGACTAGTGGTTGGTGCTATCATCTCTTTTTCCATGCTCTGTGATTTCTCGGTGGCTCAGCAGTAAAGAATCCACATGCCAATGCAGGAGATACAGGAGAGGTGGATTCAATCCCTGAGTTGGGAAGGCCTCCTGGAAAAGGAAATGGCAACCCACTCCAGTATTCTTACCTAGAGAAGCCCATGGACAGAGGAGCCTGGAGGTATGTGTGGTTGCAAGAGTTGGACATAACTGAGCACACACACACATACAACTGGTAGCCTCTGCTCTCATCAATATCTGAAAAGAGCTCCCAGTATGATCAGCTGATGTGTGAGGAAGGGAGGCTTGTGATATGCTATTTGTATGGGCACTTAATTTCTCAAGGTAATTCCTGAGGTGTCAGGAGTAATCTAATACTACTAGTTAACTGTGAAACCACATGACCCTTATTTATCACAATTTCCTTGAATTTGAACAAAATGCTAACTAAACTTTGGTGTTTTATGCTTTCCTTGTTTTTCTTTTTGCGTTAAAAAAAAATCAAGTTTCTTAAACTGAACCAGAAAGAAATAGAAGATCTTAACAGAGCCATCACAAGCAAGGAAATCGAAACCGTAATAGGAAATCTGCCAGCAAACAAAAGCCCAGGACCTGATGGCTTCACAGCTGAATTCTACCAAAAATTTAAAGAAGAGCTAACACCTATCTTACTCAAACTCTTCCAGAAAATTGAAGAAGAAGGTAAACTTCCAAACTCATTCTATGAGGCCACCATCACCCTAATTCTAAAACCAGACAAAGATGCCACAAAAAAAGAAAACTACAGGCCAATATCACTGATGAACATAGATGCAAAAATCCTTAACAAAATTCTAGCAAACAGAATCCAACAACATATTAAAAAAATCATACACCACGACCAAGTGGGCTTTATCCCAGGAATGCAAGGATTCTTTAATATCCGCAAATCAATCAACGTAATACACCACATTAACAAATTGAAAGATAAAAACCATATGATTATCTCAATAGATGCAGAGAAAGCCTTTGACAAAATTCAAAACTCATTTATGATTAAAACTCTCCAGAAAGCAGGAATAGAAGGAACATACCTCAACATAATAAAAGCTATATATGACAAACCCACAGCAAGCATTCACCCTCAATGGTGAAAAATTGAAAACATTTCCCCTGAAATCAGGAACAAGACAAGGGTGCCCACTCTCACCACTACTATTCAACATAGTGTTGGAAGTTTTGGCCACAGCAATCAGAGCAGAAAAAGAAGTAAAAGGAATCCAGATAGGAAAAGAAGAAGTGAAACTCTCGCTGTTTGCAGATGACATGATCCTCTACATAGAAAACCCTAAAGACTCTACCAGAAAATTACTAGAGCTAATCAATGAATATAGTAAAGTTGCAGGATATAAAATTAACACACAGAAATCCCTTGCATTCCTATACACGACAATGAAAAAACAGAAAGAGAAATTAAGGAAACAATACCATTCACCATTGCAACAAAAAGAATAAAATACTTAGGAGTACATCTACCTAAAGAAACAAAAGACCTATACATAGAAAACTATAAAATACTGATGAAAGAAATCAAAGAGGACACAAACAGATGGAGAAAAGTACTGTGTTCATGGATTGGAAGAATCAATATTGTCAAAATGGCTATTCTACCCAAAGCAATCTATAGATTCAATGCAATCCCTATCAAGCTACCAACGGTATTTTTCACAGAACTAGACCAAAGAATTTCACAATTTGTATGGAAATACAAAAAACCTCGAATAGCCAAAGTAATCTTGAGAAAGAAGAATGGAACTGGAGGAATCAACCTGCCTGACTTCAGACTCTACTACAAAGCCACAGTCATCAAGACAGTATGGTACTGGCACAAAGACAGAAATATAGATCAATGGAACAGAATAGAAAGCCCAGAGATAAATCCACGAACCTATGGACACCTTATCTTTGACAAAGGAGGCAAGGATATACAATGGAAAAAAGACAACCTCTTCAAAAAGTGGTGCTGGGAAAACTGGTCAACCACTTGTAAAAGAATGAAACTAGAACACTTTCTAACACCATACGCAAAAATAAACTCAAAATGGATTAAAGATCTAAATGTAAGACCAGAAACTATAAAACTCCTAGAGGAGAACATAGGCAAAACACTCTCCGACATGAATCACAGCAGGATCCTCTATGACCCACCTCCCAGAATATTGGAAATAAAAGCAAAACTAAACAAATGGGACCTAATGAAACGTAAAAGCTTTTGCACTACAAAGGAAACTATAAGTAAGGTGAAAAGACAGCCCTCAGATTGGGAGAAAATAATAGCAAATGAAGAAACAGACGAAGGATTAATCTCAAAATATACAAGCAACTCCTGCAGCTCAATTCCAGAAAAATAAATGACCCAATCAAAAAATGGGCCAAAGAACTAAACAGACATTTCTCCAAAGAAGACATACAGATGGCTAACAAACACATGAAAAAATGCTCAACATCACTCATTATTAGAGAAATGCAAATCAAAACCACAATGAGGTACCATTACACGCCAGTCAGGATGGCTGCTCTCCAAAAGTCTACAAGCAATAAATGCTGGAGAGGGTGTGGAGAAAAGGGAACCCTCTTACACTGTTGGTGGGAATGCAAACTAGTACAGCCACTATGGAGAACAGTGTGGAGATTTCTTAAAATACTGGAAATAGAACTGCCATATGACCCAGCAATACCACTCTTGGGCATACACACAGAGGAAACCAGATCTGAAAGAGACACGTGCACCCCAATGTTCATCGCAGCACTGTTTATAATAGCCAGGACATGGAAGCAACCTAGATGCCCGTCAGCAGACGAATGGATAAGGAAGCTGTGGTACATATACACCATGGAATATTACTCAGCCATTAAAAAAAATTCATTTGAATCAGTTCTAATGAGATGGATGAAACTGGAGCCCATTATACAGAGTGAAGTAAGCCAGAAAGATAAAGAACATTACAGCATACTAACACATATATATGGAATTTATAAAGATGGTAATGATAACCCTATATGCAAAACAGAAAAAGAGACACAGATGTACAGAACAGACTTTGGGACTCTGTGGGAGAAGGCGAGGGTGGGATGTTTCGAGAGAACAGCCTGTATATTATCTATGGTGAAACAGACCACCGGCCCATGTGGGATGCATGAGACAGGTGCTCGGGCCAAGTGCACTGGGAGGACCCAGGGGAATCGGGTGGGGGGGAGGTGGGAGGGAGGATCGGGATGGGGAATACATGTAATTCCATGGCTGATTCATGTCAATGTATGACAAAACCCACTGCAATGTTGCAAAGTAATTAGCCTCCAACTAATAAAAATAATTGAAAAAAAGAAATCAAGTTTCTTGAGGCATAGCTGATATGCAATTAAATTTACCGATTTCAAGTGTATCGAACAGGGGATTTTCACAAATGTATGGTTTTTCCAGTAGTCATGTATGGATGTGAGAGTTAGACTATAAAGAAAGCTGAGTGCCGAAGAATTGATGCTTTTGAACTGTGGTGTTGGAGAAGACTCTTGAGAGTCCCTTGGACTGCAAGGAGATCCAACCAGTCCATCCTAAAGGAAATCAGTCCTGGGTGTTTATTGGAAGGACTGATGTTGAAGGTGAAACTCCAATACTTTGGCCACCTGATGTGAAGAGCAGACTCATTTGAAAAGACCCTCATACTGGGAAGGATTGAGGGCGGGAGGAGATAGGGACGACAGAGGATGAGATGGTTGGATGGCATCACCGACTCGATGGATATGAGTTTGGGTAAACTCTGGGAGTTGGTGATGGACAGGGAGGCCTGGCATGCTGCGGTTCATAGGGTCACAAAAAGTTGGACACGACTGACTTAACTGAACTGAATTAATACCGTCATGAACCACCACCATAATCATGACATAAAACATCTCCTTCACTGGGAAACTTTCTTTGTGATGCTTTGGGGTCAGTCTCTTCCTCCTCGCTGGGCTCCTGGAATCTACTGATCTGTTTTCAGTTACTATGGCTTTGACTTTCTAGGATTTTATAGAAATGAAATCATTCAGTTGTGGTAGTTTGTGTTTGGCTTCTTTCACTTAGTATAATGTTTTTGAGATGAGCCATATTGTTGCTTGCAGCAGTAGTTTATTGCTTTTTAATGGTAGGTTTCTTTACATGGAGACCTATAATCTGTTATCCGTTAACCAGTCGATGATCATTTTGGTTGTTTGCAGGTTTGTGCTGTAACATAGATCTTCTTATGAATATCTGTGAGTAGGTCTTTGTATGGGCAAGTTTTCACTTTTCTTAGTTAAATACTTAAAAATGCAATGGCTGGACTGTAGGTTTAGTATGTTTATTTTAAAACAGTAACAACAAAACCCTGCCAGACAGTTTTCCCAAGCAGCAGCACGATTTTCCATTCTCACCAGCAATGTACAAGCTGTCTCTTTCCCAAATCTTCCTCAGAACTTGGTTTCATCACTCTTATCATCAACTGACTCATCCTGTCAGACTTGGCATCCCTCTGTGGTTTTAACTTGCATTTCCCCAATAGCTAATGAGGTCGAGAATCTTTTCACACATTTATTTACCATTTGTACATCTCGTATAGTGATGTGTCTAATTTACATTTTCTACCCATTTAAAAAAAACTGATTTTTTTTTTGTTATTGACTTGCAGGCATTCATTATGTATCTTAAATATAAGCCCTTTATCAGATATATTAAATTTTTTTTCTGCATCTTTATTATACAAAGTGTCAAGAAAATAGGTTTGTATGCTTCATAAATAAGGTGGAAAAGGACAATTCCTTTAATGTTAGGCATTTTGTTTTACTGTAGTCTATTTTGACTTATGGTTAAAATTAAATTTCAGACAACTTCAATTTTAGATTTGGAATGATTTTAGAACAGGGAAGATAGCAGCACTTCTCCAGAGTTTTGCATTTGTTTATTGTATTTTGAAGAACACAGTATTCCCTTTTAAGTATTCTAAAGAAAGAGTTCAGTTGCTTTACTTTTCAAAGACTGATCTTGTTTGTCACTATTGAAGTTCACATCACATGAACTTCAAGTGATAATCTGCATATCAAAAACTTT
This sequence comes from Cervus canadensis, assembly GCF_019320065.1. Classification (NCBI taxonomy): domain Eukaryota; kingdom Metazoa; phylum Chordata; class Mammalia; order Artiodactyla; family Cervidae; genus Cervus; species Cervus canadensis. The sequence continues at coordinate 60,528,248 of NC_057399.1, read as the reverse complement.
TCAAAATTTTGTTTTTATTAATAATTTTTAAGAATAGAATGCTCATGCTACAATATGTTCTGTTTACTCAAAGTATTTAGTTTGTAAAAAACAATTATACCTCAGTTCATTGTTCCTTAATAATTGATGCCCACAGTTATAATATTATACTTCTATTAGATACAATGAAAAATCAATAAGTGTTATGTTCCATTAATAGAACATCAGTATCTGAATATGTTGAGATAAATGACTTGGGTCATTTAGATACTAAGATTACAATACACTAATGATATTTAATGCCAGGTTTCATATATTCTACATTATATTCTTTATTATTTTATATTTGTATTGAGAGGGTGACAGGCAGGAAGGCCAGGGGTCTCCAAATGGAGGAAAGAGGCTGTAAGTGCCAGACATTTTTATCTCTCTTAAGCGGCAGGAAGAAACAAACCAGCGATCTGTTTTTCCTTCTCTATACAAATTTAAAAGGAGGTTTCTCTTAACATTCTGTGTTGCCATGACACCTGGTCTCACCTAAAGCTAACCACTCTCAAACTTTGAGTTAACCAATACATGCCTTTTTCGTATGGAAATGTGGTCTTAAGCTATGTTAATGAACCCCAGACTCAATCTTCAAGTTGGTTCTGCTAAATGGCCTAACTTACTTCCTCAGGTATTGTTCTCCTAATCTATGTAAACGGAACTATTTGTTGGTATTCTGCCCTTCTAAAAGATTCAAGTCAATCGTTTTATGGCCTGGGATGAATTATCTGATGCCATTCTAAATTTTATGACATTCCTTTCATTTCATTAACAAACTGTGAGTGACTATATAACATACAGCTAAAGACTAGGAGGGGGGTACTCTTTTGCCCCCTTCTGATGCCTATGTCAGAAGCTTTCTCTATACTTTAATAAAACTTTATAACACAAAAGCTCTGAGCGATCCAGCCTCGTCTCTGGCCCTGGATTGAATTCGTCTCCTCCGGAGGCCAAGAATCCCGCGTCTTATCATTCAGCAACAACCTTTCATCTTGGGGGCTCGTCCGGGATCCTTCAGGACAAGGTAAGGATGCTTGGAGCTCTAGTTCTTTGTTCTCCTAGCGAACACGTTTTCCGCTGTACTTTACTAACTCTACGGTGTGCTTGTGTGAATGAATGAAACTCCCTGCACGAAGCAAGTGAGGAGCCCTGCTCTGCGGTCCCGCGGTGACCTCATAAGGCTATGGCAAAAACCTGTCGGGCGTTTATACCGACCTGCCAATGCCAAGAGGCAACCAATGTCTCCTTCGGGAACTGACCAGAAACGGGCAAAGCGTGTGGACCGAACTCTCCTTTCTCGGTCAAACTTTTCGGTCTCTTTGACCATTTCATAACTCCTTGGGAATTAGAAGTACTAACCTTATCTATCGGATCATAGACTTTCAAGGGACTTGTGACCTATGTTGCTACTCTACTGTGGTCTAGGTCTCAAACTTGGATTGGTAGTCAGGAAGCGCCTAGCCTCGCTAGGCATGGAAAGCTCGGAAGCTAGATGGAGCTCCAACTCCCAGAGCATCTCTGAGGTTAAAGGTTACTCAGATTGGAACTGCAATGGTTTTTTCCTTTGGTAACACTGGCTCTTAGTGGACCAGAGGAGGCTCTTACACCGGTGTGGTGACGCTTGGAAGGAACATCTCAGTTTCATGTTGTATCGGTCTTATTGCGGTCAGGAATGTACTCAGGGTTGTGCACAGGCACTCAGGTGATGAATGTGTCCCCCAGAGGTCTTAGTTTGGGAAGCATTCCGGAAGGTTACTCTGATTGCGCCCCGGGTGGCATCAGAGGCAAGCGAGGTGAAGAGCTGGACGTCAGGTAGGGATGCCATCAGGTCTACCCCTGGTGCATCCCCACCCCGTCTCGGTGGTAGAACCGGGAGGGACGAATGTGACGCCTGCGTCGGTAAGAGACAGACTAAGTCCGACCAGGAAGGAAAAGCTTTTGGTGTAACGTCTGTCTACACCCCCATCTAGAGCAGGGAGGGACGCCTCCGGTAGAAAAAATGGCGCTGGCCGCTTTTTTTCTCTCTTACAGATGGGAGCTAACAATTCCAGCCTCACTCCTTTGAACTGTATCCTGAAAAACTGGGATAGATTTGATCCCCAGGGCTTAAAGAAGACACACCTGGTCTTCCTATGTGGTACTGCATGGCCGCGGTACCCACTGGAGGACGGCGAACGGTGGCCAGTTGGAGGGTCTCTTAAGTATAACACTGTTTTACAATTAGACCGGTTCTGTAAAAAGCAAGGGAAATGGGTAGAAGTAGCGTATGTGTTGCCCTTTTTCTCTCTGCGAAATATGCCAGACTTATGTCCTAAGGGTGTAGATTTGGGTGTGAAACTGGTTTCAGTAGAAACTCAGACCATCGAAGTAAGAGATGAGATAGAGGACAGGAGGCAAAGAGACAAAGAAAAGCAGCTTTCTCCAATCTATCCCTGGGATATGTGCAGAGCAGCCAGAGAGACTGAGGGACAGCCACTCATGCTGTTGCCTCTTCACGAAGTACCCACCGGGAGAAATTATCAGTCTATGAGAGTTAATAAGCCTTTTTCTTATCAAGAGATACAAAGAATTAAAGAGGACCTGGGAGACTATTTAGAGGAACCAGAAAAATATATTAGAGCTTTTAAAGGTGTTACTCTGCATTATGACCTCACTTGGAAGGATGTGATGTATATCTTGGGACAAACGCTGACTCCCGACTCAAAGGCTCGAGTTTTGGGGAAAGCGGTTGCTTATGGTGATGAGTGGCTTGGTAATAAATCAGTGGGAAAGAGGGAGGACGAGATAACTGCCCTCCCCACTGGGAGTCAGGCGGTCCCAGCTACAGAACCAGACTGGGACTATAACACTGCTAAAGGAAGATGGGATCAGAGTCATTTTGTCAGATGTATTCTTGAAGGACTCAGACAGGTGCGTTCTAAGCCTTTAAACTATGGCAAACTGGCAGACATAGAACAGGAGGAGAAAGAAGCTCCTGGTAAATTCCTAGATAGACTGAGAGAAGCCCTTCGCAGATTCACTGAGATTGATCCCAAAAGTGAAGAAGGGAAAGTGATCTTAAAAGATAAATTTCTCACTCAGTCGGCTCCAGATATTCGCCGTAAGTTATCAAAACGGGCGTATGGACCAAATCAGTCTTTAGATAATCTGTTACAACTGGCTCAGACAGTCTATTATGGTAGGGAATATGAGGAAAAGAAAGAAGGGCAGAGAAAGACGAAGGAAAAGGCGGAAGCCCTCGCAATGGCTATGAAAACCGTTCTTAAGCAGCCTGAGAAAAATGCCCAGAGGGACCCAGGTGAAAAGGGATGGGCTTGCTATTGCTGTGGAAAGGAGGGGCATCTCAAGCGGGATTGCCCTCAAGCATCTAAGCCGCCCCGGCTCCATGTCCGGTCTGCAAGGGACCACACTGGAGGAGAGACTGCCCCCAGAGGCGTAGGTCTCAGGGGTCTGACTCTCAAGACAATCAGGACTGAAGGTGCCCAGGGGTCCCCACACAAGCTCCCGTCCTAATTACACCTGAGGAACCCCGGGTATTGATAACAGTGGGAGGCCAATCCGTCAATTTCCTTTTAGATACTGGGGCAACTTACTCCGTGCTTACTGAAGCCCCTGGCCCACTTTCTTCCCGATCCGCTTCCGTAATGGGACTGTCTGGACGAGCCAAAAGGTATTATTTCAGTTATTCTCTATCATGCAACTGGGATTCTGTGCTATTTTCACACGAGTTTCTTATCGTGCCAGAATCACCCTCGCCCCTTTTGGGGAGGGATATACTGAGCAAAGTCCATGCCTCTGTTTTCATGAATATGGAGCCTTCCCTTTCTCTCCCTTTAGTTGAACAAAATGTGAATCCTAGAGTATGGGCTGATGGAAAATCTGTGGGTCGAGCACAAAATGCTATTCCTGTGGTTGTCAAGCTCAAAGACCCACACTTATTCCCACATAAGCAGCAGTATCCACTGAAACCTGAGGTTAAGGAAGGGTTAAAACCCATCATTGAGAATTTAAAGGAACAGGGACTATTAGTTCCCTGTAACAGTCCATGCAACACTCCTATTTTGGGTGTAAAAAAATCAAATGATAAATGGAGATTAGTTCAAGATTTACAAATAATAAATGAGGCTGTGGTTCCTTTACACCCCGTGGTGCCTAATCCTTATACTCTATTGTCTGAAATTCCTGAACGAGCCAAATATTTTTCAGTAATTGATTTGAAAGATGCCTTCTATTCAGTGCCTTTGGCAGAGGAAAGTCAATTTCTATTTGCCTTTGAAGACCCCACACAGCCAGCTTCCCAGTTAACCTGGACAGTTTTGCCGCAGGGATTTCGTGACAGTCCTCACTTATTTGGACAGAGTTTGTCACGAGATCTACAAAACTTTAATAGCTCTGAAGCGGTAGTGTTACAATATGTAGATGATATTTGGCTCTGTGCTGAGACAGAGGAAGCTTGTTCACGAGCCTCAGAAGATTTCTTAAACTTTCTGGCAGGCTGCGGTTACAAGGCATCAAGAGAAAAGGCTCAGCTTTGTCAACAATCTGTTAGATATCTGGGCCTAATCATCTCAGAAGGGACTAGGGCCATAGGCCCTGAGAGAATTAACCCTATACTAAACCATCCCCTACCTATGACTTTAAGACAATTGAGAGGATTTTTGGGAATCACAGGCTACTGTCGTATTTGGATTCCGAGCTATGGGGAACTTGCCCGGCCTTTATATAAACCTATAGCTGAAACTCAGCAGGCCCAAACCGACAAACTGGTTTGGTCTCCAGATACTCAAAAGGCTTTTAAGGTTCTTCAGACTGCTCTCCTGCAAGCTCCGGCTTTGAGTTTGCCCACAGGGTCAGAATTTAACTTGTTTGTCACTGAAAGAAAAGATATGGCCTTGGGAGTTTTGACACAACCCCGGGGGCCTCACCAGCAACCTATTGCTTATCTAAGCAAAGAATTAGATGTAATTGCACGTGGGTGGCCCCACTGCCTAAGAGTAATTGGGGCAGCGGCTTTATTAGCACCTGAAGCTTTAAAAATAATTAATGGGCGAAGCCTTACTGTACTGACTTCTCATGATGTGAGTGGAATCTTAAATTCTAAGGTTAATATTTGGATGACAGACAGTAGACTTCTTAAATATCAGTCACTGTTGTTAGAAGGACCAGTAACTGAGCTTAAAGTTTGTGGAAATTTAAATCCTGCCACTTTCCTTCCTGAGAAGGAAGATGAAACACCTGATCACGATTGTTCCCAATTCCTAACTTTAAACTATGCAGCTCGGGAGGATCTAATGGATACCCCATTAGACAATCCTGACATGGAAATATTTACAGACGACAGTTCTTTTGTTCGGGATGGAAAGCGCAAAGCAGGTTACGCTGTGGTGACTGCTGAACAGGTTTTAGAAGCAAAATCTCTCCCCCAGGGAACCAGTGCCCAGTTAGCGGAGCTTGTGGCTCTGACCCGAGCTCTAGAGTTAAGCAAAGGGCAGCGAGTGAATATCTACACTGACTCTAAGTATGCTTATTTGACTTTACATGCTCATGCTGCAATATGGAAAGAAAGACAGTTTAAAACAGCAACAGGAGAACCTATTAAGCATTTCAGAGAGATTGAGAGACTTTTAACTGCTATCTATTGTCCTAAAAAAGTAGCGGTTATGCATTGCAAAGGGCACAACAGGGATGGGAGTAAAGTAGCTGCCGGTAACCTGCTGGCTGATTCTCAAGCCAAAAAAGCGGCACTTTACGAAACCCCCTCCCTACAGACGCCTTTGATCTGGACAGGTCCTGGGGAACAGGAAAAACCACAATATACTGAGGAAGAATTAGAAAGATATGAGAAAAGAGGAGCAAAGATTACTGATAAAGGATGGTTACAGTCCGAGGATGGACGATTAATAATTCCTGAAAATGCTCAGTGGAAAATTCTTAAGGGTTTACACCAGAGTTTTCATTTGGGTGTAGAAAGTACTTACCAGATGGCTTCTCGTTTTTTTGAAGGTAAAAATATAATGAAAACTTTAAAGAACATTATCAAACGGTGTGAGGTATGTCAGAAAAATAACCCAAAGACTGAAAAGCTAGCAAAATCTGGATTACAACGAAAGGGAAAGTATCCTGGAGAAGACTGAGAAATTGATTTTACTCATATGCCAAAAGCTAATGGATATTCTTGCTTACAAGTTTGGGTGGATACTTTTACTGGATGGGTTGAGGCGTTCCCCTGTCGTAGTGAACAAGCTAAGGAGGTTATAAAGATTTTAATCCATGAAATTATCCCCAGGTTTGGGCTGCCACGGAGCCTTCAGAGCGACAATGGTTCTGCCTTTAAAGCTGCTGTAACTCAGGGGGTGTCTAAAGCTCTAGGAATAGAATATCACTTACACTGTTCCTGGAGACCCCAATCCTCAGGAAAGGTTGAAAAAGCTAATGACATTATCAAAAGACATCTGCGCAAATTAACTCAAGAAACGCAAGACAACTGGATTAAAGTCCTGCCCATAGCTTTAATGAGGGCTCGAACTGCCCCCAAAAAGGAGGGACTGTCCCCCTTTGAATGTATTTATGGAAGGCCTTTCTTACGCACAGACATTGTTATAGATCCTGAGGCCTTAGAGTTAACTAATTATGTAACTCAACTCTCAGCTTTTCAACAGGCATTAAAAGAACTCCGGGAGACGACTCCTGACCCAGCCTCTGAATCCAGCAAGCCTCTAATTGAGCCAGGAACCGAGGTCCTCATAAAAACATTGGGATCTGGGGGCTCATCCCTCGAGCCCCTCTGGGAAGGCCCTTACCAGGTTATTCTTTCTTCTCCCACAGCTGTCAAAGTCCCAGGCATTGATTCGTGGGTACATCACACTCGAGTCAAGAGGTGGCACCCTGACCAGAACTAAGTGATGTCATTTTATGTTTTTACTTTCTATGCTCTGACTTTGTATGTTTCAGATGGGCCTGATAATCTATGTGAGCCTACTTCTGCTGACTCCAGAAATCCTGAGTCTGCCCTTTGATCCTCAAGACAATGCCTTCCTGTCCTGGGCTCACTCCTACGCTGCATTCCACAATCGGTCTAACTGCTGGGTCTGCGGAGCACTCCCCTCTTCATCGGTGGAAGGCTTCCCGTGGTGGACATCTCCACTTCAAGGAAAGGACTTTCTCCAAGTCTGCGAATACCTTCGACAACAATCACATGTGATGCCTCTTCTTCGTCTGATGACATCTAACAACCCTAGAATGGACTGGTGCAATACTTTGTACCTTAACTATGGACATAATGTGACTTTTAATTTTGATTATACACTGTCTCAGTTTGATCACTATTTGCTGCACATAAGACAAATAGGTCTAGATCTGATGGTTTTTTACCTGACGTTTATCAAATATGGGATGAGGTTATATGGCTAACTCCTGAAAAGGGACGTCTAATATCTACTGCCCCTATATGCTGGGAACAAGCAGAGCCATCCCCCAAAGTTAGCCAACAACTTAATTACACTGATTGGAAACAATTGGGATTTTTGCCTCAAGAAATATGTAACGTAATCATTCCCGTGTTTTCCAATCCCAGTTCAGGACCTCCCTTTGTCTGGCCAGGCACTAATTGGGACTGGGTATCTCAGTCACGCTGGCTTGCCCCAAATGGGACTTATTGGATATGTGGCTCTTACCTATGGGCTTGGCTTCCCCCTGGCTGGATAGGGAGATGCACCCTGGGTCTAGCCTTTACTCATGGTTTTATATTTTCAGAGCTTCCAGAAAAGCCTGCTAATTTACCCCACCTTAAAACTCGGTGGGCAAGGTCTGTATTTCACTGGTATGATTATTTAGCTGCAGTATTTGTCCCCTCTTTGGGAACTACAGATGTTATGCTACGAGTAGATGCTTTGACTAATTTTACTCAACAGGCATTACAAGATTCTCAAAAAGCTATTTCAGCTCTTAATGCTGAACAAGCACAAATTAAAAAGGTGGTTTTACAAAACAGATTGGCTTTAGATATTCTAACAGCTGCACAAGGAGGAACTTGTGCCATCATTCATACTCAATGCTGCACATATATACCTGATATGAGCACTAATGTTACTCATTTTACTAAACACATGAACAAGATGATTGGGGCCATGGATACTCCTGAAGCCTCAATTGCCTCACTTTGGGAGACGTTAACTAGTTCCCCATGGTGGAAAACTATCTTAATTACAATAATTCTGATTGTTTTGTTTTTGCTGTTTGCTCCCTGCATCTGTAACTGTGTAACTAGATTTGTTTCTAGTCGCATGAAAGCTTTTAAGTTACAAATGGTTGCTCAAACTCCTGCTATCACTGCAGCTTCTTCCGACTACTATTTGGGGCCCCTGGATCAGACATCCTCACTATGAGGATTAGGAGAATATGTTGCCTCACCAATTTAGGGACAACGCCCCTTGTCAGCTCGGAAGCAGTTATGGAATGAAAACGACGCCCCTTTTCCCTAGGCAACATAATTCTCCTAAAAGAAAAGGGGGGAATGAGAGGGTAACAGGCAGGAAGGCCAGGGGTCTCCAAATGGAGGAAAGAGGCTGTAAGTGCCAGACATTTTTATCTCTCTTAAATGGCAAGAAGAAACAAACCAGCGATCTGTTTTTCCTTCTCTATACAAATTTAAAAGGAGGTTTCTCTTAACATTCTGTGTTGCCATGACACCTGGTCTCACCTAAAGCTAACCACTCTCAAACTTTGAGTTAACCAATACATGCCTTTTTCGTATGGAAATGTGGTCTTAAGCTATGTTAATGAACCCCAGACTCAATCTTCAAGTTGGTTCTGCTAAAAGGCCTAACTTACTTCCTCAGGTATTGTTCTCCTAATCTATGTAAACGGAACTATTTGTTGGTATTCTGCCCTTCTAAAAGATTCAAGTCAATCGTTTTATGGCCTGGGATGAATTATCTGATGCCATTCTAAATTTTATGACATTCCTTTCATTTCATTAACAGACTGTGAGTGACTATATAACATACAAGCTAAAGACTAGGAGGGGGGTACTCTTTTGCCCCCTTCTGATGCCTATGTCAGAAGCTTTCTCTATACTTTAATAAAACTTTATAACACAAAAGCTCTGAGCGATCCAGCCTCGTCTCTGGCCCTGGATTGAATTCGTCTCCTCCGGAGGCCAAGAATCCCGCGTCTTATCATTCAGCAACAACCTTTCAGTATTTTATATACTTAATAGCAGTTCTGCTTCTAATATAAGAGTATAATAATAAAACTATTGTAGAATATTTATGCAGGAGAATTTATGTTACAAATAGATTAAGAAAAAAGAATAAAAAATTAATAGCTTCATAATGGATGACAAGCACTATTTTATTCAGCAAAAATATTACTCATTTGTCTGAACTCAAAACCCACGTTCTTCACCAAGTTAATGACTTGAGAGAAAGATTAAAGTTCTCGTTTGGCTATTTTAGCATCAATCATAACTAGAATTATCATTTCAGCAATCATTCATTATAATCTTGTCAATATGGTCTTGTACATAATAGTTTTGATTTCAAATGGATCATACTTGTTGCTGTGATCCATTGTATATGAAACAGTTTAAACAGTTCTGATTCTTAGATACAAGTGAACTTACTTACAAACCAGAAGTAAACCCATAGAAGCAGAAAACAAACATAAGGAGACTGCAGGAGTTGGGGGAGAAGTAAATTAGGAGTTTGGGGATAACACATACATGCTACTGTATATAAAATAGGAAAACAAGGGCCTATTGTATAGCTCAGGGAACTCCACTCGGTATCTTGTAATAATCTAGTGTCACAGAATCTGAAAAAGAATATATTGTTGCACACTTGAAATAAACACAACATTGTAAATTAACTATACTCCAATAAAAAATTTAATTGTCAACCAAAATTTAAAAAAAATTCTGACTCTATTCAGATCACCAAATCCATCACATTTCTTAAAAATTGTTTTAAGTCCCAGTTATGTTTTCACAGTGTCAAGACATTCCTCCACTGGATAGTGTTCTTCATGAAACATGTGCATGAATTTATACATTAGATTCTATCCAACATTAAATGATGAGTGGTTGTGCAGTGAAGAGATCAAGACATTGGCCCTCCACCCCACACATTAACCGTGTAATTGCTGCTTAGCACAGGCTGCCACTGACAAATAAACCAGATTTTCAATTGATAGATTCATTTCTTCTCCTTATAAAACATTTCTTTTGCTAGAAAATGCATCATTGGCAAACCGTTTTAACATACATTTATAAAGTTAAGGTGAATATAGAAGAGTATTCGCTAGTACTAAGGCACCCCAGTTTCACTTGCCTATCAGCTGATAACAATGTTTATGAGAAAATACCATGGCAAAAAGAACATAGTTCACAAAGAAGACTGTTCTAGCATATTCTCAGAATATTAAAATACTTTTATTAAAAACATTCTTATAATGCTAACTAAAACCTTAACCCAAGTCTGGAAAAAACTTATCTTCAATTAAGTAAAAAGTAGAAAAGGAGGTTTTGGTTTTTTTTTTCTTTTGGTTTATTTCTTTTTGTTTTTATATCTCTATATCAGGTGTTTCCCAGTTACACTGATTTCATGGAAAAACTAGGGAAAATCCCTAACAAAAATCTTGACAACATGCAGCCCTCTTTTTACCTTGAGTTTTCTTGTAAGAAAATATTTAAGAAATTAAAATTTAAAAACAATAATTAATTTAAAAATAAATAGAGGCCCACCAAACCTTTTTAAAGAAAGGAAATTGTTTTCAAGGCAGGCAATTTGTGAGGTCTTGTATGTTTTTATCTGCCAAAGAGATGACTCCAACCCCCTACAAGATTTTAGTGAATTTACTGACAGATATTCTTAGCTGTCATTCCTTGGCCCTCGCTCTCAGACATCCAGACTATAAAGTCTGATTTCAGCCTGTCAACCATTACACAGAAATAATTATTTCCCAAGTAGGGCAGGTGAAGTGACAGTCATTTCATTCCAATGGCCTTTTCTAAGCTCTGTGAACTTTTTGATTATCTGCTGTTTTCTCATTTTCTTATGGACCATCCAAAGAGAGAAGAAAAGGCAAGCAGACCAGACTGAGGTTTTCCTTCTGTGCTATTTTTCCATCTGTGCTTTTAAAGTTAATCTTGATAATAACAAGCAAAATCCAAAACACAATTAGATTTTTCCAGGCTCTTTAAATTGTGAATTTGTCCATGTTCTCAGTGAGACTACTGATCTTAGTTTCAAGACAACAGCAACAACATACAAAAAACCCCAACCCTTTAAACTGGTTTACAGAATGCTACAAATTATTATTGCTACAAATTGTTATTGCTGTAGTGCAATATAATCTCTATTATATTTTTGGTTATTCATGGCAAGAATATTTAGTTATGTTAGTTAAAAAGATGTTAATTAGGGAACTGAAATGCTAAAAATTTCTGGTACTTAATCATTTTAATTTATAAATAATATTCAAATTTGTTATTTTCTTTAAATATATACTTGATAATTATCAGGCCAGTATTTCTAAAAAATGGGTAATAAAACATTAGAATCAGTTGAACTCATATTAAAAGTTAGCCCTCCTGGACTCAGTATTCTGAATCAGGAACCAGAAGGTAAGGGGAGTCTAGGTATTTCCATTTTTTATGAGATCTATACCCCCCCCATCACTTACTGTGATACTAATGGACACTAAAGTTTAGAAACTATTGATTTACACACATCTCAGAGCTTTTATTAGCTTGAGGGAAAAAAAAATTGCTTTCCTCTTAGAAGAATGCTCTTTGTAAATGAGGATGGAGGGGTAATATGGTTTCAATTTTTATTATAAAAATGCTTGCTGGAAATGTAAACAGCATAAAGAATGGGTCTTAGTACCTTGTAGGAATCTAAATGATCATTTCAATAAAAAAAGAGTCTTGTTTTGTATTCCCATTGCAAAGATGGAAAAACACAGTGCCCAGAGTGTAACTGGAACACAGGTACCCAATGTTTGTTTTTAGAATAAATATCTCCATATCAATATAGTGATTGATATTAATGCCACTGAACCAAGTAATACAATTTTTAACTTGTACCTGGCTATCCCCAATTTTTCATTTGAATCTAATAGAACTTCCTTATTTTGAAATTTTGGGGTTGTCTTATTTTTCACTGTGTTTCCTACATTTAATTAAAGGTAATCTAGATGAATGTGAGTAACTTTTGCATAATACTAGCACTTACCACTTGTTCTGATCAAATTGCTAGGCATTGTACCTAAAAAATGTATAAAATTCTTAATTCTCAGAAAATAGAGATCCCAAGTTTTATACCATTCAGACTTGAAGTGTCTAAGTACCTCCCAAATGTACTTAGGTAGCTGGAGAGGAGGTGGGAGACAGAAGCACTTGACTCAAATTCCCTGCTCTGACCTACCAGGCAGCACAGCTCTATTACCCTTCCAGGTGAAATAAGGAAGAGGCCAGCCCCACACAAGATGACTATGTGGTCAGGTGTCCCCTCCAAGTCCTCCTGTCCCTTTTGACAATTCTGATATCATTTCACTCATTTCTTTATTTGTTCAGCTAATGTTCTATCAGCATGAAACACAGCAGTCAAGGCAAAAAAATAAAAAGTCTCTTTCTGCAGAGTCTACATTCTAGAAGAAAAAAAAAAAAGACAGGAAAAATAGGAGGACAAGAAAATGGGCCATAAGACAAAAGACACCAGTTCAACAGAGAATGTAACAGAAAACGAAGTATTGGTGGGAGGTGTCCTTTTACACTAGTTGGTTGGGGAAACTTCTTTAGTAATGAGGGAGTGAGTCACACAGGTCCATGAGGAAAGAGCACTCTAAACAGAGGGGGACAAGACAGAGAAGTGCATTTGAGGACAGAGTTCCAGAAATAGCAGGAAGGCTGGTTCGGCTGGAGCAGAGGTGGCTGTGGTGGGTGAGGAGGCTGCAGAGACAGCAGAGGGAGTCAGGACTCAGAGACCTTCATAGCCCCAAGTATGCTTTCCCTTCTGTGTGAGCCAGGAAACAGAAGGAGTTTCATTAGGAAGAGTAGAAGACAGTCTGGCTTGTTTGTTAGAAAGATCTTTCTGGATTGTGGATTAGTCTGCAGAGTGGATTGAGTTTGCTAAGACTGGGCATCAGGGCAGCTCATGCAATAGACCTGGTGACACATGACCTTGTCAGGTCATCGGCTATAGAGGGTTCATCACAGGTGGTTTGACTACCATGACAGGAGGTCATTTGCTGAAAAGTGGAAGGACTCTGAGTGTATTTTGTGGGCTCAGCTGACAGGATGACATTTGGGATAGAAGAGACAGAGAGACAAATTAAGGAAAAGCATCAAGTTGCTGGTGTGTGTAACTCAACAGCATTTACTGAGAGATGGAGCCTTGTGAGTTGGGGGTGGGGAGAGCTGGTCTCTAAGTATGTTACATTTGAGGCCTGCATCTCCTAGGTCAGAGGTCTATAAACCCCTGTCTGCCAGGCAGCTCTGCCTCACTCATCATCTTTGCAGATTCACAAGCTAAGGGTGGTTTTCACATTTTCAAGTAGTTGAAAAGTAACGAAATACTACTTTGTAGTATGTGAAGTTTACATGAAATGAACATGTCAGTGTCCATCAGTGAGCATTGTCACACAGTCACACTTAGTTGTCTATGGTTTCCACCTGCTACAACAGCAGAGGGGTGCAGTTGCAGTCAAGAGCATATAACCTGCAAAGGTTGTATAAAAACCGTTCATCATCTGGTCTTTTTCAGAAAAGTTGCCCACCCAGGACCCTGATGGTCAACCCTATCATGTGCTAGCTTGGACTACAGAGAAGTTGAGCTACAGCTCTGGCATTGTCCCCAGTCAATATAGATATGGTTTTTGCTCACTGATTTAAAGACCTCAGTCTAAGAAGACTGAGCATACCTGTGGGTTTTAGTGGGAAGTCAGTGCACTCACCAAAAGTAGGTAACTTATGGTGAATATAAACTTCTCTTAGGGCAAGGAAGAAGGTAATTCATATAAGGCTCTTCTGAATTTTCCAAAGTGTGTTATGTAGGGTCTGGCTTATTCGACCCACAGAAGAGTTGTCCTGGCCAGGAAGGACCTCTGTCTCACAGGCCTTCTGGTGTGAAGCAACTGCCGTGCTGGCCATCTCTGAGATAATGTTGTGTCACCAGAAGTGGGTTTTCTACTGTCTTGGGATCTGCTCAGCACAAAGAACAAATTCAGTTCATTTTTGTTAGACTGTAGTTTCATCTCCCTCTGACTCCTAACTTGAGTAGATGAATTGAACCCATCCACTTTTAGAAACCAAGGCAATTGTACTGGTAGTTTTGTTTTTTTTTAAGGAAGATTTCCATTGTTGTTCAGTTGCTCAGTCATGTCTGACACTTTGCAACCCCAACAACTGCAGCATGCGTCTTCCCTGTCCTTCACCATCTCCCAGAGCTTGCTCAAAGTCGTGTCCATTGAGCTGGTGATGCCATACAACCATCTTGTCCTCTGTTGTCCCCTTCTCCTCCTGCCCTCAGATTTCCCCAGCATCAGGGATTTTTCCTAATGAGTCGGCTCTTTGCATCAGGTGGCCAAAGTACTGGTGCTTCAGCTTCAGCATCAGACTTCCATTGCCGCAAACTAAACAAAGGTTGATAGTTTGGAAGACTGCAGAATGGCCTGAAAACTGACTCTTCAAGGACACAGGAATATGCTATGAAGTCTAACTTCCTCTGAATTTATTCCACATTATTTTTATATATTCAGTAGTTGTACATACACAGAACTGCTTGATATATATATAATACACATGAAAAACTTGAAATGTTTTCAGTATGTGAAAAGACACTTTTTTAAGGCCTTTTATATCTAGGGGAGCTTTTTTTCCCTTTCAATAAAAAGAGACCTAGAGGGGGAGAAATGATCAAATCCCCAGCAGGATGATAATACCTGCTGGGCGGCTCTGATGGTGGTAAGACTCCTATAAAGCCTCTTGAGTGCTTGAGATTCAGGTTTCATAAAAATGAGTCAGGGCCTTGCTCTGTGACGGGTACAAACCTTCCATTTCATGAGTTATTTTTAACTTTAAAAAATAACAGTTTCTGTGAATTTTGTGCTACTGAACCTGTTTCCTAGTACTTAATCATGTAAGTGATTTTGAAAGGATACAATATGCTCTTTGCCTTTTGCATATTTGATATGCAATAGGAAAAATACAGAAACATGCATCACCAAATCTTTTGTTTCCACTTTCACCCTGGCAGTGTTCCATGAGATGAGACAAAATTAAATGTGTATATGCACTAGAGGTTATAAGCTGTGCAGTACAAGGAAGGGGCCTTCAGCCCTCAGTGAAATGAGTATAGGGTGACTGTGTCCTCATCCTTCACAAATAAAGTGTGACTCACATCACTACTGTCACCACCCTCACCAGACACATCAGCATTATCTGCTGCTGCTACGTTGCTTCAGTTGTGCCCGACTCTGTGCGACCCCATAGACGGCAGCCCACCAGGCTCCCCCGTCCCTGGGATTCTCCAGGCAAGAACCCTGGAGTGGGTTGCCATTTCCTTCTCCAATGCATGAAAGTGAAAAGTGAAAGTGAAGTCGCTCAGTCATGTCCGACCCTTCGCGACCCCATGGACCACAGCCCACCAGGCTCCTCCGTCCATGGGATTTTCCAGGCAAGAGTACTGGAGTGGGCTGCCATTGCCTTCTCCGCAGCATTACTCTATTACTCTAATCCACCATATGGCTATGAAACTTTGTCCGGTATCCTACAGATGAACATTCTCATTTTGATGACTTTTTGGCTTTTAATTTTGATGCAAGCAAAATACTATTAACATTTTATTGCTGACAATCCCACCAGTAACATCAGTAAGATGTTTACACCAGTAAGATAATTAGATGGAGTTATGTCAGAGAAGTCAGGGGTTCCATTAGCTAAAGAGAATGCCCCATAAAAACTCAGTACATTTTAGAGCCTGCCTATAGGATGATTGGATTGTTAATTTTACAGGTCACTTGCTAGAGCATGAATAGTACATAATTGGTCTGTTCCAGAGATAGATTATTATGAGAGTAGGAAAAAAAACTGTCTGTCTAATCAACTCTAATAAATTCATAAGATCACTTGCTATGTGAGCCTTGGTTTTCTCTATTTTCCTAGCATTTGAGAAACTTTTGATCAATTATGTACATGACCTGTAATGAAATTTTCAAAAATGCAGTGAAGATTCCAGTTTAACAGTAATTTTCAAATTGTTCTGGATGTATGTGTTATTAACCTGGGAAGAGATTTTTTTCAGAAGGCAGGAAGGAGCTTGGTGGAGTCTTTTATACTGAAACTGTTCAAATCGTTGAAACAGTTTTCCTGCTGAGTGAGTACTGGGCTCCGGATTCATCTCACTGTGGTTGCTTGTGTCTATTTACATCTGCTTATGCTCCAGGTGTATCTTCAGGAAAATTCTGTGTTCTGTCCATAGCCGTAGTTCAAATGTAACAGGTTTACAGGGGAGGAGGGGGAAGGTCATCATGCTCAAAGATGCAAGGAGACCTGGTGTATAGGGTTGACTGTGGCAAAGAGAAGGAAGTCAGTGCAATGAACTGGGCTTATCAATATGACAAGCATTTTAGGAGAACAGTATTTCTGGGCTTCTCTTAGCGGCTGACACTTAACTCATTCAGTGTAGCACCTGAGGAAATACGAATTGGCTTGGGGGAAGGTGTTGTGTGTGTGTGTGTGTGGTCCAAGAAAGTGTGGAATGATTCCAAAATACAAGCATTAGACTCTGCTACACTTAGGACTCAAACTACCCTCACTGTTCAAACCTGGAGAGACAGGCCTCTTCTCACTTGGCTGAGTAGTCGTGTCACATGCGTTTGGTAAGCCTCACTGTTGGGCAGCCGTCAACATCAGGCACTGGGGAGATGAGGGGTCTGAGTGGACCCCAGAACAAAGAAGCTGAGGACATGGTGCGGGCAGGTGAGACACCACCTCGAAGCTCCAGGAGAACTCTGTGTCCTGCTGGGGCGAACGGAGGACACAGAGCTGAGATCTAGGTGTGTGTCTGGTTTGTGGTCATCTATTAATAATTTCTGCCTGAACACTGGGAGCTCGTTTGGTAGCAAACCAAAGACTGAGTGTGTGTACGTGTTAGTCATGCAGTCATGTCTGACTCTTTGCGACCCCATGGGCTGTAGCCTCTGTCCGTGGAATTCTTCAGGCAAAAATACTGGAATGGGTTTCCACTCCCTTCTCCAGGGGATCTTCTTGATCCTGGGATTGAACCCAGATCTCCTGCATTGCAGGCGGATTCTTTACCCTCTGATGTCCAGTTTACCAAATCTTAGTTAGAGATACTTTGGCACCAATCTTGTTGTTGTGCATAAAGGTGAAGTAATGTCTTTTCAAAATGACCCATCTATAAAATTGTTTAATCTTTACAATTTAGTAGAAAAGCTTATGACAGATGGAATACTAAAACATTTTCCTCTTCTACTGTTAACTGAATTGAAAAGGCAAGTTTATTTTTTATTTTTATGTATTTAATTTTTAAATATATTTTTATTGAAGTATAGTTGCTTTACAATTTTGTGTTAATTTCTGCTGTACAGCAAAGTGATTATAATATGTATGTGTGTGTGTGTATATATATGTGTATATCTTCTTATATTCTTTTCCATTATGGTTTATCACAGCATACTGAATATAGTTCCCTGTGCTGTATAGTTGGAACTTGTTTCTCCAGTCTGTATGTTACATCTGCTAACCCCAAGGGCTTCCACTTCCCAGGTGGCACTAATGTTAAAGAATCCACCTACCAATGCGGGAGATTTAAGAGACTAGGGTTGGGAAGATAACTGGGGGGCTGCATGGCAACCCACTCCAGTATACTTCCCTGGAATAAACCATGGACAGAGGAGCCTGGCAGGATACAGTCCATGGGGCCGGAAAGAGGCGGATACAACTGAAGCGACTTAGCAACCCTAAACTCCCAGTCCATCCTTCCCCTACCCCCTCCTCCCCCAGCCCCGGCAACCACAAGGCTACTCTCTGTTTGCGAGTCTGTTTCTACTACCTAGATATATCCACTTGTGTAATATTTTAGATTCCAAATATAAGTGATACCATATGATGTTTGTGTTTCTCTCTCAGACTTACTTCACTTACTGTGATCATCTCTAGTTCTATCCATGTTGCTGCAAATGGCATTATAAAAGAAAACTTTCTAATGAAAATATGGAGGGACCTGAAAGATTATTCTTACTATTTAATTTCAAATCATTTCTGAGAATCATTCACAAAGTCTCAGTTTTTAAAAAATGGGGACATATGTTAGATGAATCATTATGTATTTGGAAAAAGCAAGTGAAGGATGGGGAAGGGTTGTGGCAAGCCATTTAAATGGCTTAAAGAAAATCCACAAAGCTTGCTGAAACACAAGCTAGAGCCCCACGGTGATTTCATCTGGGCAAGTTATTTGTTCACTTGCTTATGTGAAACAGTTTTATGGCCTTGATTATAAATGTCAGGCTTTAAAAATTTTATCTGAAACATGACAGATTGCAATCATAAAATAGTTTCAGACTTCCATTTTATCATTTTATATAATAATTTTTAATTCTCATGACATGTTTATATTTTTGTGTGTTTTTGTGTGTGTGTATGTGTGTGTGCATGTGTGTTTGTTAGACGTTCAGTCCTGTCCAACTCTTTGTGGACCCTATGGATTGTAGCCTGCCAGCATCCCCTGTCCATGGGATTTTGCTGGCAAGAATACTGGAGTGGGTTACCATTTGCTTCTCCAGGGGATCTTCCTGACCCAGGGGTTGAACCCAGGTTTTCTGCATTGCAGGTGAATTCTTTACCACTGAGTCACCCGGCCTTCCCTGTCATACATGTGTATACGTACATACATGTACACATTAATATATTGGGGTGAATTAAATTCTTTCTGAAATTTACTAAAAAGTATCTAGTTGATAATAAATATTAAAGATAAAACAAAAAACTATATACAACAAAAGTGTAACTTAAGAAAATATGATTGTTTTATCTATAGACATTTAATAAGATTGTGCCAAATATATCTTGACAATAACTCAGAAATGAACTGAGGAATGAATGAATGAGCAAGAAAAAATAGAACAATAACCAACCTTTGGAAAATCGTATGGTAAAATGTGTCTACTTTAAACACAATTTTTTAAAAAGGCAAAGCAACAATGTTCCCTCTTTGTGTGTGTGCATGCCTGGCAAGTTGTTTCAGTCTCGCTCGACTCTTTGCGACCCTATGGACTCTAGCCCACCAGGCTCCTCTGTCCATGGGGATTCTTCAGGCAAGAACACAAGAGTGGGTTGCCATGCTCTCCTCCAAGGGATCTTACTCAGGAATCAAACCCAAATCTTTTGTCTCTTATGTCTCCTAGACTGGCAGGCAGGATCTTTACAAGTGCCACCTGGGAAGTCCCATTCCCTCTTTATTATGCAGGAAGTGAAAATCAGATTGATGATAATGTATTTCATGCATCAAAACTTCTGCCTATAAGACAGATACTAGCAGTGAGAGGCATCAGATACATTTAGGTGATAGAAAAATAAGTGAGAAAAATCTTCAAGTGGACAAACTAGGTACAAATCTGTGATTTCTGTTGGGAGTCCATCATTGCCTTCCAGCTTTGAAAATTGCATCCTGGAAGAAAACAATGGGACTCAATTCAGTCAATGATGGGTCAGTAGTTTACCCAGGCATCCATCACTCTCAGGAAATAAGAGTTTCAGCATCTCCCTCAAATTTGGTCCATGATAGCAGTGCTTAGAGAATTGGAAGTACTCCTAACTAACCTGGTGAGCCTGTAGCATCTACACACAGGAATTTGCTGCCCACACTGGCCAGCCACTCGTCTCCTTTCTATTCTGCATATAGACATGTGCTTTAATTTTTCTGTGGTTTACTTCCTACAAAAAAACATTTGGTAGTATTAGTAAATCTGCTTTAATTATCATCAGTGAAGCCAAATACATGATTGGGGTTTACAGTATTCAGGAGGCAGCTTTTCTAGCCCTAAGTGAGAGCAAAACATGCTGAGCACTTAACCAGGGCCTGGTGTCTGCGATGTGCGCCTGGCGCCTGCGATGGGGGCCTGGCGTCTGTGATCGTGGCCTGGCTCTGACTAATGTATCCTTTCCTGAGGGAATCCAGGGACAGAGGAACTAGGGACTGCCCACCATTCCATGGCCAGTTAGCATGGAGCCAGGCTTTGCTCCATGGCACCTTGGAGTCCAAGTCTATGCCTTGGTCCCTCCATCCAATCATCTCTCATCTCTATATCCAGCTGTTCAGTGATCTGTGGCCACATTGTAGGCACGCAAAAACAGTTGCCTATTTAATGAATGTGAATATTTCATGTATAATTTGTTAGATTGCTTAAGAAAAAAACAAAACGTCCTACCACAAGGGAAATATACATTTTGCACATAACCCCCAGCCATCCAGTGTAAGCATACACTCCTACGTGTTTCCCCTTTTTCAGTCTTCCTCTTTCTCCAGCCGATTTTAGGGAAGGGACCATATCTGACGCTGACTCTTCCCCACGCTTGTCGTCCGGTTTTGTGAACAATGCGCAGCTCGGTGAACACTGCTCTGCTGACGTCTTGTTGACAGGCCCGTAAATCTTCAGAGACCAGTCATGCCTGTTTAAGCGCAGGTGTTCAACAGGTCATAAAAACATCTCCCTGAAGCGCTATTTTTCCTAGATGCTGGCCCTTAGGGATTTCAGGTAGTTCTGCCTAGTACATTACTTAGAGGGGCATCGTTCTGTTTCTTGTTTATGGTGCTCCTATTTACTGTCAGACCTGATGGTAGAGAACCAGCCCCTGGTTCTCGGTGCCGGTAAGCTCCTCCTCAGAGATGGCTGTGCTGGCCCTTTAGGTCGGTTGTTTGCAGCTTTCTGTCAGAAGGGGCCCTCACATCCGTGCCGCCATTTTTTCCTTCCTCTGTGGTGGCCACGCCCCCGTCTCCCAGGATGCCGTGCACTGCCCTTTGCCTGCGCTGTTCCCCGGATTACCATTTCACCCTTCGGATCGCTCTCATTATGCCCTGACTCCTCAGGAGACCGCATCTGTCAACAGCTCTCCTCTCAGCTGCTAGCTGTGAGCCGCTTTCATGCCTTCCACTTCAAAGAGGTATCTTGTCAAGTCAGTTGCTCTGAGGTCTCTTGATGTTTTCTTCTTTCCCGACCTCTACTTTCTCTAAGCTCGCTTACTCTCCACACGTCTTCACCTGCTTCCTCCCTGCTTACAGGCCGGACAAACATACACAGACTTACAGGAAAAAGTAAAAATAATAAAAGATAAGTGATTGAAGTTTTCTTTTTTTACTAAATATATATATGTGTGTGTGTGTGTGTGTGTGTGTCTGTGTCTGTGTGTATATATATATATATGTACAAGCACATTTTCCAACCTAAGCTCCAAGAAGTTAGCAAATAGAACAAAATTGAACAAAGTCTCACATAAGTAACCAACATTCAGTAACTTTTGAAAGGGAAGATTTCATGGCTTCACATTTCAGTTTGATTCCTAGTAAAGAAGTGAATTAGCATTCCTATAGCCGACTTTCAGATTTTCTATGTGATTAAATATAGTCTAGCATTCTATTTATAGTACTGTATGAAAACTCAGGATAAATTATGTGACTTTAGAATTGCCAAAAGTTATTGTTGTCTGTGTCCTTGTGTCTTAAAAGAATAATTTGGAAAGGCTAGAAGGTAAACCAGAGTGGGTAAAATTTAGGGGAAAACAAGAGTATTTATTCCACAGTGATAAAATGTAGCCACACTACACTTTAGTAATTCAGAACATGGGAGGAGTTTAAGGAGGATTAAAATGATGTCCACAGGACTTTTGTTGATAGCAACATAAAACAGAAAGAAGCAGACTTTTTTGTACTTCATGTTGCCTGCTGGATTCTGTCACAAAACAGGTGTAGTTCATATTTCAGTTACGCGTGGCTAGTGGGCTTCAATGCTGGATGTAGGTATGGCCATTCTGCAGCACTGTCTCAGATCAGTTAAGTTCAGTCACTCAGTCGACTGTGTCCAACGCTGCAACCCCATGGACTGAAGCATGCCATGCTTTCCTTTCCATCACTGACTCCCAGGGCATGCTCAAACTTGTGTCCATCAAGGCGGTGATGCCATCCAACCATCTCATCCTCTGTCGTCCACTTTTCCTCCTGCCTTCAATCTTTCCCAGCATCAGAATATTTTCCAATGAGTCAGCATTTCCCATCAGGTGGCCAAAATATTGGAGCTTCAGCATCAGTCCTTCCAGTGAATATTCAGGACTGATTTCCTTTAGGTTTGATCTTCTTGCAGGCCAAGGGACTCTCAAGAGTCTTCCCCAACACCACAGTTCAAAAGCATCAATTCTTCAGCGCTTAGCTTTCTTTATGGTCCAACTCTCACATTTGTACATGACTACTGGAAAAACCATTGCTTTGACTAGACAGACCTTTGTTGTTAAAGTAATGTCTTTCCTTTTTAACATGCTGTGTTGGTCATAGCTTTTCTTCCAAGGAGTAAGCCACTTTTAATTTCATGGATGCAGTCACCATCTGCAGTGATTTTGGAGCCAAAGAAAATAAAGTCTGTCACTCTTTCCATTGTTTCACCATCTATTTGCCATGAAGGGATTGAACAGGATGCCATGATCTTAGTTTTTTGAATGTTGAGTTTTAAGCCAGCTTTTTCACTCTCCTCTTTCACTTTCATCAAGAGGCTCTTTAGTTCTTCTTCACTTTCTGCAATAAGGGTGGTGTCATCTGCATATCTGAGGTTATTGATATTTCTCCCACAAATCTTGAATCCAGCTTGTGCTTCATCCAGCCTGGTATTTTTCATGATGCACTCTGCATATAAGTTAAATAAGCAGGGTGACAATATACAGTCTTGATGTACTCCTTTCCCTATTTAGAACCAGTCTGTTGTTCCATGTCTGGTTCTAACTGTTGCTTCTTGACTGCATACATATTTCTCAGGAGGCAGGTAAGATGGTCTGATATTCCCATCTCTTGAAAATTTTTCCATAGTTTTTGGTGATCCACACAGTCAAAGGCTTTGGCATAGTCAATAAAGCAGAAGTAGATGTTTTTCTGGAACTATCTTGCTTTTCCTATGATCCAATGGATGTTGGCAATTTGATCTCTGGTTTCTCTACCTTTTCTAAATCCAACTTGAACATCTGAAAGTTCATGGTTCACGTAGTTTTGAAGTCTGGCTTGGAGAATTTTAAGTGTTACTTTGCTAGTGTGTGAGATGAGTGCAACTGTGTGGTAGTTTGAACTTTCTTTGGCTTTGCCTTTCTTTGTGATTGGAATGAAAACTGACCTTTTCCAGTGCTGTGGCCACTGCTGAGTTTCCCAAATTTGCTGGCATATCGAGTGCAGCACTTTAACAGCATATTCTTTTAGGATTTGAAATAGCTCAACTGGAATTCCATCACCTCCACTAGCTTTGTTCATAGTGATGTTTCTGAAGGCTCACATCACTCCAGGATGTCTGGCTCTAGGAGAGTGATCACACCATCATGGTTATCTGGGTCATGAAGATCTTTTTTGTATAGTTCTTCTCTATATTCTTACCACCTCTTCTTGATGTCTTATGCTTTTGTTAGGTCCATACCATTTCTGTCCTTTATTGTGCCCATCTTTGCATGAAATGTTCCCTTTGTATCTCTAATTTTCTTGAAGAGATCTCTAGTCTTTCCCATTCTATGAATTGTTGAGCTGTCTCATTCAATACTAATTTGAAAAATATTGACTGGATCCCTGGTGCTCCAGATGCTCTAGGTGCTGTGGTGGGTCGTGTGCATGTGGTTGAGTGCAATTGTCAGGAGCATGGGCACTGGGGTAACAATATCAAGCTTCAGGTTCTCTGTCATGTGATTGAGCTCTGTGATCTTGAACAGTTTGCTTTACTTCTCTGAGCCTCATGCAGAAAATGAAAATAACATCTCAGCCTCTTCTTTGGGAGTTCTCTTCTGTCTCAGGATAGTGGGAGCCTACCTTTCCCCAGGGGTTTCCCTGGTGCTTCAGTCGATAAAGAATCTCTATGCAGTGCCAGAGACCCAGGTTCAATCCCTGGGTCAGGAAGATCTCCTGGAGAAGGAAATGGCAACCCACTCCTGTGTTCTTGCCTGGGAAATTCCATCAGTGGAAAATCCTGGCAGGCTTGCATCGGGTTGCAAGAGTTAGATATAACACAGTGACTAAACCACCACCACCACATCTTCCTGGCCACACCTCTGGCTGCCTGGAGCCCTCAGTAGAGGCTCTTTTCTTGAGCACAGCCCCTTGACCCCATCACCTGCAGGCAAGAGGGTGGTCTTTGAGGGTGTTCCCTCATCTCTGTCCCTAAACACCTCTAGGCTTGAATTCCTTGCTGGATGAGAAGAATGACCATCACCTTGCTTGTGGGACCTACCCATACCACTCTGCTTACTCCTCGATGCTGCTCCTCCTGACTCATTGTTGCTCTCCTGTCACCACACACATTCAAGGTGGTGATTTCCAGTAGCTATGTAGGTGATCTGTCAATGCTCTGGATTTAGTGTGCAGATAAATCTTGTTTCCAGTCTGGCCTCATCTACTCGTTCTGTAATCACACTCTAACCTGCACTGCAGGATATTATAGTATCCATTAACCACACATCATGACTATTAGAATTTTAAAAATTAGGACTGCAGTCTCTCAGTTGCACAGGTCACATTTCAAGTGCTTGAAAGGCGCGTGTGGCTCTTGGTCTCCATATTGGACAGCTCAGATTATCCCCATCAGTAGTGTCTATGTGTCAATCCCAATCTCCCAATTCTTTGCACCACTTCCTTTCCCCATTGGTATCCAGGTATTTGTTTTCTACGTCTGTCATTTTGTATCTGTTTAACAGATAACTGATGCAAACATTAGGAGGAGAGGGGGAGATAGAGGATGACATGGTTGGATGGCAAACAGACTTGAGTCTGAGCAAACTCTGGGAGATGGTGAAGGACAGGGAAGCCTGGTGCGCTGCAGCCCGTGGCGTCACAGTCAGAGGTGACTTAGTGACTGAATGACAGCAGTGAGAACACACTCTAGAGCTCGGGGAGCCGCTCGGTGCTCTGCGGGGACCTGACTGGGGAGAAAGGCCAGCAGGGAGGGGCGTGTGTGTATGTGCGGCTGGTTCGTTTCGCTGTACGGGAGAAGCTAGCACGATATTGTAAAGCAACCATATGCCAATAAAAATGATTAAAAATTCCCTATCATTCCAGAAAGTTTTACTGGATAGCTCTGCCTTCGAGACACCTTCAGTATCTATAACTGAAATTCCTCCATTGTCTCAGGTCCATGATTTCCACTTTCTGACCCTTACTTTCTGCATTTCCAGCTCACTGCCTCTAGTTGGTTGACTCAATCTTGGACACCTCCTAGACATATGATTTATCAGCCCCAGCCTTTGTTCATCCTCTTCATCCTTTTCATGCTCTTACTAGTCTGTTAAAGCTGCTTGAATGCTGTGATCAAATTTCATGATCCCTGTCTTGCTTCCCCTTCAGGTCCCTGGCCCCTCACTCACTTCTTTATAGTCTCCTGGCTAAAATACTGTCTTTGTTAAATCAAGTTACCAGCCCTGTTCTATACCACAGAAGCTGTAAGTGGCTGAATAATATCCATCATGCTGCCTGGCCTAACTCTGTACCATGACCTCTAATTTCAAGAGATAAGTAGTGCTGTTCTTGGGACTGGATAATGTATACTGAGTGATAGATCACCTGCTTTGGTATTTTTCAAACTGTGGTTAGCTCATTCAATATGATTTCACTTAAATATTCCACTTCTCTATTTTCAAATTTCCATTTAGTTCTCTTGAAGGTCTTCTACTTTTTTGTGGAGATTTCCCATCTGTTCATACTTTGTCTATATTTTCCCTCAGATCATTGGTTTATTTGTAATCACTCTTGTAAAGTTCTTATCTACTAACTGTGACATCTAAACCACCTCAGAGTCTGTTTTAATTGTATGCTTTTTTCTCCCTTGAGTATACATTAAGTTTTCTAGATTTTTTTTTTTTTTTGCATGCTAAGTCGTTGTAACTATCTTATATAATGTGAATGACATATTGAATCTAGATGATCTTTTCTTCATTTCTAGGTTGTTGATTTTTGTTGTGGATGGTAGTGGAATTCTACAAACATTTTGGAACTTGACATACTTAGCTTTGTTTTTGTTGATTCAGCTCTCGGTTGTCTTTATCCCATTTTACCTTTTCAATTTCAATAAGACTGGTTGGTTTGTTTGTTTTTAGCTCCACTTCCAATAAAAGAAACCAGGGCAGTGTAGAACTCACCAAATGTGTGAGAACCATCATACTTTAAAGATCTTTAGCCAATGCCTGATATATTGTAGGCGTTTATAGTTCATGGTATATTTTCTTCAGAGTTATAATTGTTTAGAACTGTGGACCAAGCCTAGTATCAGTAATTTTGTCATGGATGAAAGTGGAATTCTGTCCCCCTTGCTTTTCATTTTGAAATGCTTCATTTTGCAAATATATATATATATGTATACATATATACATGTATATACATATATACATATATATATATTTACACAAACATAAAATGTAGTGTACAGCTTACTGTTTAATAGAAAAGAAACCACTGATGAAAGTTCTACATAGATCAGCAAATAGAACATTTTCACCACTGCAGAAATGTGTCCCCAAACCTGACATTCACAATCTAAACCCCATTCTTCTTCTCTGAGTGTAATCACTCCTTTTATTTTCTTTATATTTTTACTGTCTCAGTGGATATTGCTAAAGACTGAGATTTAGTTTTGTGTGTTTGTGCACTCTATAAATGTAATAATACTGACAGTAAATGTGCTTTTATGACTAGCTTTTCTTTCTTTGACATTATGCTTAGAGATTTACCCAGGTCTCTGAATGGAAGTATAATTCATTCATGTTTATTCATTTCACTCTTTAACTCACTCAGATCAGTCTTTTTCCATACCATTTCACCTAAACTGTTCTTTTCAAGGTTGCCCATGACCTCCACCAAGGTTGGACAATTTCTTGTCTCAATTTGTAGACCCTCTACACTTCCTCCCTCCTCCTCCTCCCCTCCATCTCCAGCTTATTCATCCTGCTTACAGACAGGTCCTTAAGCAACTAAGAGAGCATATGTGCAGACAGTGAAGTTTTGTGGGAACCATGGAATAGACTTGTATGTGTACATACAAGGTAGTGAATGTATCTACTATGTGCTATGCTCAGTCGCTCAGTCATGTCCAGCTCTTTGTGACCCCATGGACTGTAGCCCACCAGACTCCTCCATCCACAGGATTTTCCAGGCAAGAGTACTGGAATGTGTTGCCATTTCCTTTTCCAGGGGATTTTCTCAACCCAAGGATCAAACCGGTGTCTCCAGGGTCTCCTGCATTGGCAGTTGGAGTCTTTATCACTGAGCCATCTGAGAAGCCATGTGTCTTCTATAGATATTCTGAGACATGTAGGAATCTTCCATTTAGACACCGGAGAACCATATAAAAATAAATAATTATTGCTGTCTGTAAAATGGATTCTTGGGTGAAAAGAATGGAAAAAGAATCTGTCTCACCTGTACAAAAGTTAATCAGAAAGGCTATCTCTGGCCAAATCGGCTCAGCAAAATTTCAGTTTAGACATGAAATGATGAAAGACTTCAGGGATGTGGGTATTTTTCAACATGTTCACAATTCTGGAACTTCTTATATCTTTTATTATAGTAGAAATTGATCATCTGGGAAAGGCATTAAATGGCAAAATTCTTTCTTTTATTGCTGGGAAAGATCTACTTCTTTAATTTCCTTGAATGTTAAACTACCTTTGAAATCTTAAATGCTGAAGCTTATTTTTTAAATTATCCAAAAGGGTCTTATTCTTATTCTCTTTTTACTCATTAGTCTGGGAATTGCCACTATTCTGGGATCTCTCTGACATTTCTGTATTATAGACAAACCCAAGAGCCAATTTACTTGCTAGTGGTGAGTGAAGACACCAGGAAGCCAGATGGTTTTACATTAGGCTTGGGGTTGGTGCTCAGAATCACCACTTAGATGCAAGAACTACCTTCCAGGTCCTATAGCTATTCTACTCTCTGAATATTAGGCAACATGACCACTTTTTCTTAAATTACCTAGATAAATTTTCTTTTCTAATAGGTACCCTGACTATATTACTTATCCTGTTAACTGTTCAAAACTCTTCGTTAGATGAATTGAGAAGAAATGTTTTCTACTTGCAGCGGTTTTGCCATATGTCATTATGTACTCTTGAAAATATATCAATTAAAAAAATCTTTAGGATTTCCTCTCTCCTCTAATGCTATTAATTAAGATTAGTATGTTTTCAAAGTCTGACAAACCCTATAAATGTGAGAAGACAGTGACTCCACATCGCTGGGATACAAGAAATGGTCCTGGGATGTCTACACTTGTATGAAATGCACTGTGAACTCCTGTGTTCCCGCCTCATGTTGGACTTCAGTGCCTCTGGAAAATGTAATGGTCTAGTTCTATTCGTATATCAGGGTCTGCTTTGCAATCACTGGACAGCCAAAACAGCTGCAGATATGCTGTGTTTCCATTGAACGTGTCTGTTTTCATCAGCTCCAACTGATTTAAAGGAATGACACTCCAGCATCCATCACAGGAGGGGTTGTAGGGTTATTGATGCGTGCAGACACTGCATAGGAAGGCAGGCTTGGAACAACCTGTCAAAGAAACACTGGTGAAAAGACAGTTTGTTCCTTGGGAATAAGCTGATAGTCCAAGGACAGAAAAACATGTCATGCGGCTGTAAAGGGTGATCAAAGCCTGAATGAAGGTGAGTAGGTAGAAACTTAAAAAGCCTTCTACCTTCAAAATCCCTGATGCCAGTATTGTGTAGTAGTGATTCTGTATGTATGTGCATATGTGTATGCACACACCAGTAGTTATATCTCTGTGGACTTAAAAAATTTTGCCCAGAAATACAACCACCATGCATAAGAATAGCTGAGAAGATAAACTAATCCATTGCCTGGTTTTGCCATAGCTTTATAATAGGATATTTTCTTCCAAGGGGTTTCATAGGGATGAGAATCAAAAAATTTCCAAAGTTAAGTATATGAGAGTGACAGATTTCAGTGCCTGAAATCTCCTTGTGACTTCATTAGTGCAGGGGAATCCCAAATTCATTCCCAGCAGTTATGCTCCCATCTTTGCATCTAGTGTGGTTTTTAATCATTGGAGTTTAACCAGTGTGAAGTGCTGCATCATAATCTCAGCATATTCTTCAAAGTGAGATGGATTATGCCTGCTTTATGATCTAATCTTCTTTCTTACGCCTGAACTGTGGATGTGATGTTCAGAGCTCCAGCAGCAATCATGAAGACATGCTTCATTGTAAGGATGAAAGCCATGTGAAGAGAACTGAGGAGATGTGTGGGGGAGCCCAGGTCTGGGTGAATGTGTTGGTCCTGGGCCTGCTCAGGACAGTCAATCAATATGTACCTTTTTTTAAGGATGCAGTAACATAGGCCAGTAATTTGGGGGGAGCATTACTCTTTTTAACAGTCAAATCTGATCCAAAATTATATATGTTGCATAGGAAAAGACTTCATAATAAATGCAGGGAAGACTTTGGTCAGTGGAGAGATTGGACATTTATATAACATATTTATATGTATTTATATGGTAACTTTGGTACTCCTTTCAGTATTAGGACAGAAGTCAGTAGTCTTCACTTTTTCAATATTTATTTAAATATTTTAATTTAAAATATTTATTTTAAATATTTATTTAAATATTAGTTTAAAATATTTATTCTTACAAGATTGCCTGATTGCTGAGACACTTTTGCTTTAGGCTACCTGTGTATTTGTGTGTGTGCACAAGGCGAGTAGGGAGTAGATAGGAGCTATTCTTACTCTGTGATCGACACGATATGGCAAACTGTCAAACTATTTTTTTTAATACTTCATCATAAATTAAAAACCTGCATTATTTTTTCTAAGTTTAATTAAGGAACTACAGTGGAATGTGTAGGGTTTAGATATTGGCTTGCTCTTAATTAGATATGTTCACAAATCATTCCTTTGAGTTGAAATAGATGCTGAATCCTAAAATCAAACTGAATTGCAGATTTTTCTGCTACTATTAATTATTCATTCTGCTTCTGACTGGGTTGGCTATATGTGCATGCTGAGGTTTGTATAACTTATCTATAACTGCTGTTGTCATGGGTGCTGCCCCTGCCTATAATAGATATAGTAGGTATATGTGTGTAATACACATGTATGTGTGTATGTACTAATGTATGTATGTTATGGCATATGTATATATGTACATACGTACATGGGGATGCCTCAAACATGACAAGCTTGTATTTATGTGTGTGTGTGTAAATACCCTATATACAGCTGCATATTTACCTGTCCTGACATTTTCTTTTGTCTTATCAATACTCACTTTTACCATGAGGTTGCCTCTCATGGTAAGCTTCCCTTCCTGGTATAAGCTGATAACTGAGGAAAGAGAAAGCAGGATGCTCAATTTCCCAGTGTTTGCTACTCTTTTCTCTATCCTGTAGCACTTACTGTGATCCACACACTCTATATGTTTTGTGTATTTCTCTCTTTTATCACCTGCTTTCTCACTAGATTATAAATCCTGTGAAGGTGCCAAACTTTTTTCTCTTTTGTTCACGGTTTTATCTCCAACCTCTAGAGTAATACCTGCTGCCTTCTAAGCATTAAGTAATATTTGTTGAATGAATGGATTAGCTCTAGTTACTGGTATATAGTTACTAGTGGAAATGTCTTTTTAATAAAATATAATTTTAGAATTGAGGTCTGGGAGATTTTCAAATTGCCCACCTGGTCAGTGTCATCAGATAATAACCTTTTATAGGAGGCCTTGTCGTCAGGGTAGATTCTTTTGGACATCCTTTCCTTTTTATATTTCGCACATCATTTGCGAGGAGACTGTTATGTGCTTAAAAATTCAAACTTCCAAATTATTTGGGAAATAATAAAGTATAAATGATGTCTACCTGATGCGAAGAACCGACTCTTTGGAAAAGACCCTGATGCTGGGAAAGATTGAGGGCAGGAGGAGAAGGAGATGACAGAGGATGAGATGGATGGATGGCATCATCAATTCAATGGGCATGAGTTGGTGATGGACAGGGAGGCCTGGTGTGCTGCAGTTCATGGGGTTGCAAAGAGTCAGACATGACTGAGCGACTGAACTGAACTGAAAGGATGTCTGAAAGAAACTACCAATTAGAAAGAGGCCACTTCTGAAATGATATTATCTATGACTGTTTGAGGTGGAGGCACCTTGACAGGACATAATGACACTTTTACTGATAGGAAGGTGAGTTGCCTAGGGTAAACCCAGAGCCCAGCTTCCCTGGGAAGCCAGCAAGCATCGCTGGAGCCAGACGTGATTGCGTTCTTAAATTCAAGAGTGCTATGACCTTGAGCAAATTATGTAACACAACTTAGCCTCAACAATGATGATCAGACACCTTATGGGGTAGACGTGAATAAAACCTGGACATATTTAATGGTGTTTGCTGTTATTCATGCCTCATGCTATTTTCATTTCATGTTTCTGAGCGTTAGTTGCTAAGTATTTTCTTGGGTGAAATAAGGTGACTTTGTTGGGAGAATCTGACAGACTTTCTGGCCCACTATGCATTGCTATCTGAAAGAGAATAAATCCTTCTAAAGCGTCACTTGTTAGCTTTCCTATGCTTTGATTGTGGCGAATTTTTATGAAATACCATTCTTCATAATTAGTACTGATTTTTCCTTTAGAACCTGTTAGTACTGAACTGTACTCCTCACGTGTGGGGTCTTTTCACTAGTTTGAAATGACAGGGCTCTGCCTGGGACATATTTGCATCCCGATAGAGGACACAACTACTGAAGCTCCAGGACTTGAGGACAAAGGCCACGTTTCATGTCTTTTCCCATAGAAATTTACATTCTGGCTTCTTACATTTTATAAAATCCACAAAGTATCTTGAGGTTAAGAATGTATTTTATTTCGACAGGTGATGACAAGGGCAAGAGGGAGGAAGAGGAGTACAAATTGCTTGGGAGCTGAAGTGTGGCAAAATGTGGCAGAGTGACAAATGACATCCGGGCTGGCACCTAGAGCTGACCCTTTCCTAAGCCTTTTCGGGGCATCTAAATGCAAGGAAATTCTTACAGGAGCCTTCAGCATCATCTGTCTGGGAGTTCACAGAATGATTTTAAGTGGTTCATTATACATGGATTCTTGGGTGGTGTTCTGCAGGGTAGAAATCCTGGAACCTAGATGGGTCAGGAGGCTGTGGTGTCTCAGCAGCTCTGTTGGTGACACACTTAAATTGATCTTTTAAAGATATATTGTGATGCTATTGAGTTTTTTTGATTAATTAATTTATTTTAATTGGAGGCTAATTACTTTACAATACTGTGGTGGTTTTTGCCATGCATTGACATGAATCAACCAAATTACTCAAGGATAAATACAACATACAATGTGTGTGTGTGTGTTTTCTTCTCAGCTCACTGCTCCTAACACAAATGGGCATTTCCTTGCTATATTTAAAGTGCCTTTTTGTAAGCAGTATTAAGCATATTTTGTCACTTTATGTAGCTATTATCAACTTTAAAATTTATTTTCATTCATCAAGAACTCTGAACATTTGTGAATTTCTGTTCATATCTTATCTAGTATTCAAGCATAGTTATATTTCCTGTGGACAAAATGCTCTTATCCATTCTAAGTTAGACTTTCAGAGCCTCTGGAATCTCGTGAATAGATACCTAGATAGAAAATGGTTCCCCCAGAAATTACCATATGGTGAAGGCCGCAGGAGCAATTCTACTCACCACATTTTCCTTAAATCCCTTGTTCTATTTCCATCATAGTAGTCTGTGTTTTCCTTTCCTCCTAAACGTGCAGACAATTCTTAAAATATGTGCAAGTCACTCTCCATCCATCACCCCAGTCTTTGTATTTGGTGAAAGACATTCATAACTGACCTCTAATGTAACAGCAAAGAACAGAGTGATTTTGTGATTTATCAACTTTTTGAAAATCACAAACTTCCTGCTCCAACGGTTCATATTCTATTGCCAAGGCTCTAGTAGTTCAGACCTCTCATTTTCAGGTTAAGTAAACTTAGATGTACCTAATTAAGAACAAATACTTGTGGTCTGAAGCTGAAGCTCCAATACTTTGACTACCTGATGGGACGAGCCTACTCATTGGAAAAGAGTGATGCTGGGAAAGATAGAAGGCAGGAGCAGAAGGGGACGACAGAGGATGAGATGGTTGGATGGCATCACCTACTCAAGACATGAGTTGGAGCAAATTCTGGAAGATAGTGAAGGACAGGGAATCCTGGTGTGCTGCAGTCCATGGGGTCGCAAAGAGCTGGAAATGACTTAGCAATTGAACAACAACAACTTTTAAGATAAAGTAGTCAGCCGAGACAGGGTTTAAAAAATCATCTCAATTCCATGAAGAATTCTGATTCTGTAAAACATATATTTTGATACCATGTCTCTGACATGAAAAGTAAGCTTATAATTATATCAAAGCCATGACACTTGTTAATCTAAGGGATTCTTGAAAATTGATGTGGACTATCTATAATGACTGTGCTTTGGGTCATTTCCTGGATATTAATGAAAGTGTAGGGTTAACTGCCCTTAATATTTTTATTCATTAAGATTATTTGTTCCAGAGAAGTGATGTGAGGTGAAATCCTTACTACCTAATTAACACATTCTTCTAAACTGCTGATGTTTTCAGAATGAAATGGTGTGGTTTGGAACTATAGGACTCATTTTTTTTTCATTTATTTTTATTAGTTGGAGCTAATTACTTTACAATGTTGTAGTGGTTTTTGCCATACATTGACATTAATCACCCATGGATTTACATGTGTTCCCCATCCTGAATCCCCCTCCCACTTCCCTCCCCATCCCATCCCTCTGGGTCATCCCAGTTCACCAGCCCTGCAAGACAGAAAAAGACACAGATGTATAGAACAGACTTTTGGACTCTATAGGAGAAGGCGAGGGTGGGATGATCTGAGAGAATTTTTTTTTTAAATCAAACACTGAAAGTAGTCATTTTAAAAGAAGTCTTGTCTTCCTGGTGTGATGGGAGAAGGAAAGTGTGAAGAGGGAGATTTGGTTGAGATTTGCCCTGAAACATTCTCTTTCATGTACTGTTTCTACCGAAGAAATGGCAGGACTGCTCTGCATTGTGTACTGGACCACTTAGCTGCTTTCTTCTGCAGGGACTTCCATGTTCACTTTTAAAGGTTTAATTTAAACAGTTTCAATTCCCATCAGAATAGTTATTATTGTTTTATTATTGTAGAAATGAGAATTGTACTCATGTAAATTCCTTAACATTCAGCTCCTCTTGGAAACATGCAGATAGTGTACTAAGTTTGGAACTTGACCTGTGTTATCCTGAGTTTTAAAGGTGTTATTTTACATTTGTCTTTCTGTCTGGCTTACTTCACTTAGCATGGTGATTTCTAGATTCATCCGTGTTGCTGCAAATGACATTATTTCATTCTTTTTTTATGGCTAGGTAGTATTCTATAGTGTATCTGTGTGTGTATGTTATTAT
This sequence comes from Cervus canadensis, assembly GCF_019320065.1. Taxonomy (NCBI): domain Eukaryota; kingdom Metazoa; phylum Chordata; class Mammalia; order Artiodactyla; family Cervidae; genus Cervus; species Cervus canadensis. Next base: position 60,493,514 of record NC_057399.1, on the reverse strand, counting down.
TGTTGTTGTTCAGCCACTCAGTTGTGTCTGACTCTGTGACCCTGTGGACTGCAGCATGCCAGGCTTCCCTATCCTTCACTGTCTCCTGGAGTTTTCTCAAATTATCTCCATTGAGTCATTGATGCCATTCAACCATCTCCCCCTCTGTCATCCTCTTCTTCTGCCTTCAGTCCTTCCCAGCATCAGGGTCTTTTCCAATGAATAGGTTCTTCACATCAGGTGGCCAAAGTATTGGAGCTTCAGCTTCAGCATCAGTCCTTCCAATGAATATTCAGGACTGATTTTCCCTAGGATTTCCTGGTTTGAATTCTTTGCAGACCAAGGGACTCAAGAGTCTTCTCCAACACCACAGTTCAAAAGCATCAGTTCTTTGGCACTCAGCCTTCTTTACGTTCCAACTCTTAGATTCATACATGACTATTGGAAAAACTATAGCTTTGACTATATGGACCTTTGTTGGCAAAGTAATATCTCTACTGTTTAATATGCTATCTAGGTTTGTCATAGCTTTTCCTCCAAGGAGTAAGTGTCTTTTAATTGCATGGCTGAAGTGATTTTGGAGCCCAAGAAAAGAAAGTCTGTCACTGTTTCCCCATCTATATGCCATAAAGTGATGGGACTGAATGCTGTAATCTTTGTTTTTTGAATGTTGAATTTTAAGCCAACTTTTTCACTCTCCTCTTTCACCCTTATCAAGAGGCTCCTTAGTTCTTCTTCACTTTCTGCCATAAGGGTGGTGCCATCTGCATATCTGAAGTTATTGATATTTCTCCTGGCAATTTTGATTCTAGCTTGTGCTTCATCTAGCCTGGCATTTTGCATGATGTACTCTGCATATAAGTTAATAAGCAGGGTGACAATATATAGCCTTGACACACCCGTTTCCCAATTTTGAACTGGGCTGTTATTCCACATCCAGTTCTAACTGCAGGTCTTCTTGACTTGCACACAGATTTCTCAGGAGGCAGGTAAGGTGGTCTGGTATTCCTGTCTCTTAAAGAATTTTCCAGCTTGTTGTGATCCATACAGTGAAAGGCTTTAGCATAGTCAATGAAACAGAAATAGATGTTTTTCTGGAATTCTCTTGCTTTTCCTATGATTCAACTATAATCTTTGTGTGTATACCACATCTTAATTACCATTTGTCTGTCTATTCCTTGGATATCAGCTTGCTTCCATGTCTTGGCTATTGTAAATAGTGCTTCTTTGAACACTGGGGTGCATGTATCTTTTCAAGTTGTGGTTTTATCTACATATATGCCCAGGAGTGGGATTGCAGAATAATAATATAGCTCTATTTTTAGTTTTTAAGGAATCTCCACACTGTTTTCCACACTGTCTGTATCAATTTACATTCCTAACAACAATGTAGGAGGTTTCCCTTTTCTTTATACCCTCTCCAGCATTTATTCTTTTTTTTCATTTATTTTATCCAGCATTTATTCTTTGTAGATTTTTTGATGATGTCCGTTCTGACAGGTGTGTTGATACCTCATTGTTGTTTTGATTTCTATTTCCCTAATTAACAGTGTTGAGCATTGTTTCATGTGCCTTTTGGCCATCTATATATCTTCTTTGAAAAAAGCTCTATTTAGGTATTCTTCCCATTTTTTGATTAGACTGGTTTTTTTTTTTTTTTTTTTTTTGATGTTGAGCTGTTTTGTATTTTTTGGAGATTATTTCCTTGTTGGCCACATCATTTGCCAAAAAAGGACAGGTCCTGAAAAATGAAAATCCATATGCCTCCAGAAGTCCTTTCTCAGTACTAAAGGATATTTTTTCTCATACTTTTACCATATTCATTTCTCTGAAAATTTACTTTGGTTAGAGTATTGTCAGTGTGTGTATACTATCCTTTTTTTTTTATATCCAAGTATGCAAATTCCTTTCTCTATAACAAGAGCTTGCCCTTTAAAACCTTGCTAGTGGGCATATCAACTTCATGGGACAGCTTCTTCTAAGATGCCCTGAGCAGTCTAATTATATGTCTCTGTGAATTATGGGAAGTCAGCTCTTTTTAAAATTGAGGTCTAAATGCCATATAAATTATATTAGTTTTAGATATATAACATAATGATTGGATGTTTGTATATATACTGTGAAATGATCACCATAGTAAGTCTAGTTGCTATTTATCACCGTACATAGTTAATTTTTTTTCTAGTGTTGAGAACTTTTAAGATCTACTCTCTTCGTTAGCAAGTTTCTAAGGTGCAGAACAGTATTATTAACTATCATCTCCAGGGTCAAAGTTACATCCCTAGATTTATTTTATAACTGGAAGTTTGTACTGTTTACTCTCTTTACCTATTTTTCCTACTCACTCCTTCAACTTTCACTTTGGGATTTATAAAACTTCACTAAAGAGAAACATCTGATATGAGTATGTTTCCCTTTCCTGGAAACTGTATATTAAAATGAGAGATTGCTGTAAGCTATAAAGTATTTGTCCTTATAAACTCATGAATGTGTGGACAACAGGGGAAAGCAAATGAGGAATTACAGGCTTTGTGTCTCTTTCTGCCAATATTCTCCACATTAACATCTGTTTAGTGTCCAGTGATGACAAAAGAGTCTTCCCAAGAGTCTCATGTCCATAGTATACATGGTTTATTCTTATTTCAGTGTGCTCTTTGTTTTAAGGTTGTACAGACATTGATCTGGGTACAAAGTTGGAAGTTGGCAGCAGAATAGGTGCCATGTTCAAGACGGTACAGACTGATAGATTGCAAAACCTGTATTTCTAGCCATCTGAGTTTCACATATAAATGTATTTCATATTTGAAATGTATTGCAGTAATGTGTTCATATTATTTCTTGTCCCAAGGTAGTTCTGCTTCTCTTTTCTTTTCTTTTCTCTTTATATTAATAACACCTTTTCGCCTTCTATGGGGCAATAGAGGATGAGATGTTTGGATGGCATCACCGGCTCGATGGACAGGAGTTTGAGCAAGCTCCGGGAGATAGTGAAGGATGGGGAAGCCTGGTGTGCTGCAGTCTGTGGAGTTGCAAAGAGTCAGACATAGCTTAGCAGCTGAACGACCACACCTTCTATAAATAACACATTTTCACCGTCTGTAAATAGCAGCAAATTCTGTGACTGCTAAATCACAGTTGTCAGCTAAATACACACAAACACACATACACAAGAAAGAAAGGTTGCATAATGGGCCCAGGTGCCCCAATGCTGTACAAAGGTATATTCAAAACAGTACAGTCCAAAAAGCTGTGGTCACTGATATGCACTCACAGTTTTATCCACATCCTGATACATCTTCAAAGAGCAGGCCATAGATTTTTAATGCATAGTGAAATGTCTTTTAAATAGTTGTTCTTGTGTTGGTTGCCATCAACAGCCTTACAAGAATGACAAGGGCTTCGCTGAACTTTGCTCTCTGCTTCTCCATCCTTGCTCCCTGAAATCCCAGCCTCTGGGGTCTGCTGTTTCTTCCTGTCCTCTTTCTGCTGCTTCTGATTTCTCTTCAGTCTCCTGAAGGAAATCTGGATCATTTAAAATTTCTCTTTCTCTCTACCTGCTGCCTAGCTCTGTTTCACAGATACACAGGGAAGGAGCTGGAAAGGAAAATACTGTTGTTTGGTAGGTGGGTGAGGGATTCAGCTTCTCAATTCTGTCTTCATCCCATAGGATCCCATTCAGTCCATATTCACATTCACTCTTTAAACATTTAGGAAGAAAAGACCCAACAACTATATCTGTAAATGGCATGTCTTAATGAAACAATTTCCTATGTTTTAAAAAAATATATTTTATTTATTTAAATTGGAGGGTACTTACAGTATTGTGATGGTTTTAGCCATAAATCAACATGAAGTGGCCACAGGTATATGTGTGTGTCCCCCCCCCCATCCAGAACCCCCTTCCAGTCTCCCTCCCGCACAGTCCCTCTGGATTGTCCCATAGCACAGGCTCTGGGTGCCCTGCTTCATGCATGAAACTTGCACTCATCATCTACTTTACATTTGGTAATATACATGAAAGTGAAAGTCGCTCAGTCCTGTCTGACTCTTTGTGACCCCATGGACTATACAGTCCATGGAATTCTCCAGGCCAGAGTACTGGAGTCGGTAGCCTTTCCTTTCTCCAGGGGGTCTTCCAAACCCAGGGATCAAACCCAGGTCTCCTACATTGCAGGCAGATTCTTTACCAGCTGAACCACAAGGGAAGCCCAAGAATACTGGAGTGGGTAGCCTATCCCTTCTCCAGGGGATCTTTCTGACCCAGGAATTAAACTGGGTCTCCTGCATTGCAGGTGGATTCTTTACTAACTGAGCCACGAGGGAAACCTGGTAATAGACATGTTTCAATGCTACTCTCTCAAATCATCCCACCCTCTCCTTCTCCCACTGAGTCCAAAAGTCTGTTCTTTGCATCTATGTCTCCTTTGCTGCCCTGCATGTAGGCTCATTGGAACCATCTTTCTAAATTCCATTTATATGCATTAATATACAGTAATTATCTTTTCTTTCTGACTGATTGGTGTGAGATGATACTTAATTGTGGTTTTGATTTGCATTTCTCTGATAATGAGTGATGTTGACCATCTTTTCATGTGTTTATAAGCCATCTGTATGTCTTCTTTGGAGAAATAGTGTTTAGGTCTTTTGTCTACTTTTTGATTGGGTTTGTTTTTCTGGTATTGAGCAGCATGAGCTGCTTTAAAAATTACAAAGTGAGTTAGGATTAATTTTCCCCATTGATTCCACTTGGCCTCTTGACTATTAATATCATTTTATGAAAAGCCTTTGCTCTGTTCATCTTCAATGTTCTGTACTTCTGGGAATTCTAGATTTATCATAGTGGGAAGCAGAAAAATAATCAAGGAAGAAAACCTCACTAAATTAGTAGAAAACATCCTTTTGTAAAAATTGGTGAGTTAATTGGATGTTACCAATGCCCACTGTCCCCCTCTACAAGTATAGTGTGAAAAATTTACCATTAATGGAGCCATTTTCATACCATTTAACACACCCAGTCTCATTTTAATGAGATCGGTGTTCTGTAGGATTGCTATAGAAAGACAGTAAGTGAAAAGAAGTATTTGCCAGGCTTGAGAAGCTACTTTAATTGAGAAACATTTAAATGAGACATTGAAAAACATGAAAAACTCTTACTAATAAAATATATGAGAAATAAGGTTATGTTTAGTTGTATTTTGTCAAATTAATCATTTTCCTCCATTACAATCAATCTTTGGAACTTCTCAGAATTCTTAAGACATAAAAAAAGCACAGCAACAATTACTACCCTTTTTATATGCTGCACTGGCTTGGAATTAATAATAGCAGTTATGCAGTCTTCCATACAAATGATCCCAATATACTTTATTGTATAAAATATTTTGAAGAAAATAATTCCTCCATAAAATAGTAAACTATAGAATACAAATCAGTGTTGAAAACAAGTTTACCTTCAATAAGACCTTGAACAAGTCAATAAATAACTGGATGGGAAGAAACAAAAGGAAGCCAGACAAAAATTGTCCATTTTTGTGATGTTAATATGTTGATACAGGATAGAAACATGAGTTAAAATAATATGCTAAGCATTTTCATCCTCAACCTCTCCCCAAAATGAGAACAACATATTAATAACCATGGAGAGAAAGACTGCAACTTTAATTTGGGAAATGAGTGTTTACTCCTACTCATTTTAAAGCTGTTATGTAGCTCTCTGGCCAGACATAAATCTGTCCATGCATTATAATACACATGACTGGTAATGCCTGTCTTCACGGTTTGCTGTTTTCTTTTCCCAAAATATTCCTTCTCATCTCTACCTAATAGAAATACATTCATTCATCAAGATTCATGCTCAGTCACTACTTCTGTAGTTTAATCCTCTAATAAGGATTAAACTCTCTTGGTTGACCTGTCTTTATATTATAAAAATGTTAATCTTTTATAAAATTTTTTCAAATGTAATTCAACTAAAATCTATTTTTTGATATTTATATTATTGCTGATGTGTTGCAGTGGGTGGAAAATGGGAAATCCATTTAACATCTTGTGAAAGTGAAAGTTGCTCAGTCATGTCTGACTCTTTGTAACCCCATGGACTATACAGTCCATGGAATTCTCCAGGCCAGAATACTGGAGTGGGTAGCCTATCCCTTCTACAGGGGATCTTTCTGACACAGGAATCAAACCGGGGTCTCCTGCATTGCAGGTAGATTCTTTACCAACTGAGCTATCAGGGAAGCCCATTTAACATCTTATAAAAGAATAACTGTGAATATTACAGATAATCTTCAAAGGAAAATTACTGTTATATTTTACCATACTGGACACAATAAAAAAGCCAAAATCCTGTTATAAATCTATAATCAAGGCCGTGTGCTGTTGGCATAGAAGCACACAGATGTATCAGTGCAAAGAGTACCACAGACAAGATAGAAATGCATACTACACTGAACATCTTTCTTAGTTTCAACAGTCTCTGTCTTTTATATGAGACTACGATATTGTAGAGGAATAGGAGACAGGAATCTTGTGAAGAATTCAGCAACAAGTAACCAAATAGAAAGTGGCAAATAGATGGGGAAATAGTGGAAACAGTGTCAGACTTTATTTTTCTGGGCTCCAAAATCACTGCAGATGGTGATTGCTGCCATGAAATTAAAAGATGCTTACTCCTTGGAAGGAAAGTTATGACCAATGTATTGAAATATGACCAGCATATTGAAAAGCAGAGACATCACTTTGTCGACAAAGGTCCATCTAGTCAAGGCTGTGGTTTTTCCAGTGGTCTTGTATGGATGTGAGAGTTGGATTATAAAGAAAGCTGAGCACTGAAGAATTGATGCTTTTGAACTGTGGTGTTGGAGAAGACTCTTGAGAGTCCCTTGGACTGCAAGGAGATCCAACCAGTCCATCCTGAAGGAAGTCAGTCCTGAATATTCATTGGAAGGATTGATGCTGAAGCTGAAACTCCAATACTTTGGCCACCTGATGCGAAGAGTTGACTCATTGGAAAAGACCCTGATGCTGGGAAAAATTGAGGGCAGGAGGAGAAGGGGACGACAGAGGATGAGATGGTTGGATGGCATCACTGGCTCAATGGACATGGATTTGAGTGGCCTCCAGGAGTTGGTGATGGACAGGGAGGCCTGGCATGCTCCGGTTCTGGGGGTCGCAAAGAGTCAGACATGACTGAGTGACTGAACTGACTGAACTGATGCATATATGTATGTATCTATCTATACCCTGTCTTCTTCATTCATCTCTCAGAGGACATTTAGGTTGTCTCCATGCTTTGGCTATTGTGAATAGTGCAGCTGTGAACACAGGGGTACATGTGTCTTTCTGAATTATTGTTTGGGTATATTCCCAGGAATGGGATTGCAGGATCATATGGTAGCTCTATTATTAGTTTTCTGAGGAACCTCCACACTGTTCTCCATAGAGGCTGTACCAACTACAATCCCACCAAGTACAAGAGGATTCTCTTTTTTCCACACCTTCTCCATCATTTATTTGTAGACTTTTAATGATGGCCACTCTGACCTTTTTCCCCCTTATCTAGGTCCAAATCAAGTCTTCTTTTCTCTACTTTTGAAAATAATTTCTTGTTAATATTTATAAGTATTTTCATACTATGCTTAATTTTTCATTAATATGTCAATGTGATTGCTTTTAGCTGTGTAACAAAACCCCCCAGAATTGGTAGTTTGAGCCGAAAGCAGTCTAATTACTTCTCACTTGGGCATGGTAGACAAGGCTCTCTGGTGAGTCCTGGCTTGAAGTCCCTCGTGTGCTGGCAGGCGGCAGTTGGGGCTGGAGTCATTTTAAGCCCCGCTGGGCTGGATGCCGAGGTGCCTCAGTCATGTGGAGGCGGTTAATGCTGCCTGTAAGCAGGGGGTCTGCCTGTAAGCACACGGCCTCTCCGCAGGGCCTGCACTTCTCACAGCCCAGGGGCTTTTCTGAGACGCTGCATCTGAAGAATGAGTGTCTGACACTCCTAGTGGGTAACTGGACGGTGTTCGATGGGTTGAGTCTGCAACCAGATTGTCAGTCTGTAAGATTCTCTGGGTCAAGTACATCACCAAGATTGGCCTAGGTTTAAGGCCAGGGAACCACACAAATTTGTAAGTATTGGGAGGCGCAGTTCATTAGGAGGACATGTTTGGAAACCACCATAATTGCGAATATATTTTGTATGTAGTCTGTATTCTCACTAGTATTATTCTCCCTTCATTATTTTTTTCCTTGCCCCCACATCAATGTCAGCTCTCTTTTTCTGTGTGACACATATTAGCAATCTCATAGAGTTGTGCTTCTGAACTCCCCGGGGCTTGGTTCCAGGAGCCCCAGCATACACCAGGCTCCACTGATGCTCAGGTTCCTCCTATAAAATCACACAGTCCAGTCAGCACCTCCATGGGCAGGATTTAGTCCACAGGCAGTTGAATCCATGGTTGCAAAACTCATGAATCACAGAAGGCCAGCTGAATATTTGTTGAAAATATCTACACATAAGTGGACCGTGCACTTTTAACTATGTTGTTCAAGGGTCAATTATATATCCCTCTGTGTTTCTACCCATAGATCATAGTCTTAAGATTATATACCCATTCAATATTTTACTTTATTTTAAAAGTAAAATTCTTTTTTTAATGATATAAGATATTTTTATTATACATAATAGATACAATTAACATCCATATATTTCAGAAGGGAGCCATTAAAGGAAATTGTAAGATTATTTTTACAGTTCATTTTGTCACCTCAGAAATATTTGGAAATTTTATTATACAACCTTCTTTCAATTTTTAATTTGTATCTTCTCAAAGGTTAGGGATAGTTGGTTGAAGGCTAGAGACAGAAGGTTGAAAGTAGTTTCAAAATTCATCTGATCTCCCAATAAAGTATTTGAATTTTTTGGTGACGTGGAAATTCACATACTAAATTAAAGCTTTTAACAAGATTTTACCGTTGTAGTTTGGACCTTACTTGTGGAAAGATTTTTTATTTCTTTTAGTAATACTTGACTAAACATAACTTTTTTCCTTTTATATCTTTCAAAAATATTAATGATATTCTGAAATCATATTTTTTGTTCCTACATGTCAAGTGTCCATTAAAAGATGGAGTTTCTTTTTTTTTTCCATTAAACCATGTGGACTTGCACCACAAATTTAATAATTCAACTGGGTGTTTATTTACTATTTTTAAAATTTATTTATTTTAATTGGAGGCTAATTAGTTTACAATATTGTAGTAAAATTCTTAGATTATACATCTACCTTTTCTATACTCTTTATTGGATTTTATTTCATAGATCTTGCTGAATCTTCTCCAGTTTTTTTTTTTTCTTTCATGTGTGTGTGGTTGCACCTTAGATTTTCTTTTTTTTGAGATGTATTTGACATATAATGTTAGCTTTAGGTATACAACTTAATGATTCGGTATTTGTATGGATATCAAATAGATGACCAGTTAACTTAAGTGAAAGTGAAGTGGCTCAGTCATGTCCAGCTCTTTGTGACACTATGGACTGTGGCCTACCAGGCTCCTCTGTCCATGGAACTTTTCCAAGCAAGTGTGTTGGAGTGAGTTGCCATTTTATTCTCCAGGGGATCTTCCTGACCCAGGGATCAACCCCAGGTCTCCTGCGTTGTAGACAAAGGCTTTCCAGTCTGAGCCACTAGGGAAGTCCTAACAGTCAGCTTAGTGAACACATATATTTGTGAATTTCTTTTTCTTGTGATGAGATCTACTCTTTTAGCATCATGCCATAGTTTATTTATCTGGTCCCCTGTTGGTGGACATTTGGGGTTCTTCTTACAAATATGTTAGTGTGAATAACTTTTCTATGCTCATCATTTTGTATGTGTACATTTACTTCTATAGGCTAAATTTCCAGAAGTAGGATAAATGCTTTTGTAATATTGATAAATATTGGCAAGTTTCCATCCATGGAATGGGGATTTGTACTGTTTAACATTCCTGTCAGCTTATGTCTTCACAGCTTTGCCAACAGATTGTGCTGTCATATTCTGGGTGTTGACACCACCTTCACCACTTACTGTATTAAACTGTTTTATTAAACAGGTCTATTTCTAAACTTTATAGTTTGTGCTGGGATCTGTTTTCCCATTAGGCATTATTATTCCTCTGTTCTTATTATTGAGGTTGTATAATGCATGCAATTATCTAGAGGGGTTAAGATTTCTTCATTGGTACTTTTTTTTAAGAAATGCAGAATTTTCTATATGTAGATGTGCTATACTCTATAAACCACATAATTATAAGTAGACATTCACTGTTTCCATTTTTGCCAGTATTAAAAATCATTTAATAGTTAATATCAGTTCAATTCAGTTACTCAGTCGAGTCCAAATCTTTGCGACCCCATGAATCGCAGCATGCCAGGCCTCTCTGTCCATCGCCAACACCCGGAATTTACTCAAACTCATGTCCATTGAGTTGGTGATGCCATCCAGCCATCTCATCTTCTGTCATCCCCTTCTCCTCCTGCCCCCAATCGCTTCCAGCATCAGGGTCTTTTCCAATGAGTCAACTCTTTGCATCAGGTGGCCAAAGTACTGGAGTTTCAGCTTCAGCATCAGTCCTTCCAATGAACACACAGGACTTATCTCCTTTAGAATGGACTGGTTGGATCTCCTTGCTGTCCAAGGGACTCTCAAGAGTCTTCTCCAACACCACAGTTCAAAAGCATCAATTTTTCGGTGCTCAGCTTTCTTCACACTCCAACTCTCCCATCCATACATGACCACTGGAAAAACCATAGCCTTGACTAGACGGACATTTGTTGGCAAAGTAATGTCTCTGCTTTTTAATACGCTATCTAGGTTGCTCATAACTTTCCTTCCAAGGAGTAAGCATCTTTTAATTTGATGGCTGAAATCACCATCGGCAGTGATTTTGGAGCCCAAAAAAATAAAGTCTCACACTGCTTCCACTATTTCCCCATCTATTTCCTATGAAGTGATGGGACCAGATGTCACGATCTTAGTTTTCTGAATGTTGAGTTTAAGCCAACTTTTTTACTCCCCTCTTTCACGTCCATCAAGTGGCTTTTTAGTTCCTCTTCACTTTCTGCCATAAGGGTGGTGTCATCTGTATATCTGACATTATTGATATTTCTCCCAGCAATCTTGATTCCAGCTTGTGCTTCTTCCAGCCCAGCATTTCTCATGATGTACTCTGCATACAAGTTAAATAAGCAGGGTGACAATATACAGCCTTGACGTACTCCTTTTCCTATTTGGAACCAGTCTGTTGGTCCATGTCCAGTTCTAACTGATGCTCCCTGACCTGCATATAGATTTCTCAAGAGGTGGGTCAGGTGGTCTGATATTCCCATCTCTTTCAGAATTTTCCACAGTTTATTGTGATCCACATAATCAAAGGCTTTGGCATAGTCAGTAAAGCAGAAATATATGTTTTTCTGGAACTCTCTTGCTTTTTCGATAATTCAGCGGATGTTGGCAATTTGATCTCTGGTTCCTCTGCCTTTTCTAAAACCAGCTTGAACATCTGGAAGTTCACGGTTCACGTATTGCTGAATCCTAGCTTGGAGAATTTTGAGCATTACTTTACTAGCGTGTGAGATGAGTGCAATTGTGCGGTAGTTTGAGCATTCTTGGGATTGCCTTTCTTTGGGATTGAAATGAAAACTGACTTTTTCCAGTCCTGTGGCCACTGCTGAGTTTTCCAAATTTGCTGTCATATTGAGTGCAGCACTTTCACAGCATCATCTTTCAGGATTTGAAATAGCTCAACTGGAATTCCATCACCTCCACTAGCTTTCTTCATAATGATGCTTTCTAAGGCCCACCTGACTTCACATTCCAGGATGTCTGGCTCTAGGTGAGTAATCACACCATCATGATCATCTGGGTCATGAAGATCTTTTTTGTACAGTTCTCCTGTGTCTTCTTGCCACCTCTTCTTAATATCTTCCGCTTCTGTTAGGTCCATACAATTTCTGTCCTTTATTGAGCCCATCGTTGCATGAAATGTTCCCTTGGTATCTCTAATTTTCTTGAAGTGATCTCTAGTCTTTCCCATTCTGTTGTTTTCCTCTATTTCTTTGCATTGATTGCTGAGGAAGACTTTCTTATCTCTCCTTGCTATTCTTTGGAGCTCTGCATTCAAATGGGGATATCTTTCCTTTTCTCCTTTGCTTTTTGCTTCTCTTCTTTACACAGCTATTTGTAAGGCCTCCTCAGACAACCATTTTGCCTTTTTGCATTTCTTTTCCATGGGGGTGGTCTTGATCCCTGTCTCCTCTACAATGTCATGAACCTCCATCCATAGTTCATCAGGCACTCTATCAGATCTAGTCCCTTCAATCTATTTCTCACTTCCACTGTGTAATCATAAGGGGTTTGATTTAGGTCATACCTGAATGGTCTAGTGGTTTTCTCTACTTTCTTCAATTTAAGTCTGAATTTGGCAATAAGGAGTTTATGATCTGAGCCACAGTCAGATCCTAGTCTTGTTTTTGCTGACTGTATGGAGCTTCTCCATCTTTGGCTGCACAGAATATAATCAGTCTGATTTCAGTGTTGATCATCTGGTGATGTCCATGTGTAGAGTCTTCTCTTGTGTTGTTGGAAGAGGGTGTTTGCTATGACAAGTTTGTTCTCTTGGCAAAACTCTCTTAGCCTTTGCCCTGCTTCATTCTGTACTCCAAGGCCAAATTTTCCCATTACTCAAGTGATTCTTGACTTCCTACTTTTGCATTCCAGCCCCTATAATGAAAAGGATATCTTTTTTGGGTGTTAGTTCTAAAGTGTCTTGTAGGTCTTCATAGAACTGTTCAACTTCAGCTTCTTCAGCGTTACTGGTTGGGGCATAGGCTTGGATTACCGTGATATTGAATGGTTTGCCTTGGAAATGAACAGAGATCATTCTGTAGTTTTTGAGATTGAATCCAAGTACTGCATTTTGGACTCTTTTGTTGACCATGATGGCTACTCCATTTCTTCTAAGAGATTCCTGCCCACAGTAGTAGATATAATGGTCATCTGAGTTAAATTTACTCATTCTAGTCCATTTTAGTTCACTGATTCCTAGAGTGTTGACATTCACTCTTGGAAGTTTGACCACTTCCAATTTGTCTTGATTCATGGACCTAACATTCAAGGTTCCTATGCAATTTTGCTCTTTACAGCACCAGACCTTGCTTCTATCACCAGTAAAATATACTACTTCATAATTGCTTTAAAGGGTTTAATTGCATTTATTTTTATTGGTCAAGGCTAAGGTTTTTCCAGTAGTCATGTATGCATGTGAGGGTTGGGCTGTGAAGAAAGCTGAACGCTGAAGAAATGATGCTTTTGAACTGTGGTGTTGGAGAAGACTCCTGAGAGTCCCTTGCACTGCAAGGAGATCCAACCATTCCATCCTAAAGGAGATCAGTCCTGAGTGTTCATTGGTAGGACTGATTTTGAAGCTGAAACTCCAAAACTTTGACCACCTGATGTGAAGAGCTGACTCATTTGAAAAGACCCTGATGCTGGGAAAGATTGAGGGCAGAAGGACAACAGGACAACAGAGGATGAGATGGTTGGATGGCATCACTGACTCAGTGGACATAGGTTTGGGTGGACTCCGGGAGTTGGTGATAGACAGGGAGGCCTGGCATGCCACAGTTCATGGGGTCACAAAGAGTCAGACACGACTGAGCAACTGAACTGAACTAAGCTGAGCTCAATTTTTATCGGGATACAATCAACATACAGCATTCTATTAGATTTACATGTACAAAATAATAATTTTATTTATATATTGAAAAATGATTTCACCAATGAGTTTAGTTACCATTTATCATCACTGAGTTATTATTTTTTTTTCTTTTGATAAGAACTAATCAAAAAAGTAAGAGTATCAGAGAAACATCTATTTCTGCTTTATTGACTATGCCAAAGCCTTTGACTATGTGAACCACAATAAACGGTGGAAAATTCTGAGAGATGGGAATACCAGACGACCTGATCTGCCTCTTGAGAAATCTGAATGCAGGTCAGGAGGCAACAGTTAGAACTGGACATGGACCAACAGACTGGTTCCAAATAGGAAAAGGAGTACGTCAAGGCTGTATATTGTCACCTTGCTTATTTAACTTGTATGCAGAGTATATCATGAGAAATGCTGGGCTGGAAGAAGCACAAGCTGGAATCAAGATTGCTGGGAGAAATATCAATAACGTCAGATATCCAGATGACACCACCCTTATGGCAGAAAGTGAAGAGGAACTAAAAAGCCTCTTGATGGACGTGAAAGAGGAGAGTGAAAAAGTTGCCTTAAACTCAACATTCAGAAAACTAAGATCATGGCATCTGGTCCCATCATTTCTTAGGAAATATGTGGGTAAACAGTGGAAAAAGTGTCAGACTTTCTTTTTTTGGGCTCCAAAATCACTGCCGATGGTGATTTCAGCCATCAAATTAAAAGATGCTTACTCCTTGGAAGGAAAGTTATGAGCAACCTAGATAGCGTATTAAAAAGCAGAGACATTACTTTGCCAACAAATGTCCGTCTAGTCAAGGCTATGGTTTTTCCAGTGGTCATGTATGGATGGGAGAGTTGGAGTGTGAAGAAAGCTGAGCACCGAAAAATTGATGCTTTTGAACTGTGGTGTTGGAGAAGACTCTTGAGAGTCCCTTGGACAGCAAGGAGATCCATCCAGTCCATCCTGAAGGAGATAAGTCCTGTGTGTTCATTGGAAGGACTGATGCTGAAGCTGAAACTCCAGTACTTTGGCCACCTGATGCAAAGAGTTGACTCATTGGAAAAGACCCTGATGCTGGAAGCGATTGGGGGCAGGAGGAGAAAGGGACGACAGGGAATGAGATGGCTGGATGGCATCACCAATTCAAAGGACATAGGTTTGTGTGAACTCCGGGTGTTGGTGATGGACAGGGATGCCTGGTGTGCTGCGATTTATGGGGCTGCAAAGAGTCGTACATGACTGAGCAACTGAACTGAACTGAACTGAATCCTAAATTAACTTTTTTATCTTACAGTAGAAATTTGTAGCTTTTTGTCACCTTTCCCCCCTTTGTCTGCTTCCCAGTGCCCAAATCTGGCAACTGCCAATCTGTTCTCTGTACTGATGAGTTCATATTATTTTAGATTCCACTGTAAGTGAGATCATAAGTTATTTGTCTCTCTCTGACTTAAATCACATAGCTTAGTTTCCATGATTCATCCATGTTGTTGCAAGTGGCAGGACTTCCTTTTTATTGCTGAATACTGTTTGGATATGTCTTCCCTATCTGTCCGTTCATTCTGGAGACCTTGGTTCCATGTTTTGGCTATTGTAAATAGTGCTGAAATAAATGAACATAGGGATGCATATGTCTTTTGAGACAAGAGATTTATTTTCCTTCAGATAAATATCTGGAATTAAACTGCTGGGTCATATGGTAGTTAAGTTTTTAAATTCTGAAATACCTCTATGCTGTTTTCCATAGTAACTCATCTATTTACATTCCTACTAACGGAACACAAGCCTTCCCTTTTCTCCATATACTCGACAACAACGCTTGCTATTTCTTGTCTTCTTGATGATAGCTAGCCTAACAGCTATGAGGTGATACTGTGGTTTTGATTTCCATTTCTGTGATGATCAATGATATTGAGCACCTTTTCATATGTATGTTGGCCACTTTTATGTATTCTTTTGAAAAAAATTCTACATAGACCCTCTGCTTCACTCTAATCAAATTGTTCTTTTGTTATTAAGCTGTATAAATTCTTTGTAAACTAAGGATATATGTGTATATAAATATATACATCTATAACATATATGTATATTTATACTTATACAAATATATTTATATAATAATATATAATTAAATATAATATGTATGATCTTTTGCAACCACATGGACTATAGCCCACAAGAATCCTCTGTCAATGGAATTCTCCAGGCAAGAATACTGGAGTGGGTTGCAGTATCCTTCTCCAGGGGATCTTCCTGACTCAGGGATAGAACCCAGGTCTCGTGCACTGTGGGCAGATTCTTTACTATCTGAGCCATTAGGGAAGCCCAGCTCCTTTCACTACCTAATATGTATAAAGACAAATATGTAAATAAATACTATGTATAGATATCTAAAATATATTAAAAACCCAGTATTTGGATATATCTCTTATCATGTATACGGGCTTCCCAGGTGGTGCTAGTGGTAAAGAACCTGCCTACCAATGCAGCAGATGTAAGAGATGCAGGATCAATCCCTGGGTCGGGAAGATCCCCTGGAGGAGGGAGTGGCTACCCACTCCAGTATTCTTGCCTAGGAAATGCCATGGACAGAGGAACCTGGCAGGCTGCAGTCCACGAGGTTGCAAAAGAGTCTGGTATGACTTATGACTAAACAACAACAAAAATAGTAATGTATATAGTTGGGAAATATTGTCTCCCATTTTGTAGGTTGTCTTTTCATTTTCTGATGATTTACTCTCCTGCACAGAAACTTTTAAGTTTGATAGAGTCCCTTGTATTTATTTTTGCTTTTGTTTTGGCCTTAGTTTTGATATCAGATTCAAAGAAACCATCGCCAACATACGGTGTTAAGTAGCTTACTGCCTCAGTTTTTTTTCCTAAGAGTTTCATAGTTTCAGATCTTATATTCAAGGATTTTTCCATTTTGAGTAATTTTTTTGTATATGGTATAAAAAAGTGTTCTGATTTCATTCTTTTGCATTGCTGTCCAATTTTTCAAATATAACTTATTGAAGAAACTGTCCTTTTCCTAATGTATATTTTTAGTTTTTTTGTTGTAAATTAATTGAGCCTATTTGCATGGATTTATTTATGGGCTCTCTGTTGTGTTTCATTGATCTATATGTCTGCTTTTATACCAAAAACAGACTGTTTTGACTACCATAGATTTCTAATATAATTTGAGATCAGTAAGCTTGATGTATCCAGCTTTCTTCTTCCTCAAGTTTGTTTTGGCTATTCAGGGTCTTTTTTAGTTCCATGTTTGTTCTATTTCTGTGAAAAATGTCACTGTAAGTTTGATAGGATTTGCTTTGAATTTCTAGATTGATTTGGTTAGTATGAACTTTTTAACAGTATTGATTTTTTTGTGTTGAACACAAACTCTTTCCATTTATTTGTTTCTTGTTTAATTTACTTCGTCAGTGTCTTGTAGTTTTCAGTATACAGTTCATTAGTTATACCTACTTAACCTCCTTAGTTAAATTTATTCCTACACATTTTATGCTTTTGCTGCAATTAAATGTGTTTTTTAACTCTCTGGTAGTTCATTGTTAGCTTCTAGGAGTGCAAAGGTATTTGTGTATTGATTTTGTACCCTGCTCTTTTGCTAAGTTTAATTATTCTAACAGCTTTTCTGGTACAATCTTTAGCGTTTTCTATAGATAATAACATTCTAATTACAAATAGAAATAGCTTTACTTGCTCCTTTTTGATTTAAATGAATTTTTTTCCCTTGCCTGCCTAATTGTCTTGGCTAAGACTTTTGAATTAAAGTTATGAGACTGTCATCCTTGTCTTGCTCTTGGTATTAGAGGAAAATCTTTTAGTTTTCCCTGTTGAGCATGATGTTAGCTATGAACTTGTTATATCTGGGCTCTGTTATATTAAGGTACATTCCTTCTATCCTCACTTTGTTAAGGATTTTATCATGATGCATTTTGAATTTTATCAAGTTTCTTTTTTTATGAATCTATTGAGATGATCATATGATTTTGATCCTTCATTTTGTTAATATAGTGAATCACAATTTTTGATTTGTGGATATTGAATCATCCTTGCATCCTTTGACTAAATCCCAATTGATCATGGTGTATGATTTTTTAATTGTTTGATTCACGTCACTAAATTTTTGTTGAGGACTTTTGCATCTATGTTCATCAAGGATACGACTTGTAATCTTTTTCTTGTAGTGTCTTTGTCTAGTTTTAGTATCAGGATGATGCTGGTCTCAATGAATGAATGAATCTGCAAGTGTTTCCTCTCAAAGTTTTTGGAAGACTTTGAGAAGAATTGGTGTCAATTTTTCAATGATAGGTATAGTTCATCAGTGGAGTCTTGGTCTGGATTTGTTGTTGTTGTTGGGAGGTATTGAGTTACTGATTTAATCGCCTTACTTTAGATTGGTTTGTTTAGACTTTTTGTCTCCCTGATTCAATTTGGTAAGTTGCATGTTTCTAAGAATTTATCCATTTCTTTTCAGTTGTCCAATTTATTAGCACAGCAAGGTTGTTCATAGCAGTCTCATGATTATTTTTATTCCTTCCTGTGGTATCAATTAATAGCTCCTCATTTTATTTATGAGTCCTCTTTTTTGTGAGTATAGCTGAAGTTTTGTCTTTTGTGTATTTTTAAAAAGCAGCTCTTATTTATATTGGTTTTTTGAAATCATATTTTAGTCTCTGTTTCATTTCATTCATATACCTTGAGATATAAAGAGTTAGGTTGCTTATTTGAGCTTCTTCTTATTTCTCGAGGTGGGCATATTATCACCTGAACTTCCCTCTCAGAACTGCCTTTACTGCACCCCAGCAGTTTTGGTATGTTGTATTTTTATTTTTACTTGTCTCATGATATTTTTTAATTTCATTTTTGGCGTCCTCTTTAATCCATTGATTATTCAGTATCATTTTGTTTAGTCTCCACATATTTGTGAAAGTTTCCACCTTATAAGAATTTTATTTAATTTTAATAGACATAATATTTTATGGTATGGATGTGTTATACTTTATGGACTATCTCCTAAAAAGGAAAAATCACTTTGTTGCCATTTTTGCCATTATTAATGATTTAATGAATATCCTTTATTATTTCATAATAATTCCTCTCTTAGGTATAGATCCCAAGGAATACATGAAAGCATTGATCTAAATCTATGTTTCCATCCATCTATTTATCTATCTATCATTTATTTATTTAAAATGTGTTGTCAGAGTTCTTTTCAAGAAGTCTTTGACACTTCCTATTTTGGCCAAATGGGCAGGAATGTATATTTTCCCTCATTTGTTTACCAGTGTTCATAGTTTTATTTGGTTTTTAAGTTTTACCCTCGTGATAGGTTTAACATTGTATTTCATATTTATTTTAATTTGCATTTATCTGAATGTCATGTGAATACTATACAGTGCTCCAACAAAGGGTGGATACAGATATACTGTCCAGAAGCAACAGTTTTGCAGCTGGTGAATTTGGGACAGTAGATAGCTTGAAAGTGAAAGTGAAAGTCACTCAATCGTGTCCGACTCTGCGACCCCATGGTCTATACAATCCATGGAATTCTTCAGGCCAGAACACTGGAGTGGATAACCTTCCCCTTCTCCAGGGGATCTTCCCAACCCAGGAATCGAACCCAGTTCTCCCACATTGCAGGCAGATTCTTTATCAACTGAGCTATCAGGGAAGCCCTTCTCCTGAAAGTAAACACATGGGTGAAATAACTGGACAAGATTTTTGCCTCTATTTATGCCAAACTGTTTTCCTTCAGTTCCTTAATTTATCTTCCATTTTTTCTCTTCTTTCCTCTCCTCCTTTCCTCTCTTAACCACCCCCACCATGTCTTCATTTCTTCCTGTTCTGTTTTCACACTTCACCTGTTCCTTCAGTTTTTCTGTCTTTTTATAAGAAATCTGTCATACAGATGTTTCCAATAAGGTCACAATGATTTTCTTGTGGAAACATTTGGAAAGATGAAAACAACTGTTTTGTTGAGAGTTTTCACCTTTGTCACAGATTCAAAGGATGTGTTAACAAAATAAGCCACTCATTATTTACAGATAAACAATACAAATATTTATTAGAAAATTAGTTCCCTCTCAATAAACTAACATTAAAAGAAAAGAGAAATAGAAACAGCAGAGGATACCTCACCAAACTGGGTTTTTGAGAAACATCTAGACTCAAACTCACTGGAAGTCCTGTGACACAGCAAGTCCAGAGTTCCAACTGGGAAAAGGTTATCCCAGGCAGGGAGTCTGCTCCATGGGTGAGAACTCAGAGTTTGCAGTTCAGGGTTCCCCATTGTAATCCCAGGATGCAAATTGGTATCTCATCAATCTGTGAGCAAATTGCAGCTCTGGTTTCACAGTAATGTTGTTTGTTTTGTCTTGTAATACTGTTCATGGACATGGAACAACAGACTGATTACAAATCAGGAAAGGAGTATGTCAAGGCTGTATATTGTCACCCTGCTTATTTAACTTATATGCAGAGTTCAGTTCAGTTCACTTCAGTCGCTCAGTCGTGTCCGACTCTTTGCGACCCCATGAACCGCAGCACACCAGGCCTCCCTGTCCATCACCAACACCCGGAGTTTACCCAAACTCATATCCATCGAATCAGTGATGCCATCCAACCGTCTCATCCTCTGTCATCCCCTTCTCCTCCTGCCCTCAATATTTCCCAGCATAAGGGTCTTTTCAAATGAGTCAGCTTTGCATCAGGTGGCCAAAGTATTGGAGTTTCAGCTTCAGCATCAGTCCTTCCGATGAATATCCAGGACTGATCTCCTTTAGGGTGGACTGGTTGGATCTCCTCGCAGTCCAAGGGACTCTCAAGAGTCTTCTCCAACACCACAGTTCAAAAGCATCAATTCTTCTGTGCTCAGCTTTATTTATAGTCCAACTCTCACATCCATACATGACCACTGGAAAAACCATAGCCCTGACTAGATGGACCTTTGTTGACAAAGTAATGTCTCTGCTTTTTAACGTGCTGTCTAGGTTGGTCATAACTTTCCTTCCAAGGAGTAAGCTCCTTTTAATTTCATGGCAGCAATCACCATCTGCAGTGATTTTGGAGCCCAGAAAAATAAAGTCAGCCACTGTTTCCCCATCTATTTGCCATGAAGTGATGGGACCGGATGCCATGATCTTAGTTTTCTGTATGTTGAGCATTAAGCCAACTTTTTCACTCTCCTCTTTCACTTTCACCAACACCCAGAGCTTACTCAATCTCATGTCCATTGAGTCGGTGATACCATTCAACCATCTCATCTTCTGTCATCCCCTTATCCTCCTGCCCTCAATATTTCCCAGCATCAGGGTCTTTTCCAATGAGTCAGTTCTTCACATCAGGTGGCCAAAGTATTGGCGTTTCAGCTTCAGCATCAGTCCTTCCAATGAACACCCAGGACTGATCTCCTTCAGGATGGACTGGTTGGATCTCCTTGCAGTGTGCAAGGGACTCTCAAGAGTCTTCTCCAACACCACAGTTCAAAAGCATCAATTCTTTGGGACTCAGCTTTCTTTATATTCCAACTCTCACATCCATACATGACTATTGGAAAAACCATAGCCTTGACTAGATGAACTTTTGTTGACAAAGTAATGTCTCTGCTTTTTAATATGCAGTCTAGGTTGGTGATAACTTTCCTTCCAAGGAATAAGGGTCTTTTAATTTCATGGCTGCAATCATCATTTGCAGTGATTTTGGAGTCCCCCAAAATAAAGTCAGCCACTGTTTCCACTGTTTCCCCACCTACTTGCCATGAAGTGATGGGACCAGATGCCATGATCTTAGTTTTCTGAATGTTGAGGTTTAAGCCAACTTTTTCACTCTCCTCTTTCACTTTCATCAAGGGGCTCTTTAGTTCTTCTTCCCTTTCTGCCATAAGAATGGTGTCATCTGCACATCTGAGGTTATTGATATTTCTCCTGGCAATCTTGATTCCAGCTTGTGCTTCCTCCAGGCCGGCATTTCTCATTATGTACTCTGGAGATACATGATAATTCAATGTATCAAGTAAATAAAGAGCTTATGTAAGTGAATTTTTAAATATGTATATATTATCCAGGAAGATGTTTACTGCCTTGAAGAATCCAGAATGAATGGTTAGCTGTGGTTACTTCTGAGGCTGGAATACAGTGGCCAAGAGGGAGAGGAGAATCATTTTATTATTCACAATATTTTGTTGTATATTTTTTCTTTTACAAGGCACACAATAAAGAATATATAGCGAGAAAATATAAAGTGACCTACAGAAATGATCCATATTTTATTTTCTGGGACACATTTATATAAAAAAAGAAAATCTTTTTTATTCACAATTTTCAATACTCTGTACTGCTAGGCAACGTGAAAATGCAGTAAAAGCATTGACCTAGGTATCAGGAAATCTATTTTTTACACCTGTCTGTGTCATCCACCTTTCTTCAAGGCCCTGGGCTATCTCTGTTTATGTTTCTTACTTTATTCAAATGTAAGGTAGAAAGATTGTCTGAGGTCTCTCCCAATCTTTTTTTTTGATATTTAATAATGGGATTGATAGTGGTGCAGTATTTGGTATTACTCAGTCCAGTGTGCAGAATCCTATAAATCTCAGGCTCCACTACTCAGGCTGATAAAAGGACACAGCTAGTGGTGAGCTTGCTGTACCAACTTCTCTGTGATAAATGGACGTTAGGGGGTGCAGTGACACCAAACATCTGGCTCAAGTGTTGTACATCTTGTTGAAAATATGCCCCATTTTATTTTCAATTATCCAAAGAAAATTTTCCTAAATGTTTTTTCATATAAATTGACACAAATAAATTCTTAGAAAAATCTGAATGGATTACAGGGCTACTGAAAATGGTACTTATCATTATTCCAGAGTAAACATTAACAGTTTAAATGTAAAGATTTTATTTTATTTTTTAAATCAACCTTAAAGCATCAACTACTTCTTGGACTGTTTTTCTTAAGCATTTCCTTTTTTTCTTAAGTATTCTTTAGTTAGGGGAATTCTAATACATGGATTAGATTACAGAAAAAAAAAAAAAGAAAAAAAAAACTTTGCCAATAAACTTGGTGATCTTGACAAATCATGAACACAGAAGAATTTTAATGCTGAAAATTCCCCAAATTTTTAAAATATAGGAATAGTATTGTTTAGATGTTCCTGTTGTTGGATCCATTTACTTTTACAATACAAACCATCATGAAAGAGGCAAAAAAGCCTGTGTCACACACTTGAATTTTTTTCAAACTTATTACTTCAGTTATATCTATTGAAAACAAGGACAGTTGCTGTTTCACTGTGTCTTGATGACTGTGTACATTGAGTACCTACCGTTCTCATCTTAACCTGCATTTGCACAAGGGATACCACTGTCCTTTCCTGGGTAAGGTAGAATTGAGCCTGTCATAACATGCTTGTTATCATTTGATGGTATAAATTCCAGGTCTCCTTAGTATCAAAAAAAACTCTGGTTGTTTTTCTGATGGCTCCCAATCTCACTTTCCCAGGAGTCTCATGAATGTGAATGAGACTGTTAGGTCTGTGTTTCTAATCCGTGTAGTTTTGGCCTTATTATCAGAGTTGTACATGAAAACACATAGTCAATAATCTCATAGAAAGTTGCATATTTTAATTTACTGGTGCTGGAAAAAGTAAAAGACATCATAAATCGCTTACTGTGCAAATCATTAGGAAGAATGGGGCCCATTTTTCCAGCTCAGATCGAATATTGATAATATTACCTTGTAAAATGTGGCCTAGGCAGTTAATTAAGGGCTTTATAAATCAATGGTATAAGCATATTCTATTGATTTTCTTGATGGATAGACAAATATTTGTAAAATATATGAATTTAATTCAGTAATCTATATTTGTACTGGCATTAAAAAACAGTGGGGCTTCCCTGGTGGTTCAGATGATAAAGAATTCACCTGCAGTGTAGGAGACTCATCTTCCATCCCTGGGTCAGCAAGGTCCCCTGGAGAAGGGATTAGCTACTACTCCAGTATTCTTGCCTGGAGAATTCCGTGGACAAAGGAGCCTGGCAGGCTATAGTCCATGGGGTTGCAAAGAGTTGGACATGACTGAGTGACTAACAACATCTAGAAAAAATCATTCCAATAAGTTATTAATTCCTGTAAACAATTAGACTCTTATTGGACACATTATTAAAACAATAATTCTTGAACTATTCTAAATGCAAATTAATGTCTGGTATATGTTAAAAACTTAATAGCATTTTAATCTTCAATATTGATTTAGTGGCAAGTGCAACTCACTAGAAATTTCAAATTTAACTGGCATCATTAGAAAGCATGAAGTAAAGGAAGTTTATGATATTATTAAAATGCTATATATGGTATTGATGATATCCAATTGTGGATTGATGGTGTGTGTGCTCAGTCATGTCCAGCTGTTTGCAACACCATGGACTGTAACCCACCAGGTTCCTCTGTCCGTGGGATACTTCAGGCAAGAATATTCGAGTGGGTTGCCATTTCCTTCTCCAAATTGTGGATTGTTGTTGCTATTGTTCAGTCGCTAAGTTATAACCAACTGTTTGCAACCCCATGAACTGCAGTATGCCAAGCTTCCCTGTCCTTCACTATCTGCCTGATTTTGCTCAAACTCATGTCCATTGAGTCAGTGATGCATCCAACCATCTCATCCTCTTTCGTCCTCCTCTCCTCCTGCCTTCAATCTTTCCCAGCATCAGGGTCTTTTCCAATGAATTGGCACTGAACATCAGGTGGCCAAAGTATTGGAGTATTAGCATCAGTCCTTCCAATGAATATTCAGGTTTGATGTCTTTAGGATTTACTGGTTTGATCTCCTTGCTTTCACAGGGATTCTCAAGAGTCTTCTCCAGTACCACAGTTCAAAAGCATCAATTATTTGGCACTCAGCCTTCTTTATGGTCCAACAATCACATCTGTATATGACTACTTGAAAAACCATAGCTTTAGCTATGCAGACCTTTGTCAGCAAAGTGATGCTTCTGCATTTTAATACAGTCTAAGTTTGTCATAACTTTTCCTCAAAAGTCTTTTAATTTTGTGGGTTAATTTGGGAGCCCAGGAAAATGAAATCTGTCACTGTTTCCACTTTTTTCCCTCCTATTTGCCATGAAGTGATAGGACCAGATGCCATGATCTTAGTTTTTTGAATGTTGATTTTTAAGCCAGTTTTTCACTTTGCTCTTTCACCTTCATCAGGAGGCTCTTTAGTTCCTTTTCACTTTCTGCCTTTAAAGTGGTGTTATTTGCATACCTGAGGTTGTGGATATTTCTCCCAACAGTTTTGATTCCAGTTTATGCTTCATCCAGCACAGCGTTTCTCATGATGTACTCTGCATAGCAGTTAAATGAGCAGGGTGACCATATACAGACTTGACATACTCCTTACCCAATTCTGAACCAGTCCACTGTTCCATGTACGGTTCTAACAGTTGCTTCTTGACCTGCATACATGTTTCTCAGGAGGCAGGGGAGGTGGTCTGATATTTCCCTTTCATCAAGAATGTTCCATAGTTTGTTGTGATCCACACAGTCAAAGGCTTTAGTGTGGTCTTTGAAACATATATATATGTATATATACATATTTAATTCCCTTGCTTTTTCTATGATCCAACATATATTGACAATTTGATCTCTGGTTCTCTGTCTCTTCTAAATCCAGCTTGTACATCTGGAAGTTCTCAGTTCACATACTACTGAAGCCTAGCTTGAAGGATTTTGAGCATAATTTTGGTAGCATGTGAAATAAGTGCAATTGCACATTAATCTGAACATTCTTTTGCAGTACTTCTTTGGGACTTGAATGAAAACTGATCTTTTACAGTCCTGTGGCCTCTGCTGAGTTTTCCAAATTTTCTGGCATATTGAGTGCAGCACTTTAATAGCATCATCTTTTAGGATTTGAAGTAGCTCAGCTGGAATTCCATTACCTGCACTAGCTTTGTTAGTAGTAACACTTCTTAAGGACCACTTGACTTCACACTCCAGAAAGTCTGGCTCAAGGTGAGTGCCCACACCATTGTGGTTATCCAGGTCATTAGACCTTTTTTGTACAATTCTTCAGTATGTTTTTGCCACCTGTTCTCAATTTCTTCTGCTTCTCTTAGGTCCTTACCATTTTTATCCTTTATTGTGCCTATCTTTGCAGGAAATGTTCCCTTTCTTGTTGTTCAGTTGCTTAGTCATGTCTGACTCTTCTGACTCTTTGTGACCCCATGGACTGTAGCAGCCCAAGCTTCCCTGTCCTTTACCATCTCCCAGAGCTCACTCAAACTCTTGTCCATTGAGTTGGTGATGTTTGCCAACCATCTGATACTCCGTCATCCACTTTTCCTCCTGCCTTCCATCTTTCCCAGCATCAGAGTCTTTTCCAATAAGTTGACTCTTTACATCAGGTGGCCGAAGTATTGGAGCTTCAGCATCAGTCCTTCCAATGAAAATTCAGGGTTGATTTCCTTTAGGACTGACTGGTTTTATCTCCTAGCAGTCCAACAGATTCTAAGAGTCTTCTCCACAGCATAGTTTGAAAGCATCAAAAACTAAGCACTCAGCCTTCTCTATGGTCCAACTCTCACATCCATACATGACTACTGGAAAAACCATAGCTTTGACTAGACAGACATTTGTTGGCAAAGTAATGTCTCTGCTTTTTTTATGTTCCCTTGGTATCTCCAATTTTCTTTAAGAGATCTCTAGTCTTTCCCATTCTATTGTTTTCCTTTATCTCTTTGCATTTTTCATGTAAGAGTGCTTTCTTTTCTTTCCTTGCTTTTCTCTGGTACTCTGTATTCTGTCACATATAACTTTCCCTTTCTCCGTTGTCTTTCGTTTCTTTTCTTAGCTATTTATAAGGCCTCCTCAGACAACCAGTTTGCATTTTGCATTTCTTTTTCTTGAGCATGGTTTTGGTCACCATCTCCTGTACAGTGTTATGAACCTACGTCCATAGTTCTTCGCGCAGTCTGTCTACCAGAACTAGTCCCTTGAATCTATTCATCACCTTCACTGTATAATCATAAGGAATTTGACTTAGGTCATACCTGAATGTCCTAGTGGTTTTCCCTACTTTCTTCATTTTGAGCCTGAATTTTGCAATAAAGAACTGATGATCTGAGCCACAGTCAGCTCAAGGTCTTGCTTTTGCTGGCTGTAGAGAGCTTCTCCATGTTTGGCCACAAAGAATATAATCAATGTGATCTCAGTATTGACCATCTGGTGATGTCTATATGTAGAGTTGTCTCTTGCATTGTAGGAAGTAGGTGTTTTTTATGACCAGTGGGTCCCATAAAATTATTTTAACCATCTATAAAAATGTTTTACTACTTAAAAGTTCATCAAATAGAGGATATTAGTATCATTTTAAACTTTTCCTCATTCTAATAAATAAATCTAAGATTAATGTATATTCAATATACAAATTACATGTTGAATATATATGCATAGTTGATATGTAAGTATTACAATTAGAATAAAAATTGAAATAAAAGTTTGGAAAATCATCAATATGTTTAGGCAGTATTCCTATACTTTAAAAACAGTGAAATATATTTTACTTTTAAGCTTCCTAGGGCTGAAACAAAGAAAAAAGAAATAGAACCAATCATGTTACTTTCATTGTTGAAAATATTCATATATATATATATATATGTTTTTATAGGAGAAGTAAAATCTTATTGCACATAGTTTCTTTTGTGGAACATAAGATGAGGATATTTGAATTATAAAGTGGTCAATGCCTTTTAAACATCCCTATAACAAATAATAAATCAGAATTCATTATTTATTATTGTTCAGTTCATTTCAGTTCAGTTGCTCAGTCATGTCTGACTCTTTGCAAACCTTTGGATTGCAGCATGCCAGGCTTCCTTGTCCATCACCAACTCCTGGAGTTTACTCAAACTTGTGTCCATCGAGTCGGTGATGCCATCCAACCATCTCATCCTCTGTCGTCCCCTTCTCCTCCCGCCTTTAATCTTTCCCAGCATCAGGGTCTTTCGAATGAGTCAGGTGGCCAAAGTATTGGAGTTTCAAACTTCAACATCAGTCCTTCAAATGAACATTCAGGACTGATTTCCTTTTGGATTGACTGGTTTGATCTCCTTGCAGTCCAAGGGACTCTCAAGAGTCTTCCCCAACATCACAGTTCAAAATCATCAATTCTTCTGTGCTCAGCTTTCTTTATAGTCCAACTATCACATCTGTACATGACTACTGGAGAAACCATTGCTTTGACTACCTGGACCTTTGTTGGCAAAGTAATGTCTCTGCTTTTTAGTATACTGTCTAGGTTGGTCATAGATTTTTTTCCAAGGAACAAATGTTTTTTTTTTTTTTTTAATTTCATGGCAGCAGTCACCCTCTGTAGTGATTTGGAGCATCACCCCCCACCAAAATAAAGTCTCACTGTTTCCATTGTTTCCCCATGTATTTGCCAGAAGTAATGGGACCAGATGCCTTGATCTTATTTTTTGAATGTTGAGTTTTAAGCCAACTTTTTCACTCTCCTCTTTCACTTTCATCATATATTATTGTATCCTTCAATAAAATCTGAGGTTATAAGAATTAAACACAATTCAACAAAAATAAAATTCTGCTGATTCTTGAGACAGCATTGTCTAGATAAACCAACACATCTTGTGATTTTGCATGTCACAGTATGTTGACTTTTACTGATTTCATGTATTAGTAGAGAAATTAGTGTTGTGTATATTCATTTATTTATGCACATAAAACAATTTATTGGATGTACACTTATGCAAGCAAGTTTTTTATACAAATGCATTTACTTTTAATATCCTCTTTTGACCTCCTTTGGTTTTACTGATTTCCTGTTTTCAGTTTAATCTATTTCTGTTCTAATTTATATTATTATTTTTGTTTGTTTTGATTATGAAGTGAAGTCACTCAGTCATATCTGACTCTTTGCGACCCCATGGATAGTAGCTTACCAGGCTTCTGCGTCTATGGGATTTTCCAGGCAAGAGTACTGGAGTGGGTTGCCATTTTCTTCTCCAGGTTTTGAATATAATTTGCTCTATTTCTCTAAATTTTTAATGTAGAAGCTTAGAGTATGGATTTCCAGGCTCGTTTTCTAATAGATGCATTTAATTTCCCTGTAAGCACTGATTTTGCTGAATCACTTTTTCTAAGTTGCATTTTCATTTTCATTCAGGCAAAAACATTAGTTTTTTAAAATTTCATTGAGATTTCTTCTTTGCTCCATAGTGTTATTTCAAGTGAGGTATAGTTGAAATACTTTACATATGCATGTATATATATGCATGTATACTATGTATATAAATATATTAGTTTATATATATAAATGTATTAGTATATATATATATGTATATATATATGCATATATTAGTTTCAGGTGTATAGCATAGTGATTCAAAATTTCTATAGATTATGCTCCATTTATAGTTATTACAAAATATTGGCTATATTCCCTGTGATGTACAACATATCCTTGTAGCTTGTATGTTTTATGCATATTATTTTTTACCTGTTAAGCCTGCACCCCTACATTCCTTTCCCTACTGTTAATCACTAGTTTGTTCTCTATGAATGTGGTTTCACTCTGTTATTCATTCAGTTTGTTTTTTAGATTCCACATATAAATGATAACATACAGTATTTCTCTGACTTATTTCACCAAGCACCATTTGCCCCAGATCCATCCATATTGCAGCAGATGGTAGAATTTCATTATTTTTATGGTTCAGTAATATCAATATTCCATTATGTGTGTGCATATGTATACCACATCTTCTTAAGATGATCATCTGTTGATGGGCACTTGGGTTGCTTCCATGTCTTGGCTATTATAAAAAGTGTCACTACAGACATTGTGGTACACATATTGTTTTGGATTAGTATTTTCAATTCTCTGGATATATACCCAGGAATAGAGTAGATTAATCATATGGTAGTTCTATTTTTAGCTTTGTGGAGAATCTCCATACTGTTTTCCGTAGTGTCTGCACCAATTTACATCCCTATCAACAGTGTAAAAGAGTTCTCTTTTCTCTAAATCCTTGCCAAAATTTGGTATTCTTTTTGTTGATGGCCATTCTGACAGGTGTGAGGTGATATCTCATTATGGTTTTCATTTGCACTTCCCTAATGATGAAGAGTGCCGAAAAATTGATGCTTTTAAACTGTGGTGTTGGAGAGGACTCTTGAGCATCCCTTGGACTGCAAGGAGATCCAACCAGTCCATCCTAAAGGAGATCAGTCCTGGGTGTTCATTGGAAGGACTGATGCTGAAGCTGAAACTCCAATACTTTGGCCACCTCATGCGAAGAGCTGACTCATTTGAAAAGACCCTGATGCTGGGAGGGATTGGGAGCAGGAGGAGAAGGGGACAACAGAGGATGAGATGGCTGGATGGCATCACTGATTCGATGGATGTGAGTTTGAGTAAACTTTGGGACTTGGTGATGGACAGGGAGGCCTGGCGTGCTGCGATTCATGGGGTCACAAAGAGTTGGACACGACTGAGCGACTGAACTGAACTGAACTGAACTGAACTGAATGATCAGTGGTGCATCAGTTGATGGCATCACCAATTCAATGAACATGAATTTGGGAAAACTCATGGAAATAGTGAGGGAAAGGGAAGCTTGGCATGATGCAGTCCATGGGATTGCAAAGACGTGGTGACTGAACAACAAATGATCGGTGATGTAGAGTATGTTTTCATGTACCTGTTGAGCATATGTATGTCTTCTTTGGAAGAATATTTATTCAGGTCTCCTATCCAGTTTTTAATTGGTTTCTTTCAATTTGCTATTTATTTAAATAATTCTTTATATATTTTGGATATTAACTCCTTATCACATATATGGTTTGCAAATATTTTCTCCCATTCGATAGGCTGACTTTTCATTTTGTTGATGGTTTACTTTGCTGTACCTAATTTGATGTACCTAATTTGATATGTTTATTTTTGACATTTTTGCCTTTTTGGTGTCAGATCCAAAAGATCATCACCATGACCAACTTCAAGGTGCTTAGCTCCTGGATTTTTTCTAGGATTTTTATGATTTCAGGCCTCATGTTCAAGTCTGTCATTGGCTTTAGAATTAATTTTCACACACACATGTAGTGTAAGATTTGTGTCCAGTTTCATTCTTTTGCATGTGGCTACTCCAACATCATTTATTAAAGAAACCTTCTTTCCCCATTGTATATTCCTAAACTCTCTTGAGATAAATTAACTGATAATATATGTATGGGTTTATTTCTTGGGTCTCTATTCTGTTCCATTGATCTGAATGGCCTTAGTTATGCCAATAGCACACTATTGTGGTGAGTAGACTTTGTAATATAATTTGAAATCAGAAAGGATGATACCTCCATCTTTGCTCTTCTTTCATAAGATTCAGTCAGTTCAGTTCAGTTCAGTCACTCAGTCATGTCCAACTCTTTGCAACCCCATGGACTGCAACATGCCAGGCCTTCCTGTCCATCACTAACTCCTAGAGTTTACTCAAACTCATGTCCATCGAGTCAGTGGAACCATCTAACCATCTCATCCTCTGTCATCCACTTCTCCTCCTGCCTTCAGTCTTTCCCACCATCAGGGTTTTTTCCAATGAGTCAGTTCTTCGCATCAGGTGGCCAAAGTATTGAGTTTCAGCTTTCATCACTGAAAGCTTCAGTTTCAGCTGAAGCTGAAATGAATATTCAGGACTAATTTCCTTTAGGTTTGGCTAGTTGGATCTCCTTACAGACCAAGGGACTCTCAAGCATCTTCTCCAACACCACAGTTCAAAAGCATCAATTTTTCAGTGCTCAGCTTTCTTTATAGTCCAACTCTCACATCCATATATAACTATTGGCAAAACCATAGCTTTGACTAGATGGATCTTTGTTACAAAGTAATGTCTGTGCTTTTTTTAAAGAAAAATTAATTAATTTATTTTAATTTGAGACTAATTACTTTACAATATTGTGGTGGTTTTGCCATATATTGACCTGAATCAGCCACGGGTGTACATGTGTCCCGCATCCTCAAACCCCTTCCCATGTCCTTCCCCATCCCATCCCTCTGGGTTGTCTCAGTGAACTGGCTTTAACTGCACTGTTTCATGCATCCAACTGGAACCAGTTATCTATTTCACATATGGTAATATACTTCTTTCAATGTTGTTCTCTCAAATCATCCCACTCTTGTCTTCTCCCATAGAGTCCAAAAGTCTGTTCTTTATATCTGTGACTCTTTTGCTGTCTTGTATATAGGGTTGTTGTTACCATCTTTCTAAATTCCATATATATACATTAATATACTGTATTGATGTTTTTCTTTCTGACTTACTTCACTCTGTATAAAAGGCTCCAGTTTCATCCACCTCATTAGAACTGATTCAAATGTGTTCTTTTTAATAGCTGAGTAATATTCCATTTGGTATATGTACCACATCTTTCTTATTCATTCATCTGCCAATGGACATCTAGGTTGCTTCCATATCCCAGCTATTGTAAACAGTGCTGTGATGAACATCGGGGCATATATGACTTTTTCAGTTCTGGTTTCCTCAGTGTGTATGCCCAGTAGTGCGTTTGCTGGGCAACATGGCAGATCTATTTTCAGTTTTTTAAGGAGTCTCCACACTGTTCTCCATAGTGGCTGTACTAGTTTGCAGTCCCATCAACAGTGTAAGAGGGTTCCTTTTCTACACACCCTCTCCAGCATTTATTGTTTGTAAACATTTTGATAGTAGCCATTCTGACCTATGTGAGATGGTACCTTATTGCGGTTTTGATTTTCATTTCTCTGATAATGAGTGATATTGAGCATTTTTTCATGTGTTTGTTAGCCACCTGTGTGTCTTCTTTGGAGAAATGTCTGTATAGAACTTTGGCCCATTTTTGATTGGGTCATTTATTTTTCTGGGAGTGAGATGCATGAACTATTTGTATATTTTAGAGATTAATTCTTTGTCAGTTGCTTCATTAATTTTCTCCCATTCTAAAGGCTGTCTTTTCACCCTGCTTATAGTTTCCTTCATTGTGCAAATTTTTAAGTTTAATTAGGTCTGATCTGTTTATTTTTGGTTTTATTTCCATTACTCTGAGAGGTGGGTCATAGAGGATCTTCCTATGATTTATGTCAGAGAGTGTTTTGCCTATGTTTTCCTCTAGGAGTTCTATAGTTTCTAGTCTTACGTTTAGTTCTTTAATTCATTTTTAATTTATTTTTGTGTATGGTGTTAGAAAGTGTTCTAGTTTCATTCTTTTACAGGTGGTTGACCAGTTTTCCCAGCACCACTTGTTAAAGACATTGTTTATTCCCCATTGTATATTTTCGGCTCCTTTGTCAAAGATAAGGTGCCCATCGGTGCATGGATTTATCTCTGGGTTTTCTATTTTGTTCCATTGATCTATATTTCTGTCTTTGTGCCAGTACCATACTGTCTTGATGAGTGCAGCTTTGTAGTATAATCTTAAGTCAGGAAGGTTGATTCTTCCAGTTCCATTCTTCTTTCTCAAGATTGCTTTGGCTATTCCAGGTTTTTTTTTTTTTGTATTTCCAAATGCCGTTGGTACCTTGAGAGGGATTGCATTTAATCTAGAGATTACATTGGGTAGTGTACTCATTTTCACTATATTGATTCTTCCAATCCATGAACATGGTATATTTCTCCATCTATTTATGTCATCTTTGATTTCTTTTGGCAGTGTTTTATAGTTATGTCTTTTTTTTTTTTTTTCTTTAGGTAGATTTATTCCTAAGTAGTCTATTCTTTTAAGCACAATGGTGAATGGGATTTTTTTTCTTAGTTTCTCTTTCTGTTTTCTCATTGTTAGTGTATAGGAATGCAAGGGATTTCTGTGTATTCATTTTATATCCTGCAACTTTACTATATTCATTGGTTAGCTCTAGTAATTTTCTGGTGGTATCTTTAGGGTTTTCTATGTAGAGGATCATGTCATCTGCAAACAGTGAGAGTTTTACTTCTCCTCTTCCAATCTCCATTCCTTTTATTTCTTTTTCTTCTTTGATTGCTGTGACTAAAACTTCCAAAACTATGTTGAATAGTAGTGGTGAGAGTGGGCACCATTGTCTTGTTCCTGACTTTAGTGGAAATGCTTTCAATTTTTTGCCATTGAGGATAGTGTTTGCTCTGGGTTTATCATGTATGGATTTTATTATGTTGAGGTATGTGCCTTCTATGCTTGCTTTCTGTAGAGTTTTTTTTTTTTTCATCATAAATGGGTGTTGAATTTTGCCAAAGGCTTTCTCTGCATCTATTGAGATAATCATATGGTTTTCATCCTTAAATTTTTTAATGCAGTGTATCACATTGATTGTTTGCAAATATTGAAGAATCCTTGCATCCCTGGGATAATGCCCACTTGGTCATGATGTATGACCTTTTTAATATGTTGTTGAATTCTGTTTGCTAGAATTTTGTTGAGGATTTTTGCATCCATGTTCATCAGTGATGTTGGCCTGTAGTTTTCTCTTTTTTTTGTGGCATTTTTGTCTGGTTTTGGTATTAGCATGATGGTGGTTTCATAGAATGAATTTGGGAGTTTACTTCCCTCTGCAATTTTCTGGAAGAGTTTGAGTAGGATAGGTGTTAGCTCTTCTCTAAATTTTTGGTAGAATTCACCTGTTAAGACTTCTGGTCCTGGGCTTTTGTTATTGGAAGATTTTTGATTACAGTTTCTATTTCTGTGCTTGTGATGGGTCTGTTAAGATTTTCTGTTTCTTCCTGATTCAGTTTTGGAAGGTTATACTTTTCTAAGAATTCATCCATTTCTTCCAAGATGTGCATTTTATTGGCATATAGTTGCTGATAGTAGTCTCTTACGATCCTTTGTATTTCTGTGTTGTCTGTTGTGATTTCTCCATTTTTGTTTAATTTTGTTGATTTGATTCTTCTCCCTTTTTTTCTTGATGAGTTTGGCTAATGGTTTGTCTATTTTATTTATCTTCTCAAAGAATCAGCTTTTAGTTTTGTTGATTTTCACTATGGTCTCCTTTGTTTTCTTTAATTTGACATAAAGTGATGGGACCAGAAGCCATGATCTTAGTTTTCTGAATGTTGAGTTTAAGGCAACTTTTTCACTCTCCTCTTTCACTTTCATCAAGAGACTCTTTAGTTCTTCACTTTCTACCATAAGGGTGGTGTCATCTGCATATCTGAGGATATTGATATTTCTCCCAGCAATCTTGATTCCAGCTTGTGCTTCATCAAGCCTGGCATTTCACATGATGTACTCTGCATATAAGTTAAAAAACTAGGGTGACAATATAGAGCCTTGACTTCTTTCCCAATTTGGAACCAGCCTGTTGTTCCATGGCTAGTTCTAACTGTTGCTTCTTGACCTGCATACAGATTTCTCAGGAGGCAAGTAAGGTGGTCTGGTATTTCCATCACTTGAAGAATTTTCCACATTTGTTGTTATCAACACAAAGGTTTTGGTGTAGTTAATAAAGCAGAAGTAGATGTTTTTCTGAAACTCTCTTGCTTTTTCGATGATCCAACAGATGTTGGCAATTTGATCTCTGGTTCCTCTGGCTTTTCTAAATCCAGCTTGAACATCTAGAAGTTCATAGTTCACGTTCTGTTGCAGCCTGGCTTGGAAAATTTTGAGGATTACTTTACTAGCATGTGAGATGAGTGCAATTGTGTGGTAGTTTGAACATTCTTTGGCATTTCCTTTCTTTGCAATTCAAAAGAAAACTAACCTTTTCCAGTCCTGTGACCACTGCTGAGTTTTCCAAATTCTCTGGCGTATTGAGTGTAGCACTTTCACAGCATCATCTTTTAGGATTTGAAATAGCTCAACTGGAATTCCATCACATCGATTAGTTTTCTTTGTAGTAATGATTCCTAAAGCCCGTTTGACTTCACATTCCAGGATGTGTGGCTCTAGGTTAGTGATCACATCATCATTTTAAAAACAAAACAAAGCACACTGGTTTTTCTCTTCCTTCACTAGCTGTTCTCTGTCTTCTCTGCATTATCCTCTGAACCTTTCAAATTACTTAGCACGGTGTTAGGCATTGGCATTCCATTTTTTATTACCTATTGCATAAAGTCCAATGCTGGAAAGAACAATATTGCATAGCAACCAGGACTGTTAGGTCCATGAATCAAGGTAAACTGGAAGTGGTCAAACAGGAGATGGCAAGAGTGAACACTGACATTTTAGGAATCAGTGAACTAAAGTGGACTGGAATGGGTGGATTTAACTCAGATGACCATTATATCTACTACTGTGGGAAAGAATCCCTTAGAAGAAATGGAGTAGCCA
The DNA here is from genome assembly GCF_019320065.1 of Cervus canadensis. Taxonomy (NCBI): domain Eukaryota; kingdom Metazoa; phylum Chordata; class Mammalia; order Artiodactyla; family Cervidae; genus Cervus; species Cervus canadensis. The sequence continues at coordinate 60,457,507 of NC_057399.1, read as the reverse complement.
TGATAGTCAACAAAAGAGTCCAAAATGCAGAGCTTGGATGCAGTCTCAAAAATGACAATATGATCTCTGTTCATTTCCAATGCAAACCATTCAATAGCACAGTAATCCAAGTCTAGGCCCCAACCAGTCATGCTGAAGAAGCTGAAGTTGAACGGTTCTATGAAGACATACAAGACCTTCCAGAACTAACACCCAGAAAGGATGCACTTTTCATCATAGGGGACTGGAATGCAAAAGTAGGAAGTCAAGAGATACCTGGAGTAACAGGTTATTTTAGCCTTGAAGCAAAAAAAATGAAGCAGTGCAAAGGCTAACAGAGTTTTGCTAAGAGAACTCACTGGTCATAGCAAACACCCTCTTTCAACAACACAAGAGAAGACGCTACACATGGACATCACTAGATGGTCAATACCAAAATCGGATTGATTATATCCTGAAGATTGTTTCGGCTATTTAGGGTTTTATTTGTTCCAGAATTTTTTAGGATTTTTTTTTCTACTTCTCTTAAAAATAGCATTGAAATATTGATAGGGATTGCTTTTGGCATAAATGGCTTTTGGCAGTAAAGACATTTTAACAGTATTATTTCTTCCAATTTATGACCAGGGATTCCTTTCTATATATTTACACCTTCTTTGATTTCTTTCATCAGTGTTTTGTATTTTTCAGTGTAGTGATCTTTCACCTTCTTGTATTTATTCCCACGTATTTTATTGTTTTGATGATATCCTAAATGAGATAATTTTCTCTAATTTCTTTCAAAATAGTTTGCTGTTCATGTTCAGATAGCATGCTGAACATGCTGTTCATGTATATCAAAAAAAGAAGAGAGTTCCAGAAAAACATATATTTTTGCTTTATTGACTATGCCAAAGCCTTTGCCTGTGTGGATAACGATAAGCTGTGGAAAATTCTGAAAGAGATAGGAATACCAGACCATCTGACCTGTCTCTTGAGAAACCTGTATGCAGGTCAGGAAGCAACAGTTAGTACTGGACATGGAACAATAGACTGGTTCCAAATAGGAAAAGGAGTATGTTAAGGCTGTATATTGTCACCCTGCTTATTTAACTTATATGCAGAGTACGTCATGAGAAACACTGGGCTGGAAGAAGCACAAGCTAGAATCAAGATTCCCAGGAGAAATATCAATAACCTCAGATATGCAGATGATATACCACCATTATGGCAGAAAGTGAAGAAGAACTAAAATACCTCTTGATGAAAGTGAAAGAGGAGAGTGAAAACATTGGCTTAAAGCTCAACATTCAGAAAACTAAGATCATGGCATCGGGTCCCATCTCCTCATGGGAAATAGATGGGGAGACAGTGGAAACAGTGTCAGACTTTATTTTTTTGGGCTCCAAAATCATTGCAGATGGTGATTGCAGCCATGAAATTAAAAGATGTTTACTCCTTGGAAGGAAAGTTATGACCAACCTAGATAGCATATTGAAAAGCAGAGACATTACTTTGCCAACAAAGGTCTGTCTAGTCAAGGCTATGGTTTTTCCAGTGGTCATGTATGGATGTGAGAGTTGGACTGTGAAGGAAGCTGAGTGTTGAAGAATTGATGTTTTTGAACTGTGGTGTTGGAGAAGACTCTTGCGAGTCCCTTGGACTGCAAGGAGAGCCAACCAGTCCATCCTAAAGGAGATCAATCCTGGGTGTTCATTGGAAGGACTGATGCTGAAGCTGAAACTCCAATACTTTGGCCACCTGATGCGAAGAGCTGACTTGTTGGAAAAGACCCTGATGCTGGGAAAGATTGAAGGCAGGAGGAGAAGGGAACAATAGAGGATGAGATGGCTGGATGACATCACCGACTCGATGGACATGAGTTTGAGTGAACTCCGGGAGTTGGTGATGGACAGGGAGGCCTGGCGTGCTGCGATTCACGGGGTCGCAAAGAGTCGCTAAACTGAGCGACTGAACTGACTGAACTGAACTGATTTTTATGTTAGTTTGTATCCTTCAACTTTTTTCAATTTTTTGAAAAGATCTAAAATATTTGGTGGAGTCTTTAGGATTTTCTCTCTATAATACCAGGCCATTTGTAAATAGAGACAATTTTACTTCTTTCTTTCCAATTTGGATGTCTTTTCTTTTTCTGGCCTAATTGTTCTGACTAGGATTCCCATGTCATGTTGAACAGTGGCTGTGATAGTGGGGATCCTTGTCTTACTCCTGATCTTATTGGAAAACCTTCAGCATTTGACCGTTGAATATGATGTCAGCTATAAGCATTTATACATCCCCTTTATTATGTAAAGGTATGTTCCTTCTATGCATAATTTGTTAACAGGTTTATCATAAACAGATCTTGAATTTTGTAAAATGCTTTTTCTGCATCTATTGAGATGATATAATTTTTTCTTTCATTCTGTTAATATGATGTATCACATTGGATTGCATGTGTTGAACCATCACAGTAAGAAATCCCACTCAATCATGGTAAATGGTCTTTTTGATCTGCTATTGAATTCATTTTATTTATTATTTTTTAGCATTTTGTTGAGAATTTTTGCATTTATATTCATCAGAGGTAATTGGTCTATAGTTTTCCTGCAGTTTTTTCTGCCTTTGCTGTTAGGGTAATGCTAACCTCGTAAAATGTGTTTGGGAGTGTTTCATCTTCTTCAGTTTTTGTGGAAGAGTTTGAAAAGAATTGGTGTGAATTCTTCTTTAAATGTTTGGTAAAATTCACCAGTTAATTAATTTAGTTCTAATCTTTCTTTCACTGAGAGATATTTGATATTACTGAATCAATATCTTTACTTATGATTGGTCTGCTTGGACTTTCTGTTTCTTCCTGATTCAGTGTAAGCTGTATATTTCTAAGTTTTTTTTTTTTTCTGTCTAGTGTGTACCATCTGTTGGACTATAGTTGTCTTAACAGCTTCTTATGATAGTTTATGTATCTGTGGTATCAGTTTTAATGTTTATTTTTTTCTTTTTTTTTTCTTTCTTTCTTCTATATTTATTTTTTCTGTTTATTTTTATTAGTTGGAGGCTAATTACTTTACAATATTATAGTGGTTTTTGTCATACATTGACATGAATCAGCCATGGATTTACGTGTATTCCCCATCCCGATCCCCCCTCCCACCTCCCTCTCTACCCAATCCCTCTGGGTCTTCCCAGTGCACCAGGCCCGAGCACTTGTCTCATGCATCCAGCCTGGGCTGGTGACCTGTTTTACCCTAGATAATATACATGTTTCGATGCTGTTCTCTTGAAACATCCCACCCTCGCCTTCTCCCACAGAGTCCAAAAGTCTGTTCATTTATAATTTTGTTGACTTAGTTTCTCTTTCTTCCTGGTTAGGCTAACTAAAGGTTTGTCAGTTTTGCTTATCTTTTGTAAATCCAACTGTTTTGTTAATTTTTTTTCTTTTTATTTCATTTGTGCTCTAATCTTAATTATTATATTTCTTCATTTTGGGGGCTCATTTTATTTTTATTTTTCTAGTTTCTGAAGGCATATATTTAGCTTCTTTGATGTCTTTTTTGTTTGTTTGTTTGTTTGTTTGTTTTTTAATGTAGGCCCTTAGTTTGTTTGTTTGTTTGTTTTTTAATGTAGGCCCTTAGTTTCTTTAGAACAGTTTTGCTGCATCCATATGGTTTGGTATGTTGCGTTACCCTTTTCATTTGATAGTATCTCAGGGTAGCCCTATTTGTGTTCAACTTATTTTGGACTTTTGGACCTCATAGCTGGGAGATCTGTTTCTTTCCCCAGGTTTGGGAAGTTTTACACCACTACTGCTTTAAATATACAGTTTGTCCTTTCTTCTATATTTTCCTTCTCTGGAATTCCATTAATGTAGATATTGTTTCCTTTGATTTTGCACAATAAATCCCATAGGGTTTTTTCACTCTTTTTTAATTCTTTTTTCCTTTTTTCTCCTCTGACTAAATAATCTCAAATTATTTAGTGTTTTAGGTCATTGATTCTTTCTTTGCATGGTTAAGTCTGTTGTTGGAAGCTCTATATTGAATTCTTGAGTTCAGTCACTGTAGTTTTCAGCTCTGGGGTTTGCCTTTTTTTTTTTTTTTTATGATTTCTGTTTCTTTGTTGAACTTCTCATGTTGTTTATGCCTTACTCTCCTAGTTTTGTTCAGTTATCTATCTTATGTATTCTTGTAAATCACCAAACTGTATTTAAGGAGATTATTCTGATTTCTTTGATAGTGTATAGATTTCTGTTTTTTGGGGGGTTAATTATTGAAGCTGAATAAGTGATGTCATGTTTACCTGATTTTTCATAATCTTTTATTCTTTAGGTTGGTGTCTATGCATTTCAGTAAGCAGTCTCCTCTTCCAAACTTTACAGGATTGCTTCAACAGAGATAGTTGTTAACCGGTCAGCTCAGGTGAGTTTCTAGAAGTCTCTGATAGTAGTATCTTTGGGAAGAAGGGGCTTGCTATCAAAGTCCATATTGGGCAAAGTCCCTGTTCAAGCTTTTATGAAATATAATGTTTATTGGAGTAAAGCTGGTTTATGTGTTGTTAGTTTCAGGTGTACAACAAAGTGAATCACTTACATTTATCTACTCTTTTAAAAATTCTTTTCCCATATAGGCCATTGCAGAGTATAAAGTACAGTTCCCTGTGCTATACAGTAGATCCTTATTAGTTATCTATTTTATATGTGATAGAGTGTATATGTCAATCTCAGTCTTCCAATTTATCCCCTCTTTCCTCCCTGGTAACCTAGGTTTGTTTTCTATATCTGTAACTCTGTTTCTGTTTTGTCCGTAAGTTCATTGTAAGTTCATTTGTACCCCTTCTTTAGATTCCACATATAAGCAACATCATATCATATTTGTTTCCTCTGACTTACTTCACCAGTATGATAATCTCAGGCTCCATCCATGTTGCTGCAAATGGCATTATTTCATTCTTTTTTTTTTCCTGTTGTATATTTGTATCATACCTTCTTTGTCCACTCGTCTGTTGATGGGCATTTAGGTTGCTTCCATGTCCTGGCTATTGTAAATAGTGCTGCAAGTTGACAAGGCTGATTGCTGCTGGCTGAGAAGAGTTAGGTAGAACTGCTAGTTTATTCCCTGTCCAAGAAAGGCTTTAAGGTGAGCTGTCAAGTTGCCTGTGTTCTCTGATCAGACTTCCTAGACAGTCAGGACTAGGTATTATATTCAGCTGCTGGTGGGGTGATGAATTAGCTTCTTTGTCCTGGTGACAAAGTTCACTGTTTTGGGACCTCAATCATGTAAGACTATATACTGACTTTTCTCATCAGATGAGGCCACTGGTTTTACTCTGCAGATGAGGAAGGCCACAGGCTGGGCTTCCTATGAATTCCCACAGCTACTTGTGTACTCTGTTTAGGTTCCCTAGCTGGACAGTTGAAGGCTGTATTCAGCATTGGGGAGGACTATTAGTTTCCCTGCCTGGGAACAGGGGGGAGAACCAGCTTCAAGGCAGACAGGGCTCTTTGTTAGCAGTCTTAACTCAGTCCAATGCATGCCCCAAGTTCCCTGCCTGAAGGGACCATACTCTTTGCTCTGAGACTACCCACTCTGCCTGTTGGTCTCTCTGCTTGACAGTTACTGGGCTATACAGCTTTCCAGGTATTCTGACCAGGCTTTCCAGTTGAGTGGGACTGGGAGCTTCATCTAAGAGTGGGCAGGTCTGTGTCTGAGTACCTCTGTCTAGATGGTTTGGGGGTCCAGCTCCAAGAAGCCTCTGAGGTTTTTCTGATCACATTCTCTGCTTGGGAACAACCAAGAGCTACAATCGAATTGTTGGCACAGATGGCTCAGGACACCCTAACTTGAAGGGGCAGACCAGGTTCTGTGTCCAAAAAGACTTTGTTTGAGGACCAAAATCAGACAGATCTTCACACTGCTGAGTCCTCTGGTCAGACTCTGCCACAGTGCAGTTCTGTAGGAGAGCAGAGCTGCTAGTCTGACTACTGCTTGGGTGCTGCGGGTAGGAACTGTGTCTGCCAGGACCTGAGTGCTGATTGTTGCAACCGGATCCCCGTGGTCAAGTCCTGTGGTTCTCCTGCAATCCTAGTGGGGTTGGCTGGAGTATGTGACTGTCAGGAAGTGACCCACACCCTGAGCACACTGTCTATCTACTTAGGGCTGTCTTTTCACGCTGCAGAAACCATAGCCTCAGGGGAGACCTCTTGGAGTAGTACTGCTGTGGACTGTGGGAGGGGCAATGTAGCCACTCTTCTTCCTTCAAATGTGATCTGTCTTGGTCTCTGTGGTAGAGAGGCTGTGTCAGCCTCAACCTCGTATTCTAGGAATCTCTCAGGAGTGTCTTGTCCATAACTAGTTGTTGTTCTTCTTGTGAATGGGAAGCAGTGTTAGCAATGACCTTTGTCATCATCTTGGTGACTTCACTTCTACGTTTTTACTTTCTTAGGGTGTTGTTTACAACATAGAATACTTTAATTTTGATAAGTCACTTGATTTTTTTTTTACTTTTACATTTGATGTTATAAGTAAGAAACTATTGCTTATCCCAAGGTCATAAAGATTTACACCTATTTGTTTCTCTCTCTCTTTTTTTTTTAGTATTACAATGAGATTCTAGATTTTGATTTAGAATTTACTAGTCTTTAAATATATTTGGGAGTTAATTTTTATACAGTGTAAGGAAAGGGTCTGTTCCAATATCAATTCTTGAAAAGACTATTCTTTACACGTTAAATTGCCTTGGCACTCTGGTTCAAAATCAATTGACCATAAATATAATCAGTCTTCTTGGACTCTCAATTTTAGTTAATTGATCTATATGTTTATCCTTATGTGATTACCACACTGTCTTGATTCTTGCAGCTCTCTACTAAGTTTTGAAATTTGAAAGTATGATTCCTTCAATTTTGTTCTTTTCTTTTCAAGATTATTTTGGTTATTATAGGTTCCTTCAATTTCCTTATAATTTTTACAATCAGTTTTTCTAGTATCTGTAAAAAAAAAGTGCCATCTATGCATTTGTTAAGTATTGTGTTGAGTCCACAAATTAATTAACTTAAGGAATGTCGCTATCTTAACAATGTTAAGTCTTCTGGTCCATTAGCATAGATGTTTTCCATTTATTTATAACATTTTAAATTTCTTTCAACAGTGTTTTAGAGTTTTTAGAATACAAATTTTAAATTTATTTTTATTAACTTATTTTAATTGGAGGATAATTAACTTTACAATATTGTGATGGTTTTTGCCATACATCAAAATGAATCAGCGACAAGTATACATGTGTCCCCTCCCTCCTGAGCCCCCTTCCACCTCCTTCCTCTCCCTCTGGGTTGTTGCAGAGCACCAGCTCTGGGTGCCCTGCTTCTTGCATTGAACTTTCACTGGTCACCTGTTTTGCAGATGGTGATGTACTTGTTTCAGTGCTGTTCTCTCCAATCCCACCCTTGCCTTCTCCCACTGAGTCCAAAAGTCTTTTCTTTATATCTGTGTCTCCTTGCAGCCCTGAATGTAGGATCATTGGTATGGTCTTTCTAAATTCCATATATATGCATTGATATACGGTATTTGTCCTTCTCTTTCTGACTCACTTCACTCTGTATAATAGGCTCTAGGTTCATCCCCCTCGTTAGAACTGACTTACATGTGTTCCTTTTTATGGCTGAGTAATTGTGTATAGGTACCACAAATTCCTTACCCGTTTATCTGTCAATGGACATCCAGGTTGCTCCCATGTCCTAGCTTTGTAAGTAGTGCTGCGGGGAATATTGGGGTGTATGTTTCTCTTTCCATTTTGATTTCCCTGGGGTGTATGGCCAGTATTGGGATTCCTGGGTCACAAAAATCTATTCCTAAGTATTTTATATTTTTTATGCCATTGTAAATGGAATTATCTGTAGATATTTCATTGCTTATTGATTTTTAAAAAATAGTTTAAACTTACACCTTGATGAACTTGTTTATTGATTTTAGTCTAGTAGTATTATGTTAGGGCTTCCCTGATGGCTCAGCTGGTAAAGAATCAGCTTGCCAATGTGAGAGACACAAGAGATGTGGGTTTGATCCCTGGGTTGGGAAGATTCCCTGGAGAAGGAAACGGCAACCTGCTCCAGTTTTATTGCGTGGAAAATTTCATGAACAGAGGAACCTGTTGGGCTACAATTCATGGGGTCACAAAGAGTTGGACATGACTGAGTGCACATGCACATCCACATGAATATTGTTTTCGACTGATTTCCTAACATATTTTACTTATAAGATCATGTTATTTGCAAAGATAGTTTTAATTTTTTACAATTTGGGTGTATTTTATTTATTTGTCTTGTCTAATTGCCCTAGCAGAATCAACATTGCAATGTTAGATGGAAATGACTGTGTGACAATCACATTTTCCTATTTCTTTGAATATCTTATGATTTTTTTGTTGTTGTTGAAAAGTGGTATTTTAGATAATACATTACAGTAACTCTGGATACCAATTGACCCCACACTGCTGGAACTTGGTGGTAGTGGTTTACTGACTTGGCTGGACTATTTCAGTAACGTCTATTTTTCTGGCACTGTGTCATTTCTGATATTGCCATTCATAGATATAGCCTTGGCAGTGGAAACCTTGGATGTCAGTGGTATGAATAGTATGCTCTTTGAATGTGTCTTTCTCTGGCGTGTTAAACTGTTCATGACTGTTGGTATCACACTCAGCTATTAGCCACTGATTTTGTCATCATCATTACCAGGGCATTGCTTTATTTCTTTCCATAGTCTGTGGCATAAATTTCTCCACTGTCTAATGAAATGGGACCCATTTTCCAGGGCATGTGAATTCTATATGTGAACATATTAGTATATGTCTTTTGGATAATAAAAGCCAGTTCTTGAAGAAGAGTTATAAAGTAGGGAGAAGACCAAGAAACCCTATGATGTTGGTTGAAATCAGTAATCTGACTAAAACCTAAGGAACTACTCAAAGAGTAATTGTTATATTATTTTTTTATATTACAAAAGTATAGGTAAGTAAGCTTGATAGTGATACTTTTGAGAAAAATTGATATTCTAAAATAAATGATTATAGAAAAGAACTATAAATTCTTGAATACAATGTTTCCCTAGTCCATTTGAATATAAATGTTATGCAGTATGACTCAGAATAAATATCCATGAGTCCATATTGGTGTAAATAAATAATTGGACAACATTTTTAATAGAATAATTACTGGAAAAGAAGATAAAAAATGTCAAATGTCACTGTGACTAACCACAGGTTATGACATATTTTTCCAAGATTTAGTTTAACTATAATCCATCATTAACTTGTAAAATGTTAGCACGAAACTTTATTTTTAAAATAAGAAACTTTTCTTTTCTTATAATACAGAAAATTAAAGAATAGAAAAAATATAAAAAAATTAAAAACAACAAAATATAAAAGAATGAACTCAGACTCAAATTTGAAATTGTTTTCAAAATATTTATATTACTCAATGCCTTGCTGAACATTCTTTGTAACCAATAATTTGGTATACACCTGAAACTAACACAATATTATAAATCAGCTATATGCTAATAAAATTGAAAAATTTTAAAAATTCCCAACAATAATAGTCATTAAACAACTACCAACATAAAACTTTGTTTTATAAGTTTGATTGTTATTTTCAATTGATAAAGAATAGAAAAAATTATAAGCACATGGTATAATTGTGCAATAATAGCAAATATAAAACTTATTAAAATTTTTCTCTTATTCCTGAAATAAAATATGTTGTTCAGTTTTTTAATTCTTGGATTATACTTCAATACTTCAATAACATACACACTTCCATTCTGATTATTGAATTCCTACTTAAGACTTTTAACATGTAGATATCTGCAACCACTGTAAATATTATACATTCTTTATAGATTTTTCCCTTTTATTATAAAGTAATCACAGTTGTATAGTTGAAACTTCCTTTCCTGTCATGTTCTTAAATAATTGTAATTTATTGTGATATTTTTAAAAGTCATAATCATAATTTCTTTCCAATTCAAGCCATTTTGTGGTATGTTTGCATCTTGGTGTTTAAGGAATTATACCTGAAGCTATTATTTACATAATGAGTTTATAATAATTCTTAGCAAAATACATTACAGATTTTCAGACTTAAATGAAGAAGAATGGTTTGATTTTCTCTGAAGTTCTCAAAATGAGTCTGCTCATCATTTTGTGGTAAATAGGAGTCATTTTCAAAAAATAATTCTGAAGACTTAAAAAGTACTAAATCCAGAAGAGAGGGCATATATGTAAATGACACAGCTGATGTGCTTGGCTGTACAGCAGAAACCAACAACACCGTAAAGCAACTACACGCCAACAAAAATTAGTAAACATTTGAAAGTCAAGTGCTTTGTGTTGGACAGACAGCAAAATCAAGAACTTTCTGCATAATTGTGAGCTGGTATGAATATTTTATAAAATATATCTATTCATCTAAGAAACAAAGCTAATATATATGACACATATCTATTCTATTATTCTCACTCATATTTTTTTTTACCATTATTCTTTGGGCATCTAATTTTCAAAATCTTTCCTCAGAATAATAGTTAAGATTGCTAGAAAAGTTTTTTCTGAATTCAACTTATAGTTCTCCTAGCCCAATCTCATCTAATAATCTTTAGTTCCTTTGTATTGTTAATCAGCTTAAGTTCTTTAAAAGATTCATTGACTGAGCATATGATCGTTAGTGTTATAAACCTCAGTTTAGTTCAGTCCCTCAGTCGTGTCTGACTCTTTGCAACCCCACAGATTGCAGTATGCCAGGCTTCCCTGTCCATCACCAACTCCCGGAGTTTACTCAAACTCATGTCCATAGAGTTGGTGATGTTATCCTACCACCTCATCCTCTGTGGTCCCCTTCTCCTCTTGTCTTCAATCTTTTCCAGCATCACGGTCTTTTCCAATGTTTGTTGCATCAGGTAGCCAAGGTACTGGAGCTTCAGCCTGCTTTCCCCCAAAGCACATTTCCATGTGTGGATGGATTCCTGGTTAATTCAAAATTATAAAAACAAGGCTGAATTTTCAGTGCTTATGTTTATTTTGTTTATTTTTTTTTTAATCAAGGATACATTAAAATAATGGCATGTGTTAAATTTTAAACTTAGTGGATAGCTGTGGAGGAGTGTATTGGGAGCAAATGTGGAAGTTCAGAGAGCATATGGGAATTAATAAGTGTCATAAATACAAATGTATGTGCAGAAAAAATTTTTAAAGGCCCAGAATTTAAAATCGTGGGTCTTAGAGTCAGGCACCTTGGGTTGAAATCATCCCTCAACCATCTAGAGACTCTCATGATCAATGGTGAATTTTTAACCTTTTAAATTGCTATCTTCCTCATCTGAAGTAATGCTTACTCAACCTTAGAGAATTACTGTAAATAAATAATGAGTTAAAGTACTTAGCATATGAAGAAATACTCCCTGTATATCTCTAATAATATTGAAAGGAGCAAAATAGATACAATTTTTGTTCCTTTTAAAATTTTACCACAGACACCAGGATAAGGTATTTTGCAACTGAGGGTGATCTAAGCTTTAAGAAGCAAATAACTACAACATGATTTCTAGGTCATAAAAGCTTAAGCCTTAAAAATGAGGAAAATATAAGAAAAAGTTAAATATACATTTATTTCTAGAGATGTATAACTTTAAAGAATTATAAAATAGAACAATCTACTCTTTGGTAAAGTGTTACAGGTACAATTAAAGCTTGTTCCAGGAAGATAGAGTTCTCATCAAGGATTCGATCTATACATCCCATCAACAGATTTCCTAAATCGACAAGTTAAGCAAGAACAATTTTTTTTTAATTAATAAACTTAGAAATAGCATTTGGTAACTAGCTGAGCAGGAAAAAAAAAAACTAAATAGAAAGTTAAATCCTTTACATGAAATGGAAAAAATGGTTTAAGTAAAAACCCAGTAGCAAATATCAGAATAAAGTTTGTAACTGTGAATTTTTGTTTACTTATATATTATTTCTATGAAAATCAAGAATAAAGTATAACTTAATTTCCTTCAAATATCACAAATTCAACATACAAATAAGAATATGGTTCTAATTAAAATTCAGTAGTGATATTTTGGCAGAAAAAGGCATGGGAGAATTGTATGAAGTTCCACAAAGCTATATATGGAAACTTCATTTTTGAGTGCAGCTGAGAATATGATAAGAAGGAAAAATAGAAAAAGGCCTTTCTATTACAATGAATGAGACTATACATATATCAAGGAATGAGATGATATATCAATGTATTTCAATAGAATATTGGAGCAGATCAAGTAGGCAGTGAAATTTAATATATGGGAGATATATATATTCATATCCTTGTTTAATACATGAAAAAGTGGTATTTCAATAACAAAAAAATATTTTTAGTCAATTTGCCATGTGTTACAACTAGCTGTCTTATGAATTATACTAGTTGGTTTGAGATACTCCCTTACATATTTAGAGAAATTTGACTACATGTAATGAAAAATATTTAAATCAAAAGTAAAATTTAAAAATATTAGTTTGAAAAATATTTGACATGCGCTTGAGGGCTAGGTAATATTTTTTTAATTGCTAAGGGAAGGACAATCCCAAATAAAAATAACATATTTATGAACAGATAAATCACAGAGGTACAGATTTTAATTCTTAAAATAAAACTTGAAAAATGCTCAGTCTCATGTTTAGTCCAGGAAATACCAATAAGGTAGCAATTAGCTTTTGTTTCAAATTCTCAGACTGGCAAATATTTTAAAAGTTGTAACACCCTCTACTGATGGGAATATGAGGAAAGTCTACTACATTTCTAATGGTACTGTGACTCATCACAGCTTTTGGCATACCCAATCATAATTATCAATTAAAATAAAACCCACCATTTAATAAGGAATGAAAATACTTGACAGTATTAGATGAAAATAAGAGCTCTAGTAAGTCACAGTATATATACCTAGTTTTTCAATATAGTATATGTACACACACACACACACACACATCTATAGATATATAGTAAATTTTTATTAGAGTATAGGAAATGGCAACCCACTCCACTGTTCTTGCCTGGAGCATCCCATGGACAGAGGAGCCTGGTGGGCTACAGTCCATGGGGTCGCAAAGTGTCGGACACGACCGAGTGGCTGACACATAGTTGTTTTATAACGTTGTATAAGTTTTAGGTGTACAGCAAAGTGAATTACTTATACCCTGATGGACAGGGAGGCCTGGTTGTGCTGCAATTCATGGGGTCGCAAAGAGTTGGACACCACTGAGCGACTGAAATGAGCTGAACTGATCTGATATTATACATATATCCACTCTTTGTTTAGATTCTTTTCCCATATAGGCCATTACAGAGTACTGAGTTCCCTGTGCTATACAGAAGTTAGCATTGTTTAAGACGGTAGAAAACAGATGTAAAAAAATTTACGTGACTATCAATAGACTTTTTTATTAGAGTATTGTGTTACTCCATTCTGTGGGATGTCTGGAGGCCAAAAGAAATAGTATATATAGATATATATCAGGTGACCTGGAGAAATGTCCATTGTGTATAACTAGTGAGAAATGCAAAGAAGGTACCCCAATGATGACCTTTGGTCAGTACTGATACCAATCTCCAACAGTTTACTTTGTATTTATGAGATACATGTTTGTGTCTGTTCATATGTGTGTATGAATAGTTGTATTTATGTTTAGTCATTTTTTATTCATTTAACAAATAAGTCTGAAGAACTTCTGTGCCAAACACCACTGTAGCTTCTGAGATACAGGAGAACAATCCTTGCCTTCCTGGCTGCCATAGATGGTGGTGGGTACCGTGGGTACCTTGGGCGACAGCAGAGCGAGACATGGATGCGTAGTCGAGGAGGCTGTAGTATTTCATAGACAGAAAAGCTCCCATCTCTGGCTCACATGTCCACTCCCCAGTGCTCCTGGCAGTGACGCTGCTGCATCTGCAGTCATTCACTCATCTTCTTAGTACACTATTCCCTACAGGTCATTTCTCAAAGCAAACCCCATGTGTGGTTCACGCACGGTTCCCAGTCAAGAAAAATGCCCATCTCCATGATTTTTGTAGGAAGATGTTGTAAGGTCAAAGCCTGGGAATATTTGTATAGTTATAATACTGCAAAATTGAAAAAGTTTTCACATGATCTCTCATGTAAATTAAGGCGAATGCACAGTCTAAAGGCTTTCTCCTTACTGTGCATTTTTCTCTGGGGTAAAAATTGCCTTATCTTTGGGTAGAAACCCAAATCTTGGAAAATAAAATATGTCAATATTACAATCAACATATATGACAAAACTTGATTAATTTAAAATTAGAAAAATAATTTTATAATGAATTAAAATTATGAAAAGACATATGTTTATGTGAAAGTTTATGAATATTTGTATGAGAGTCAACAAAATGGAATGATGGTTATTTTATCAAGATAAATTTCATAGGCTTATGAACTTTCTTTTTTATATTTTCTACTTTGATCAGTTTTGATAACTTTAATAATACTAAAAACATAAAAATAACAGAAATGTTGTTGTTCAGTCACTAGGTTATGTCCAACTCTTTGAGACCCCATGGACTGCAGCACTCCAGACTCATCTGTCCTGCCCTATCTTCTGGAGTTTGCTCGAATTCATGCTCATAGTATATTTACTAAACATAATTCATACTTGTGCTATATTGGATATAAGGTGTAATACTCATTATTTTTAAATATTAAGGAAGGAATCAGTTATATGGAAATGATATGCAGGTTATAACGGTATATATGACAGAATGGAAACTAATACATTCTTCAAAATATCATTTTTATAAGCCAATTGTGCTGACCACAGTGGTGTAAATATGAGCAGTGAATGGTGAGATAAATTATAAATAATGGAATGAGATTATAAATCAATCTGGAGGAAAGAGAAAATAACAGCATATATGAGTAAAGGGAAAATAACAGAAAACATATTAAATAATAACAAAACAATTTGATACCTCTTTTCATTGGCTAGGCAGGCAAATATTTAGGAAAATGCATTCCTGTTTGTAAACTTTTTATGGAGGATGATTTATCATTATGTAGTAAATAGGCTAAATATTTTGACAGACCTAGAGTTGCCATAATTTCATCCTAAAAACCTGCATATCATTTCCATATAACTGATTCCTTCCTTAATATTTAAAAATAATGAGTATTATGAAAAGGCAAAAAGATAGGACACTGAAAGATGAACTCCCCAGGTCGGTAGGTGCCCACTATGCTACTGGAGATGAGTAGAGAAATAACATAAGAAAGAATGAAGAGACAGAGCCAAAGCAAAAACAACACCCAGTTGTGGATGTGATTGGTGATGGAAGTAAAGTCCAATGCTGTAAAGAACAATATTGCATAAGAACCTGGATTGTTAGGTTCACCAATCAAGGTAAATTCAGTTCAGTTCAGTCAGTCATGTCTGAATCTTTGCAACCCCATGGACTACAGCACAGCAGGCCTCCCTGTCCACCACCAACTCCTGGAGTTTACTCAAACTCACATCCATTGAGTTGGTGATGTCATCCAACCATCTCATCCTCTGCTGTCCCCTTCTCCTCCCGCCTTCAATCTTTCCCAGCATCAGGGTCTTTCCCAAAGAGTAAGTTCTTCACATCAGATGGCCAAAATATTGGAGTTTCAGCTTCAGCATCAGGCCTTCTAAAGAATATTCAGGACTGATTTCATTTAGGATGGATGAGTTTGGTCTCCTTGCAGTCCAAGGGACTCTCAAGAGTCTTCTCCAACACCATAGTTCAAAAGCATCAATTCTTCAGTGCTCAGCTCTCTTTATGGTCCGACTCTCACATCCATACATGACAACTGGAAAAACCATAGCTTTGACTAGACAGACCATTGTTGGCAAAGTAATGTCTCTGCTTTTGACTATGCTGTCTAGGTTGGTCATGGCTCTTCTCCAGTAGCATATTGTATGTAAAGTCCGATGCTGTAAAGAGCAATATTGTATAGGAACCTGGAATGTTAGGTCCATGAATCAAGGTAAATTGGAAGTGGTCAAACAGGAGAGGGCAAGAGTGAACATCAACATTTCAGGAATCAGTGAACTAAAATGAACTGGAATGGGTGGATTTAACTCAGAAGACCATTATATCTACTACTGTGGGCAAGAATCCCTTAGAAGAAATGGAGTAGCTATCATAGTCAACAAAAGAGTCCAAAATGCAGTACTTGGATGCAAACTACAAAAATGACACAATGATTTCTGTTCATTTCCAAGGCAAACCGTTCAGTGGTACAGTAATCCAAGTCCATGCCCCAACCAGTCATGCTGAGGAAGCTGCAGTTGAATGGTTCTATGAAGACATACAAGACCTTCTAGAACTAACACCCAAAAAGATGTCCATTTCATTATAGGGGACTGGAATGCAAAGTAGGAAGTCAAGAGATACCTGGAGTAACAGGCAAATTTGGCCTTGGAGTGTAAAATGAAGCAGGTCAAAGGCTAACAGAGTTTTGCCAAGAGAACACACTGGTCATAGCAAACACACATGAGATGACTCTGCACATGGACATCACGACATTGTCAATACAAAAATCAGATTGATTACATTCTTTGCAGCCAAAGATGGAGAAGCTCTATACAGTCAGCAAAACAAGACTGGGAGCTGACTGTGGCTCAGATCATGAACTCCTGATTGCCAAATTCAAGCTTAAATTGAGGAAACTAGGGAAAATCACCAGACCATTGAAGTATGACCTACATCAAATCCCTTATGATTATACAGTGGAAGTGACAAACAGATTTGAGGGATTAGATTTGATAGACAGAGTACCTGAAGAACTATGGACAGAGGTTTGTGACATTGTACAGGAGGCAGTGATCAAGACCATCCCCAAGAAAAAGAAATGCAAAAAGCCAAAATGGTTGTCTAAGGAGGCCTTCCAAATAGCTGAAAAAAGAAGAGAAGCTGCAGGCAAAGGAGTAACGAATGCAGAGTTCCAAAGAATAACAAGGAGAGATAAGAAAGCCTTCCTCAGTGAGCAGTGCAAAGAAATAGAGGAAAACAATAGAATGGGCATGACTAGAGATCTCTTCAAGAAAATCAGAGATACCAAGGGAACATTTAATGCAAAGATGGGCACAATAAAGGACAGAAATGGTATGGACCTAACAGAAGCAGAAGATATTAAGAAGAGGTGGCAAAAATACATGGAAGAACTGTACAAAAAAGATCTTCTTGACCTAGATAACCATGATGATGTGATCACTCACCTGGAGCCAGACATCCTTAAGTGCAAAGTCATGTGGGCCTTAGGAAGCATCACTACGAACAATGCTAGTAAAGGTGATGGAATTCCAGTTGATCTATTTCAAGTCCTAAAAGATGATGCAGTGAAAGTGCTGCACTCAATATGCCAGCAAATTTGGAAAACTCAGCAGTTGCCACAGGACTGGAAAAGGTCAGTTTTCATTCTAATCTCAAAGAAAGGCTATGCCAAAGAATGTTCAAACTACTGCACAACTGCACTCATCTCACATACTAGCAAAATAATACTCAAAATTCTTCAAGCAAGTCTTCAACAATACATGAACCGTGGACTTCCAGATATTCAAGCTGGATTTAGAAAAGCCAGAGGAACCAGAGATCAAATTGCCAACAACTGTTGGATCATCAAAAAAGCAAGAGAGTTCCAGAGAAACATCTACTTCTGCTTTATTAACTATGCCAAAGCCTTTGTGTTGATCACAACAAACTGTGGAAAATTCTCAAAGAAATGGGGATACCAGACCTCCTGACCTACCTGCTGAGAAATCTATATGCAGATCAAGAAGTAACAGTTAAAACTGGACATGAAACAACAGAATGGTTCCAAATTGGGAAAGGAGTGTGTCAAGGCTGTATATTGTCACCCTGTTTATTTAACTTATATGCACAGTACATCATGAGAAATGCAAGGCTGGATGAATCACAAGCTGGAATCAAGATTGCCAGGATAAATGTCAATAACCTCAGCTACACAGATGACACCACCCTTATGGCAGAAAGCAAAGAACTATAGAGTCTCCTGATGAAGGTGAAAGAGGAGAGTGAAAATGTTGTCTTAAACCTCAACATTCAGAAAACTAAGATCATGACGTCTGGTCCCATCACTTCATGGCAAATAGATGGGGAACCAGTGGAACCAGTGAGAGACTTTATCTTACTGTGTTCCAAAATCACTGCAGATGGTGGCTGCAGCCATGAAATTAAAAGATGCTTTCTCCTTGGAAGAAAAACTATGACCAACCTAGACAGCATATTTAAAAAGCGTTGCCAACAAACATTGCTTTGCCAAAAAAGGTCCATCTAGTCAAAGCTATGGTTTTTTCAGTAATCCCGTATGGATTGGAGAGTTGGACTATAAACAAAGCTGAGCAGAGAAGAATTGATGCTTTTAAACTGTGGTATTGGAGGAGACCCACGAGAGTCCTTTGGAGTGCAAGGAGATCCAACCCATCCATTTAAAGGAAATCAGTCCTGAATATTAAATGGAAGGAGTGATGCTGAAACTCCAATACTTTGACCACCTGATGCATCAAAGTGACTCATTGGAAAAAAACCCTGATGCTGGGAAAAATTGATGGCAGGAGGAGAAGGAGACTACAGAGGATGAGATGGTTGGATGGCATCACCGACTTGATGGACATGAGTCTGAGCAAGCTCCAGGATTTGGTGACAGATAGGGAAGCCTTGGCATGTTGCAGTCCATGGGGTCACAAAGAGTCAGACACAACTGAGCACCTGAAGTGAACTAAATAATTAGCAATTCAGAGCATCTTTACATGTCCCTCTTGGCCACCTCTATGTCTTCTTTGGAGAAATGTCTATTTAGGTCTTCTTCCCATTTTTCCATTGGGTGGTCTCTTTTTCCATTGTTTAGTTTTATGAGCTGTGTATATTTTTTAGAAATTAAGCCCTCACTGGTCGCATCATCTACAAATATTTTCCCCTATTCTATAGGAGGTGTATAAGCTGCACATCCTAAGTCTAGCTGCAGAAGTCTGAGAAATTCATTCTAGTCACATTCTTTTCCTTAAGCGATCACCCAGGTCAGTCAACCTAGACTCAAAGAGAGTGAATAATATCTCTTAAAATAGTAAAGAATTTGAACCATTTTTAATTCACTATAAGACACTCTGGTTCTCACTGTACTTTATTACCTGCAATTACCCAAAAGTTCTAATATCTACTTTACCATCTGATACATGTTGCGTTTAGAACTACACTGCCGGTAATATTCTGTGCCTGAATCTAGGAACTACTCATTTAGAATAACTTCAGTTTTTCAGCAATGAAATATTGAAAGACTGCTTCCCATTATTATATGATTTAGGATCATAATTTATCAGAAATTTTCCTAGGCTTTTTATGTGTTTAACTCATTAAATAATCCAAAACATTCTCTGCAAGGAAAGTATCAATATTATCTCAGTTGTAAAGGTGATGGAAGTAAGGCAGAAGTTAAATCATTCACTCCACACCACACAGAAGGTACAATAGGGCCGGGCTTTGGGATGTGGTAATCTGCTCCTATAAACGGAATAGTCAGTCTCTGACATTTCTGTTGGAATTTTTCCACTGAAACAGCCACATGAAAAACAGAGCTGTCTTTAAGGGCAATTTTAAACCTTACTTCAAAAGACTATAACTATTCATTCAGATAAAGACCAAATTTCTGATTTAATCTAGCTATTACTAAAGGAGAGATTACTTGTGCTTATTCTGTATGTTCTAAAATCAATCAACTAATTATAACAATACTATGTCTATAAGCCAAAAAAGCACATCTTTATTGCTTCAGAAAATAAAACTTCGAAGTATTTTTCTTCTAGTAATTTCTTTCAGATTACCAAGCTATTAATTGGCATTAGAGCCATTAAGTATCAGTAAAAAGATATGAAAATTATGAAATATTTTCAGTAGCATTTGAAGGAAATCATCTATACATTTTTAGAAATATTTTGCTTTATATATTTGTTACAGACATTTATTTGTTGTATACATTGACATGGGTGATATTATGTGGGGAAAACCAGAATATATGTGTGGATTTCCCTTATACTATATATACTATGCTTATAAATATACTTTTTATTATATAAGTAGTATATTATTATCATTTTTTATCTTTAATTATATCTATATATAATAGGTTTTAGGTTATAAACATGTGCTTAAAGACTGTGTGTATGTATATATATATATAGATAGATAGATAGATAGATAGATATATTTAGGTATGTATTGCATATAATATGCTGTATAATATTATATTTACAACATATTTATACTATATTATATATAGTATGTCTATAATTTTTTTTAATGTTTGCAACTTGGAAGGAGTGATAAGACAGATACAGATGAAAGATACAAAATAATTTATGAAAATATTCATGTGAGTGGGTCAAATATATTTTCAGTTAGAAAATGTATTTCCACATTTTCCAAATATTCATTTCCACAAGAATATGGGGTCATATTTTAAGAAATAAATATGAAACAAAATATTACAGAAAACTTTACACCAATCTAGTACTTAACTGATACTTTTCTTAAAATGAGGTTTCAGTTTCCCTAGGGGAGAGTTTGTAAATAATTATTATATTTACTCTGTGGAACACATATTTTTTTTTTATGTTTCTTAGATGCAAATAAAAGCACGACCCGTGCCACAGCTGAAAAGGGCAGGATGCCATGCTACAAATGGCATTCTGATGGGGGGAATCTGGGCTGATTCTTAGCCATGTGTCACAGAAGGAAAATAGGAAGCATGTTTGTGTGTGATTCTAGTTATCTGAATGCAGGAGGAATATTTGTTTTGCAGCATATGGAGTTAAAAGTATTTTATTCTGTGGACTTCAATCTGGCTTTAATGTCCGACCTTCCTAAAATGCTAAGATTAAAGGGTATGTCTAGACAGTTGATGGGACTTCCCTGGTGGCTCAGACGGTAAAGCGTCTGCCTACTATGCAGGAGACCTGGGTTCAATCCCTGGGTCGGGAAGATCCTCTGGAGAAGGAAATGACAACCCACTCCAGTAATCTTGGCTGGAAAATCCCATGGACAGAGGAGCATGGTAGGCTACAGTCCATGGGGTCGCAAAGAGTCGGACACGACTGAGCGACTTCAGTTCAGTTTAGTTATAAGAGCAGAGGAAACTCCGCTAGAGACTGAAATTCATTTTTCAATATTAGACAACCTAGACAAATATATTTAAGTTCTAATTTCTCAAAGAAGAGAAATGACATTGTTATTTTTTCCTGGAGTTACAGATAACATATGGTACATTGTTTGGGATCTGATTCAATTGTGAGGTTTATTAAACAAAAAAATTGCTCAAGTTACAACAGACACTTAGCTGATAAGGCATGATTCGGTTTGAGAATTCTGTGGAGGATGACATGTGGATGTCTTTTGTAGTACACTTTGAAACCTCCAGTTTTTACTCAGAAAGACAGTCTGTAAAACTGAAGTACTATTTGTTAAGTTAAATAACTACAAAAATAAATAAAACAGAAGAGGTATTCAATGATTTAGCCTCTGTGTTCTGCTGGGGATGATCAACAGCTTATCCAGGCTCCTCTGCTTTGTCAAAAGGAGTCATCAAAACTTAATACTGAAAGGTTGTTGCTGAACCATGAAACGCGCTGGGATTCTTGCCCTCTGGAGGAGAAGAATTCAATCCGGGGCCAGAGACAAGGCTTGCTCACTCAGAGCTTTGTGTAATAAAGTTTTATTAAAGTATAAAGGAGATAGAGAAAGCTCCTGACATAGACATCAGAAGGGGACAGAAAGAATACCCACCTGCTAGTTTTTAACTGGATGTTATATAGTTACTAGCAGTCTGTTAATGAAAGAAAGGAACGTCTTAAAACTCAGAGAATGGCACCAGGCCCTTCACCCACAAGATGTATTTTGGGATAATCTTGGCACCAGGCCAGCCATCCCGGGCCATAAAACAATTGACTTCAATCTTATAGAGGGCAGATTTCCATACAAACAGTTTCGTTTACATAGATTAGGAGAACAATGTCTGAGTATAACATACTGGTTTGTCAAGTTGGTTCTGAGCCATTAGGCTGAACAGACTTGAAGACCGAGTTTGGGGTAAATGCATAGTACATTAACATATCTTAAGACAAACATTTCCATAAGAAAAATGCATTGGTTAACTCAAGATTTGAGAAAAGTGAAGTTCAGGTGGAACCAGGTGTCACTATGGCAACACAGTATTTTAAGAGAAACCCCTTTTTAAATTTGTATAGAGAAGGGGAAAAAAATACATCAGTAGTAAAAAAATGTCTGACACTTCTAGCCTATTTCCTCCATTTGGAGACCCCTGGCCTTCCTGCCTGTTACCCGCTCAATACCCATCTCTGACTGTGGAAATCAGACCTCTCTGCACCGTTAGGTTCACCTGCCTGAGCTCACAAAACAAGTTGCACTACTGACATTGCATGATGTGTCACTATGACATTCATCAGGTGAGTCAGGTGGCAATAAACCACATCATAGGACTGCCTACTATGTCTCTTTTGTTGTGTTAACAGGTCTATTTGCTTCATCTTATTTAATTATCACAGACTTCCATAGATAGGGATCTGCTTTAAGATTATACTTGGTAAGCTTATACTTAGGGCAGCTTATGGCCTTGTGCACTTACGAGGCTTTGGGTTTGAACACTGGACTACTTTATTTCGATAACTAATAGCCATGTGTTGATGGTAATTCTGTTTAAGGAAAACATATCCTGAGGTGGACCCAGTAGTTGGATTACTCTATGATAGCACCCACCTTTTGGTTTCTTTGTGGTTTAGGAAAGACAATTTATTAGGGTATTTGCAGACCCTCTCGTGCCATAATCTTGAGAAATTAAAGACCGTGAGATAATACATCAAAAGAAAAAATGGAAAGAGAAAATGCATATCTTGAGTTGAATTGTGTCTCAAACTGGGACCTCAGAATGTGACTTTATTTGGAAGCAGGGCTGCTGCAGATGTAACGAGTTGAGGCTCTCCAGAATGAATCGCTGCAGGGCCTGGCCCAATGGCTAGGGGTGTCAGCTAGGAGGGAGAGGAGACTCTGGGGAGGGCCATATGAGAGCAGAGGCAGAGACTGCAGATAGGCCGCCATAAGTGAGCGCACGCCAGGGAGCCTCCCCTGGAGCCTTCAGTGGGAGCATGCCCTGCCAACCGCTTGATTCACATTTCTGGCCTCCAGAACAGAGTCATTTCTGTTGCCTTTAATCCACCCCATGTGTGGTCAACTGTTATGATAGTCCTAGGAAATGAATATGTCATAGAGATTATTTTATCCTGTACATTTTGGGAACTGTTCTAGGGCAACAGGCAGAAACTGAAATAAGAAAAATGTGCTAATTTTGATGAAACCATACAGATAGCTTACTTTTTAAATGACTTAATGAGTAAACTTGTGCCTACACACATAATGTACGTGGCTGTCAAAAAAAAAAGTCACAACACAATTATTTTGGAAAGTTTAACATTAATTTTATAGACACAGCATATAGATATTAACAGCATATTAATAGCATATTAATTTGCTAAGATGTTCCTTAGGTGGACTCAGTCTTACTTTAAAGCCATCTTAGGTGAATGGATAGATAGAGAGACAGATAGATGGATGGCTTAATTAAGATATAACCAACACAACTAACAACTTTATTTTTAGCTATATGTATATTTATATATAAATTGTGTGTATATACATATATATTTATGTATATATGTGTGTGTATGTAATATGAAAGATAAATACATAATCAAGCTTGTCAATTGTGCAGGTTAGATCTTATTTAATCAATAGTCTTATTGACTTTTAGTTGCTTCTATTCTGCTGCTGCTGCTGCTAAGTCACTTCAGTCATGTCCGACTCTGTGTGATCCATTGTGTGATCCCATAGACAGCAACCCACCAAGCTCCCCCGTAGCTGGGATCCTCCAGGCAAGAACACTGGAGTGGGTTGCCATTTCCTTCTCCAATGTGTGAAAGTGAAAAGTGAAAGTGAAGTCGCTCAGTCGTGTCCAACTCTTAGTGACCCCATGGACCGCAGCCTACCAGGCTCCTCCATCCATGGGATTTTCCAGGCAAGAGTACTGGAGTGGGGTGCCATTGCCTTCCCCAGCTTCTATTCTATCACCTATCAAATGAGATGGGTTAAGAGCTTTTTGTGATTGGAAATTTGCCCATTTCTCCTTCCATTATTTTTCTTTACATATTTTGGTAGATAAGGTATTAACTATATACAGAGTGAGGGTTGTTGTGTCTTTCTGCAACTTTGAATGCTTTATTCCTATGAAATGTTTCTCTTTGCCTCAATTTTTATTGACTCAGGACCTTTATGGCTGTTATTAAAATAGTTGCATTGCTTTCTTTAGCTAATGTTTTCTGTGTTATTCTTTGTTGAACTTTCTTTTTACTTATCTTTAAGTGGTGCCTCATATAAGCTTCCTATAGTTGCTTTTTATTTTTTAATTCAGCCTGCTAATTGTGTTATTTTACTTTTCCTCTATTAAATTGCTAATTATATATTCTTTGATTATTTTTTTCTTGTATTTTCTTTTTTTTTCCATTTATTTTTATTAGTTGGAGGCTAATTACTTTACAGTATTGTAATGGTTTTTGCCATACACTGATATGAATCAGCCATGGATTTCCATGTATTCCACATCCCGATCCCCCCTCCCACCTCCCTCTCCACCCCATCCCTCTGGGTCTTCCCAGTGCACCAGCCCTGAGCACTTGTCTCATGCATCCAACCTGGGCTGGTGATCTGTTTCACCCTAGATGATATACATGTTTCAATGCTGTTCTCTCAAAACATCCCACCCTCGCCTTCTCCCACAGAGTCCAAAAGTCTGTCCCGTACATCTGTGTCTCTTTTTCTGTTTTGCTTATAGGGTTATCATTACCATCTTTCTAAATTCCATAAATATCCATTAGTATACTGTATTGGTCTTTATCTTTCTGGCTTACTTCACTCTGTATAATGGGCTCCAGTTTCATCCATCTCATTAGAACTGAGTCAAATGAATTCTTTTTAATGGCTGAGTAATATTCCATGGTGTATATGTACCATGGCTTCCTTATCCATTCGTCTGTTGATGGGCATCTAGGTTGCTTCCATGTCCTGGCTATTATAAACAGTGCTGTGATGAACATTGGGGTGCATGTGTCTCTTTCAGATCTGGTTTCCTCGGTGTGTATGCCCAGAAGTGGGATTGCTGGGTCATACGGCAGTTCTATTTCCAGTTTTTTAAGAAATCTCCACACTGTTCTCCATAGTGGCTGTACTAGTTTGCATTCCCACCAACAGTGTAAGAGGGTTCCCTTTCTCCACACCTTCTCCAGCATTTATTGCTTGTAGACTTTTGGATAGCAGCCATCCTGACTGACATGTAAGGGTACCTCACTGTGGTTTTGATTTGCATTTCTCTGATAATGAGTGATGTTGAGCATCTTTTCATGTGTTTGTTAGCCATCTGTATGTCTTCTATGGTATTGGCACAAAGACAGAAATATAGATCAGTGGAACAGAATAGATAAATCCACGAACCTATGGACACCTTATCTTCGACAAAGGAGGCAAGGATATACATTGGAGAAAAGACAACCCCTTTAACAAGTGGTGCTGGGAAAACTGGTCAACCACTTGTAAAAGAATGAAACTAGAACACTTTCTAACACCATACACAAAAATAAACTCAAAATGGATTAAAGATCTAAATATAAGACCAGAAACTATAAAACTCCTAGAGGAGAACATAGGCAAAACACTCTCCGACATAAATCACAGCAAGATCCTCTATGACCACCTCCCAGAATATTGGAAATAAAAGCAAAAATAAACAAATGGGACCTAATGAAACTTAAAAGCTTTTGCACAACAAAGGAAACTATAAGTAAGGTGAAAAGACAGCCCTCAGATTGGGAGAAAATAATAGCAAATGAAGAAACAGACAAAGGATTAATCTCAAAAATATACAAGCAACTCTTGCAGCTCAATTCCAGAAAAATAAATGACCCAATCAAAAAATGGGCCAAAGAACTAAACAGACATTTCTCCAAAGAAGACATACAGATGATTATTTTTTGATTACTATAGAGATGACCTGTTCTTTGAGATATCTCTAAAATTATTTTTACCTTCTACCTAAATATGATGATCTTCTTGTGATCTTTGCATTACTGTTATAATGCACTTCAATAAATATTTTAAAACTGTTTTAAATATTTTAAAGACATTTCTATTATTTTGCTCAGTGAATATGTATTTAATGTGTATTTATGTTTATACATATATTAGTGTTTTAACTTCATTCTTTCTTTAAAATTTTATTCTATCTTCTCATATCATTGTTACTCTTCCTGGAGAAGAACCTTTTATACATCTTTTATTGTCAAAATTCTTAGAGATTAATGCCTTCACTTTCTGTTTTTTTCTAAAAACCATATTTATTATATGTTGATGTTTGAAAGATAATTTCACCGGGTATAAATATAGGTCAGTGAAATAATGGTCTGTTTGATTACTGAGAAATCATTTGAAGGGAATGTATATTTCCCTCTGTCTACTTTAATATTTCTTTTTAAAAAATTTAAACGACTATAATGATGTGCCTAGGTGTGGCTAATATCCAGTTGGAAAAAGTAATGACAGGTTCTAAAAGCAAAGGCTTGCTTTGGTTCTGATTTTATTTAGGATGTCAGAAGTAATGGAAGAATAAATTTTAAAAAGAATGAATTGGGAAAAGGAAAAATTATAGTAATACAGATGACTTTTCTTTTCTAAAAAGGTATACTTTATGAAAGTTTTTGATTAAAAAATGGGTGGTGTTGAAGAATATTAAAACTTGAAAGTAAATAAAAACAGGTGCACAGGAAAAATTAAAGGGCTGTTTTTCACTTCCTGATACTTTGTTATTAAGCAGGAATATTCATCTAAATACAAGAAGACCTCTACTTCTTTCTCCACCAAAATACCCTTTAATTAGGCAAGTCCAAATTATAGGTGTTTCATTTTTCACTGTCTAAAATGGAGATATGAGATGTAATTGTTTTTCCTGCATAATATCAAAGTGACTTTCTTTTGTTATTGAAGTACAGTTATTTTACAATGTTGTGATAGTTTCAGGTGTATAGAAAAATGATTCTGTTTTATATATATGTGTGTGTATGTGTATATATGTGTGTGTGTGTATATATATATATATATATATATATATAAATCTCCTTTTTCAGATTCCATTATAGATTATTACAAGATACTGAATATAGTTCACTGTGCTATGCAGTAGGTTCTGGTTTATTTATTTTAGTATGTATCTGGTAATCCTCAAATCCTGATTTCTCTCTCCCCTTCCTTCCCCTTTGGTAACCATGAATTTGTTCCCATGTCTCTTAGTCTATTACCATTTTGTATCATATGTATCATATTTTAGATTCTGCAAACAAGTGATATTATATGATATTTGTCCTGAGGTATAATTTTTAGGTAGCATGTCTGGACTTCACGTTGGATTGAGTGTAGGGAATAAAAGACAGAAGAATCAAAGATTATACTAATGCTTTCTGACTTGGCCAACAAGATGGATGGTGGCACTATTTGCTAAGTTGAAGGACACTGAAATAGGAAAACACATTTGAGGTAGGAAATAGTACTTTTTGAACATGCTAATTTTTCCATGTGTGAGATATACAAGTAGCATTTTGGTTATTTATTATAATCTAAATGCATGTCCCTTCCTTGGGAAATAAGTGGAGTCGTTAATATTTTAAGTAATATAATCAGTTGAATGCCTGTAGGACAGATTAGAGGGGAAGGAGCAAAGAATCTCACCACTAAGCACCCAGAATTTAGATGTCAGAAAAAGTAGTAACTATGCCTCTCCAGTTAGTAGGAAAGGAAGAGTCAGAAGAGTCACAGAGACTAAGAGGAGGGAGTGTTTCAAGAACAAGTGGATGGGGACTTGCCTGATGGTGCAGGGGTTGAGACTTCCCCTTCTAGTGCAGAGGTTGTAGGTTCAATCCCTGGCCGGACAGCTAAGGTCTCACAGCCCTCTTGGCTGAAAAACATAAAACAGAAGCAATAGTGCGTGAATTCAATAAAGAAATAAAAAAATAGCACAAGAGCATGTACAACTTTGAACAATAAAGAATGAAGTTCAGGTTCCTTAAGTGCCTGCTAATAACTAGAGCCCGGGAAACCATCAGCTTGCCAAGAGGAGTTCCAGGAATGTTGTGGGACAGAAAGCAGGTACTTGGTTTATGAATAAAAATGTGGTGAACTGGACATTATTTAGAAATGATTGTTTTGTAAAAATATAGAAAAGCAGAACCTGGAACAATATGTGTGTAAAAGGAGAACCTGTTTGTAAGCTGGTATTCTACATTAGAGAGTAAGAGACCTTGACTGCTTTGGAGTGAAACTGTATAATTTAAGATGTTGAAGTCTTTGAGTCCACAGCACAAACAGGCTTACATTTGATAAGGGAAGAACCATATGCCCATCACAGCTCTCATTGTGATTGACTGTAATTTACTGAAAAGAGGAAGGTAGGTGGAATTGTACATTTTGTGATGGAAAATAAGAATAAAGGTATAAAGATTTTAATTTGCTTAGAAAATGAAAGACAAGTTCAAAAGCTAAAGTGACCCATAAGAAGAAGGGGTGATAAGTGAGAAAATAAGAAATAGTCATCACAAAGAATATTGACAGATGTTCGAGTGAAATCGTGTGCTTACCAGGCAGGGTTGAGGACCCATGGGAATCGGCCACAAACATAGAGTGAGACGGTTTTGTCCAGCATGTGATTCTTTTCCAGCAAATTTTTTGCACACGTGCAAGTTAAGGTCCTCCAGGAATGGAGAATTTCCACATGTCTGTAAAAGAAGGAAGTTATAACTTATGAATTTTTGAAAGAAACTGATGCTCTCAATGATGTTGAATCATTAATAAAGTTAACAGATTAAAGGCAGAGGGAGAAAGGGATGGCAGAGGATGAGATGAATGGATAACATCACCAACTCCATAGACATGAATCTGAGCGAACTCCGGGAGTTAGTGAAGGACAGAGGAGCCTGGCATGCTTCAGTCCATGGGATCACAAAGAGTCAGACACGACTTAGCAACTGAACAACAACAACAAAAATGCTTGTATACCTAAGATATAGGTTTTGTTTTACGGTTTTGCAGGTTAAAATTGGTTCTGAAGGTGATGTGATTTCTGCTGCTAAGATACAACATGATTTAGCCACATGTAAGTGAAGTCACCAAGGGGTTAGTTATGACCAGGTGCTAAATCTTTCCAGGTTAATACAGAGAAGAAGACAGCTTTGGATGACCACCCCTCCACACACACACGCACACACACACACACACACACACACACACACACATGGAAAACAATGCAGAGATCATGGAAAAGCCGAATGTCACCAATTTAACTGATTGAAGAGATTTTTATCAGTGGAAAGACAAGTGGCTTGGAGACAGCACTGATTATAAGAATAATTCCACCTCCTGATTTTGATATACACATAGTAAGACTAAATAAAAATGTTCTACTTAAGAGATTACTCTCTTTTCAACTAAGGTAGTAGAAAGATTGATATTCTTGAATGTTGATAAAGATAAAGTAGAGTGATTTGGTTAAAACAAAAAATTCTTTGGGGCAGAGTGAAATAAGTGTAGAAAGAAAAGAGTGTGGTAGGAAAGAGATGACAAAAATACTTAAGATGAGAGATAAGGAAATAATGTGCAACCTAGTAGACCTAGACTCCTGGTGGAATTGAGAAAATCAGGTGAGCAGTATTCAGTTCAGTTCAGTTCAGTCACTCAGTCATGTTCGACTCTTTGCAACCCATGGACTACAGCATGCCGGGCCTCCCTGTTCATCACCAACTCCTGGAGTTAACTCAAACTCATGTCCATTGAGTCAGTGATGCCATCCAACCATCTCATCCTCTGTTGTCCCCTTCTCCTGCCTTCAATCTTTCCCAGCATCAGGGTCTTTTCAAATGAGTCAGTTCTTTGTATCAGATGGCCAACGTCTTGGAGTTTCAGCTTCAATATCAGTCCTTCCAATGAACACTCAGGACTGATTTCCTTTAGGATGGACTGGTTGGATCTCCTTGCAGTCCAGGGAACTCTCAAGAGTCTTCTCCAACACCACAGTTCAAATGCATCAATTCTTTGGCGCTCAGCTTTCTTTATAGTCCAACTCTCACATCCATACATGACTACTTGGAAAACCATAGCCTTGGCTAGATGGACCATGGTTGGCAAAGTAACATCTCTGCTTTTTAATATGCTGTCTAGGTTGGTCATAACATCTCTCCCAAGGAGTAAGCGTCTTTTAATTTCATGGTTGCAGTTACCATCTTCAGTGATTTTGGATCCTAGCAAAATAAAGTCAGCCACTGTTTCCATTGTTTAACCGTCTATTTGCCATGAAGTGATGGGACCAGATGCCATGATCTTTGTTTTTTGAATGTTGAGCCTTAAGCCAACTTTTTCACTCTGCTCTTTCACGTTCATCAAGAGGCTCTTTAGTTCTTCTTCACTTTCTGCCATAAGGGTGGTGTCATCTGCATATCTGAGGTTATTGATAATTCTTCTGGCAATCTTGATTCCAGCTTGTGCTTCATCCAGCCCAGCATTTCTCATGATGTACTCTGCATATAAGTTAAATAAGCATGGGCAAGTGCTTCTACTGGAGAAGGGAAGGGCAAACTACTTCAATATTCTTGCCTTGAGAACCCCATGAACATTATGAAGCAATATTAGTGTTTATTAATTCAATGAATATTAATGGAGTAACTTCAATGCAAACACAACAGTGTAGCCCTTGCTCTGATGGGGCTGATACTCTAAGGAACAGAGGCAGAGTATAACTAATTGTAGAGGAAAAGAGCCTGGACCAAAAAGCAGCAAGGGGAGAAACACAGACTGTTAATGTGGTGCTGCGGTGCTATTATTTCGCATCCAGTATTCAGGGAAAACTCTGTTAAAGTCACTCGTGAACAGGGTGCTGGGGGTGTCGGGTGTGTGGTAGGGGACAGAGCGGGAGAAGAGCGTGGAGGACCTCCGAGCGGCTCCGGTGTCCTTACTGTTACTCACAGTGATGGGGTTGCGGTAGGAGATCCCGCGGGAGCGAGAGCGTGGAGGACCTGCGAGCGGCTCCAGCGTCCTCTGTGTTACTTACTCAGGGTGACGGGTGAGCGTCAGGAGACAGAGTAGGAGAGCGGACACGGAGGACCTGCGAGCAGCTCCAGTGTCCTTAGTTTGCTGACCTGGAGCGACCCAAGTGTGGTAGGAGACAGAGTGGGAGCGAGGACTGGCGGACTGGGAGCTGCTGCAGGGTCCTCGGTGTGTGCCCAGAGTGACGGGTCTGTGGAAGGAGACAGAGTGGGAACGGGGACCCGGAGGACCTGGGCGCTGCTGCAGGGTCCCCAGTGTGTGCTCAGAGTGATGGGTCTGTGGAAGGAGACAGAGTGGGAACGAGGACCCGAAGGACCTGGGCGCTGCTGCAGTGTGTGCCCAGAGTGACCCAGTGTGTGCTCAGAGTGATGGGTCTGTGGAAGGAGACAGAGTGGGAACGAGGACCCGAAGGACCTGGATGCTGCTGCAGGGTCCCCAGTGTGTGCTCAGAGTGACGGGTCTGTGAAGGAGACAGAGTAGGAATGAGGACCCGGAGGACTGGGAGCTGCTGCAGGGTCCTCGGTGTGTGCCCAGAGTGACGGGTCTGTGGAAGGAGACAGAGTGGGAACGGGGACCGGAGGACTGGGAGCTGCTCTGTTGTCTGTAGTGTTTACTTACTGGAGTGACAGGTTTGCGGAAGGAGATTGAGTTGGGGGGAGAATGGAGGACTGCCGAGCTGCTCCAGCGTCCGTGGTGCTTACTTACTCGGAGTGAGTGGTGTGCAACAGGAGACAGAGTGGGAGAGGAAATGTGGAGCACCTGTGAGCGTGTCACTCGTGTTTACTCATAGTGATGGGTTTGTGGTAGGAGGCAGTGTAGGAGCAAGGATGTGAAGGACCTGTGAGCTTCTCCAGAATCTGTAGCACTGAGTATTATTTAAAGAGTAAAAATCTTAATAAGCTCCTTGTTAAGAAACCACAGAGCGAAGTACAAGTTAAATCCAAAGCAGCCAGAATGAAAGAAATAATTCAGATAAAAGAAGAAATCAATCAAATTGAAAATCAAACACAGTATGGAATACTCAGTGAAAGCAAACCTGTTCTTTGACATTAATAAAACTGATTAATCTCCAACAATATCACCTAAAAATGAGAGAATGTGCACTTCAGCAATATTAAAAACGAACCATGGAACATCATGACTGACTTCTCAGACATTAAAAGATAAAAAATTACATACCGAGCTACAATAAGATCCAGAAATCCCACTCCTGGGTATTCATCTGAAGGAAATAGAAGCACTATTTTGAAGAGATATCTATAACCCCACATTCATTTCAATATTGTTTAAAATAGCCAAGATAGGAAAACAACCTAATTGTCTATCTATGAGTGAATGAATAAAATGCATGTGTGTACACAGTGGAATATTATTCCACTATAAAAAAGAAATTATATCATTTTTTATAAGAGGGATGGGCCTTGAGGACATTATGCTAAGTGAATAATTCAGGCTAAGAAAGGCATAATGTATTATTGTGCTTACCTGTGGAAATTACCATCACTGACTTTATAGAAATAGGACAAATTGATGGTTGTCAGGTGTGAGGGGTGTCAGAAATGAAGAAAGATGGTCAAAAGGTACAAACTTTTGAGTTATAAGTTTCAGTGGAATAATTTGATGACTCTAGTTAACATTGTTTTGTGTATTTGAAAGTTACTGCTAAAAATTCTCATCAAACAGAAAATTGTAAGCCTATGAGGTGATAGATGTTAACTAAACTTATTGCAGTGATCATTTTATACACATGCATCAGATCATTATGTTGTATACCTGAAACAAATATTCCATTGTACATCAGTTATATCTCAGTAAAACTGAGGAAAACAAGAAAAATCAGCAGAACATAAAGCATTTTAAAGAACAGGACACCTTATCTTCGACAAAGGAGGCAAGGATATACAATGGAAAAAAGACAACCTCTTTAACAAGTGGTACTGGGAAAACTGGTCAACCACTTGTAAAAGAATGAAACTAGGACACTTTCTAACACCATACACAAAAATAAACTCAAAATGGATTAAAGATCTAAGTATAAGACCAGAAACTATAAAACTCCTAGAGGAGATCATAGGCAAAACGCTATCCGACATAAATCACAGCAGGATCCTCTATGACCCACCTCCCAGAATATTGGAAATAAAAGCAAAATTAACAAATGGGACCTAATTAAAGGCTTTTGCACAACAAAGGAAACTATAAGCAAGGTGAAAAGGCAGCCTTCAGAATGGGAGAAAATAATAGCAAATGAAGAAACAGACAAAGGATTAATCTCAGAAATATACAAGCAACTCCTGCAGCTCAATTCCAGTAAAATAAATGACCCAATCAAAAAATGGGCCAAAGAACTAAACAGACATTTCTCCAAAGAAGACATACAGATGGCTAACAAACACATGAAAAGATGCTTAACATCCCTCATCATCAGAGAAATGCAAATCAAAACCACAATGAGATACCCTTACATGTCAGTCAGGATGGCTGCTATCCAAAAGTCTGCAAGCAATAAATGCTGGAGAGGGTGTGGAGAAAAGGGAACCCTCTTACACTGTTGGTGGGAATGCAAACTAGAACAGCCAATATGGAAAATAGTGTGGAGGTTTCTTTAAAAACTGGAAATAGAACTGCCAATATGGAAAACAGTGTGGAGATTTCTTAAAAAACTGGAAATAGAACTGCCATATGACCCAGCAATACCAC
Source organism: Cervus canadensis (assembly GCF_019320065.1). NCBI lineage: Eukaryota > Metazoa > Chordata > Mammalia > Artiodactyla > Cervidae > Cervus > Cervus canadensis. Next base: position 60,423,573 of record NC_057399.1, on the reverse strand, counting down.
TCCTGGGCATACACACCGAGGAAACCAGATCTGAAAGATACATGTGTACCCCAATGTTCATCGCAGCACTGTTTATAATAGCCAGGACATGGAAGCAACCTAGATGCCCATCAGCAAACGAATGGATAAGGAAGCTATGGTACATATACACTATGGAATATTACTCAGCCATTAAAAAGAATTCATTTGAATCAGTTCTAATGAGATGGATGAAACTGGAGCCCATTACTTACTTACTTCACTCCATTCAACTGGAGTGAAGTAAGCCAGAACGATAAAGACCAATACAGTATACTGATGCATATATATGGAATTTAAAAAGATGGTAATGATAACCCTATATGCAAAACAGAAAAAGAGACACAGATGTACAGAACAGACTTTTGGACTCTGTGGGAGAAGGCGAGGGTGGGATGTTCAGAGAGAATAGCATTGAAACAAGTATACTATCAAGGGTGAAACAGATCACCAGCCCAGGCTGGATGCATGAGACAAGTGCTTGGGCCTGGTGCACTGGGAAGACCCAGAGGGATGGGATGGAGAGGGAGGCGGGAGCGGGGATCGGGATGGGGAACAGATGTAAATCCATGGCTGATTCATGTCAATGTATGGCAAAAACCACTACCATATTGTAAAGTAATTAGCCTCCAACTAATAAAAATAAATAAAAAAATAAAGAAAAGGAAAATTGAAATGCCAATCATCACTTGAATAGATCTTCATAACAGACATATTAAAATGACAACTTACATCATTCTGTTGGCTGCATAGCAAGAGCTGCAGGTGGCCTTTAGAATTTCAGAGGTGTGTCCATTGAGAAACAAAACTTTTCAATCTCCAGCTGTAAGAAAATGAATTCTCTAAGAACCTGGATGATCATGGAAGCAGATCTTTCCCCATTTCAGTCTCTAAAGTGAGTGCATTCCTGACAGTACCTGGGTTGAAAGTGTTAGTTGCTCTATCATGTCCAGCTCTGTGTGACCCCAGGAACTATAGCCCACCAGGCTTCTCTGTCCATGGGATGCCCTAGGCAAGAATACTGGAATGGGCTGTCATTCCCTCCTCCATGGGATCTTCCTGACCCAGGGATAGAACCTGGGTCTCTCGCATTGTAGGTAAATTCTTTATCATCTGAGTTACCAGGGAAGCCCGAAGTACCTCAATTGCATCCCAGGAAGACCCTGACACAGAGTCACCAGTGAGACGGTATGCCAGGATCTTTGCTTGCAGAGACTGAGAGGCTGTGAGAAGTGTGTGCTGGTTCAAGTCACTGAATATGTGCTCATTTGTTATGAGTAACTAGAAAACAAACACAATGTTTGATCTCCATGTCTTCAAATGTAAAATGGAGGTAGTACTATCTTGTTCACAGTAGGGTTTTGGAAACTAAATATTTATTTATATTATTTTTTTAAATTGTTATACTTTAATTTTTCCATGTCTGAATTTAATTTCTTACATGAGTCCTCATTCCTTTGGGTGTTAGGAATGTAACTTCAGTTATTTCTCCATTTTTCTCTGGGAAATTGGTTTTGAACCTAACTACCTGGGGAGGTAGAGAGTGGCCAAGACCTTGGGTTCACAGGAGTTTATCTGGTTTATGATCAATTCATGAAATGTACTCTCTCCTACTGAATTACATTGATGGTTTGAAAGAGCATCTTTTGAAAAATGGAGTTGGAAATTAACTTTTTTTCTGAACACATGTAATGTGCTTTCCTTTGCAGCCCTCTTAGTAATAATGTTACTTTAGCTGTTTCTGCTGGGTCAGTGCAATTCAGAATGATGTCTATGTAGTTTGGGATTCTACTTTTATAAAGATAAATTTAAAAACTGTAATCCTAGAAGACACTGTTTTGCACTTTCTCAGGAAAAAAGAAAAATCAAATGACTTACCAGAAAGTCCACTGTGTTTTGTTAGAAAATTGCACAAAGTGTTATTCCACTATTGGATAAAACATCTTAATAGCCAATGCACTAGAGACTGTTGGTTCAATAGAATCCATTTATCAAATATACACACTTCTTTTTCCTGTGCTTCTGTAACAAGTGTAACTCTTGAGTTCCTCCAGCACATACTGATTCACACTATACATTGTTATTGGTGTCTTAATTTTTTTAAAATTAGAAAGTCATTCTTAACATCATTATGGTGTAGACTAACAATTACTATTGATTTATAAATCAGACATGCAGCTAATGAGGGAAATATACTTAATCTTATATTTTAAAAGTATGTAAAAAATATATTTTTTCCTCTGAAACTACTGGTTCTTAGACTACAGAAAACCAACTGTGTGCTTTGTACCAATCCTGCAGAAAGTTACTCCTGGGGAAGAATAAGAAACACTCACCTGTACTTCCTGAAATATGACTTGTATATGTGGCATGGTCATCTGTGGAGACACTCATTTCTATCTCTTTGAACATGTAAAACAAAGACTGAAAAGAATATTTTCTAATGTTCCTGTTCCTCATCTCTCACCTATTATTATTAAAAATATTCTAAACAAACCCAGGTTTTCTGGGGTTGAGGCTTTTCTTGTTGCCAGAGGAATTGTGTCTTTGAATTTCCAGGGCCCATTGAAAGGAACTTGGCAGCCAGCTGGTGAGAAGCTCAGCATGTTTAAAAGCAGCAAGAACAGTTACGGTTGTCCTGTCATGGAGAAGCTGGTGTGAAGGGCAGATCCATGTCCTAAAAGATGTCAGAGTTAGATGAGAACAGAGGACAGGCCCGGAGTTTCTGGTGGGAGAAGCAGTAAGGCTCCTGTGCTGAGGTTTCCTCCAGCTTTCAGGGACCACAAACCCCTGGCCTCCTCTTCTGTCCAGTAGAAGTGAGCAGGGGCCCCGAGATAGACCAGATGTCCCCAAATTCATGCTAAGCAGGTAAAGCACTCACATTGGATTTAATTTTACTTAGAAATAGAAAAACATGGTTATGCGTCTCTAAAAAAGACAAATTCTTGTCTGTATGTAGAACCTGGAAATAAAAGAAAAACATGAATGGAGAAATGAAGGTGGAAAGAAGGAAAGTGGAACATTTAAATAAGAGAAAGGTCCCTTGGCTGACAGTATGGGTCTCATTAGGAATAAGATTGGAATGTTCAGTTTTTCCTTAGGGACAAATTATTCTTGATTCTCTGAAAGTTTTGAAATAATGTCATTCAGGGATAGGAGTGTGGTAAGAGGTTATAACAGTTGAATTTTCATATGATTTTGCATTCTACAAAATGATTCTCTTTTGATGCTTTGTCAGATGTAATCCTAACAGGACTATATAAGATACATAAATGATATAAAGATCTTTTCAATCCTTACCAGGTACAAAGTAGTACTTCTTTTAGGCAACAAGTGAATGGTTCCTTATGAAGCTCTCTTAAATTCCTTGTGTAGATGCCTCGGTGGTCTTAATGATGACTGAGAATATATTTAATTCAGGATACTCTATGATTTTCAAAGGTAACCTATATTCAAAAATAATAGGTTCAACTCGTTATTGAACTAGTTGTTATTTAGTAACTCAGTTGTGTCAGACTCTTTGCAAACCCAAGGACTGTAGCCTTCCAGGCTCCTCTGTCCATGGGATTTTCCAAGCAAGAATACTGGAGTGGGTTGCCATTTCCTTCTCCAGGGGATCTTCCTAATCCAGGGATTGAACCCACATCTCCTGGTAGATTCTTTCCCACTGAGCCACCTGGGAAGCCCATTTTCAACTAGGCATCAAGATAATTTTAAGTCATTTGGTCACTGCCTACCTAAAATATATATTGCACTTTTGGCAAATGCAACTTAAAATTTTGTTCACTCAATAAAATGCTAATTCATGACCTTAAGCAATGTAGATAAACAGAAAAATTAAAATGAAAGGTGAATTCATAACTGAAATACATGATTTTTATAAACTGGGAAGTTTTTCCCTTTTCCTCCTAAGAATGCTGTCCCTCCAGACTTCTTTGACTCAGAAATTTATATAACGCTAATAATATTTCACATGTTCTTGTCTAGAAAAACATACAGTAATGTTGAGAGTAGGAGGAGAAATTAAAAACCATCATGCAAATTAATCAACTATTTTAACATTTAAGTTTTTAAATACCACAAACATGTACAAAAAGAATTCTTACAACGTACAGTTAACTCATTACATTTCATGGAAATACTTTTGTATTTGGAAATGTAGTATCTTCCTTCATATTTCAAGTTAAGATTTGAAGATAACCAATTTTTCAGAAATCCTCAGAATCTTGATCATTCTGGAAGCAAATAAACTAGGATAATTGTAACTTTTATGCTAAAAACATAAAAGTGCTGGATATAAACTTTTCTGAAAAAAATCAGGGTTTTAAAATTATGCAAAACATTAACAGAAAATATATGGGGCTTCCTTTTTCTAGTAGTGGCAGCCTAATTTAATGGAATCATTAATAACTGTAAACTCACATATTGGCTTCCCAGGTGGCTCAGTGGGAAAGAATTGGCAGGAAATGAGGGTTCGATCCCTGGGTTGGGAAGATCCGCTGGAGAAGGCAGTGGCAGCCCACTCCAGTATTCTTGTCTGGGAAAAGCCATGGACAGAGGAGCCTGGCAGGCTCCAGTCCATGGAGTCTCAAAGAGTCAGACATGACTGAGAACACACACACACACACACAAACTCACATATTAACATATCAACAAGAATAAATAAATCATAAGAGCAATGTGTCAAAGGGACAGCAGCAAATGAACACTTAGACACATTTGCTTGAACTCGCAGAAAATCAAAAAGAAAAACATAGAAACAGAAGAAAATAATTACCTTCAAATGACTGACATCTGACAACAAGAAAACAGTACAGTATCTTCCATCTGCTGAAAAGAAAAATGACCAAGTTAGAACTCTATAACCAGTGATAACATGTCAAGCTTGGAAGAAAGATAGCATTAGGATAAAACCTAGGAAAGTTCACTGCAGGATATCCCACCCTGAAGGAAATTCTCTAGGATATATTTCAGATAACAGGAAATTTTTCCAGTGGCAAGTGTCCCTACGTGAAGTAATGAAGAGCAAAAAAGAAGAACGTCAAACTGAAAAAGATAAAAAATCACTGTGTGTGTAGGTAAAATAATGGTGGTGCTTCTTGACAGCTTAACCTTCTTCCTCTCCCCACACAGATGATTAGCAAATTAATTCATAACTAAGGATTTAGTGTTTTATGATGGAAAACATTCCTCAGGAGTGGTTCTCTGACTAGTTTTCTACATTTTTGGGGGGAATATGTAGGGAAGCCTGGTGTGCTGCAGTCATGGGGTCGCAGTCAGATATGACTGAACAACTGAATTGAATTGAAAACTGTGTGATATAGTAGTTACAAGTTACAAATCTAAGTTTAAAGATTTATTATCACCATTAAGAAGAATTGAGCATAGTCCTTGAAACTCATGAGTAACTCTGCTAAAGTGGTTGTTTACCATCATTTTTTTTCAGTTTAAGACAGTTGAGTTCTGATGTGCATCAGGATATTTTATTTATTTATTTATTTATTTGTTGACAAAGTAATGTCTCTGCTTTTTAATTTTTTTAATTTTTTTTTATATTGTAGTGGTTTCTGTCATACATTGACATGAGTCACCATGGATTTACATGTATTCCCCATCCCGATCCCCCCTCCCACCTCCCTCTCCACCCGATCCCTCTGGGTCTTCCCAGTGCACCAGCCCCGAGCACTTGTCTCATGCATCCAGCCTGGGCTGGTGACCTGTTTCACCCTTGATAATATACATGTTTCAATGCTGTTCTCTCGAAACATCCCACCCTCGCCTTCTCCCACAGAGTCCAAAATTCTGTTCTGTACATCTGTGTCTCTTTTTCTGTTTTGCCATATAGGGTTATTGTTACCATCTTTCTAAATTCCATATATATGCGTTAGTATACTGTATTGGTCTTTATCATCTGGCTTACTTCAGTGCATCAAGATATTTTAAATGAACAAGGCTAAGTGATCAACATCATAGCTTCAGATCCTTCATTGCCACTCTGGTAAACTGGAGTACTTGGTGACACTCAGCAAAAAGCTCAATCAGAGCTAGAGATTCATTCATTCCTTCAAACTGAAATATTATTGATTTACCATATTTCTGGTGTACATTAAGTGGTTCAGTTATATATATATATATAAATGTATATATATAAATATATATATGCACATATATATTCATTTCTAGTATATTTTATTACAAGATATTGAATATAGTTCCTTGTGCTATATAGCTGGACCTTGTTTACTTTATGTACAGTAGTTTGCATCTGTTAATCCCAAACTCTTAATTTATCTCTCCTCCCTATTTTCCTCTTTGGTAAGCATAAATTTCTATGTCTATGGGTCTGTTTCTTCTTTGCAATTTCATTTGTATCATTGTTTTAGATTCCACATATAAGTGATATCATGTGGTATTTGTCTTTCTCTGACTTACTTCACTTAGTGTGATATTCTCTAGGTCCATTCATGTTGCCGAAAATGGCATTATTTCCTTCTATTTTATGGCTGAGTAACATTCCATTTTATATATATCCCACATCTTCTTTATCGATTCATCTGCCTATTTACATTAATTGCTTCCCTATATGATTAACAGACAATTTATGCTTGAGTTAGAACTATTCCCATCTGCAATATGTTCCAAATACTTATCAGTGAATGAAATTCACTAATGTCATTTCTTTACTATTTATAAGCTATTTGACTGAAGTGTAAATGCTTGCTTATGTATACAATATTTCATATGTTATGAAAACATCATTTTATTAAAATATCATTTAATGAATGCTATAGTATTTATTAAAATAGCATAATATGTATATATATAGTTTCTCATTACATTTAATGTATATACTTAAATCTCAGACTAGTTAACTCTAGAATCTTATGAAAGGATTTTTACAATTTAGTTTTTTTTTTTTAAACAGTGTAGTAACTCATAAATACCTTGGTTGGGCAAAATGATGTATGGCAGAGAGAACAAATAATTTTGAGCGAATAGCACAGTATAAGTAAAGGCAAGAAGAAATGGCATTAAGAAGAGGGCATAAGCTCTAGGGAAGAAGCCTCAATGCTAAGTATATGGTATTTAGGATCAGTGCATACATACCAGCATGAGATATGTGACCCAAAGGCAGGTTATTTGTATGTGGTTTGATAAGTAACAGAAGTAACATTTAACAGCTGGAAGGAGATATGAAATGAGTTGGGCAGGTTTGAGCCAATGATGCAAAGGACGAGGGAGAGAGACTCATTTGGAACCTAATGCAACAACCCAAGGTTGAGGGGTATTATAAGCTAAGGAGGTAAATGTGATATTTTGAGTCATAATAATAGTAGTAGCATGAATAATAAAATTATCTGAGCACTAAAAGGTACTATATGATTAGTATATGTAGGTATTTTTGAAAAACAAAAATACTGAGTGGCAATTTCAAATGGGAAGTAAAATAGAGAACCAATAACTCCATGTTCTCCAAGAAAAGGAGAGTGGGAAAATCGAGGCATCAGTAATAGAAGTGAAGGACCTAAGAAAAAAGATTGTATCCATTCATTCGTCCAACAAGAATTGCATTTCTACTATACACAAGGAACTGTGCTATATGATGCAGATGAAAAGGTAAAGACTAGATGTGTTTGTGCTCTGGTGGAATTTAAATTTAGTGGGCAAAGGTGCATTTACTAAATAACCTAAATGAAATGTAAAATCAAAAACTCAATTAAGCTTAAAAAGGAGAGGCTTTTGATTCTAGAAAGGCCATTACAGGAAGAACTTGCTCCTGTCAGGAAGATTGAGAATTGTTTTTTGAAGATGTGAATACTGAGTTCACTCACTTTTAGAGAATTAGAGCAGGAAAAAGTGGGAAAAGGTTGAATCTTGAGGACTGCCCACAGTCAGGCACAGTGGTGAAATGCTTCAGGACCAAGGAGCAGGCAGATGTGTTCTGAGACTGAAGAAAGAACAAGGGAAGATTGTGTAAAATCAGTCACTGGCCAAACAAAGCTTATGAAAAATCTGTTCATTTTTGGCATTCATTAGTTTCGTTCAGTATGGTATCCTGCTAGACATGGAGAAGCGATGAATTATTAATAATCTGTGTGTATTATATGTCATCTGTATACTTTACCTTGCAAGTCTTGTTTGATAACATTTTTCCAGACACAATTTTAACACTTTCCAAATACCATAATCCAGAATTTGAGGTTGAATGAGACAAATAATGAGGTTATTGCTGCTATAATTTCTGTTATAACACCTTACTTTTCTCCTGCCAAGCATTTTATATAAATTACTGCAATCTTAAAAGTTATTTTAACACTTGTGTTTGGATTCCAACATAGAATTATATTACTTAGTTTACTAGCTCATTTATCACCTACTATTCTACATTATTAGATAATTCTTTGCACATGAGATAGTTGAGGTTACTTCTGGTCACAATGTGAGCACCCCTTTTGCCTTACCATTTACTGTCTGTTTCCATAGCTGTTAAATATCTGCAATCCTTATTAAAAATTAAGCTAATTTAATCAGCACTTATTAAGACAACTGAGGTTCAGATGAAGAATTGATGAGTACATATTACCATTAATTTGTTAATTATTTTATCAAAAAGAAGATATTCAACTCATCATCTTTCAGAGGGATTATTTATGGTAAGATAGATTTTTAAATACTTTTATAACTACATTGAATAATTGATGGTCTTTTCTTTTTTATGATGTATTTACAACATACTGTCTGATCAGACTCTTCCACTCCCATTGTATGTATGTTGACTTTATAGCTGATAACTCAGTAAGCATAATACTACCAGCGGTGCTGAGTCACGACTTCACTGTCACCACGTTTATACTGCACACGTACACACAGGCAGTCTTTAGTATACACTATAATGTTTAAATATAAGTCATCATCTTGTTAATAAGTTATTTTTGATATTAGCTTCTGGATGTCTACTGAAAGAAACTCAAACTTTCTTCTTAAAATATATTTAATAATTTATCAGATGAATTATAATACTATATGGTTTTGAGTTCATACTTCAATGTGTGGGAAGAATCAAGATATTTTTATCACCTAGGCCAATTTGGTATTGTAATTTTTCAAAAATAGTATTTTTATTAAGCATATAGGAATATAAGACTAGTACAAATTATGTAAATGCATCATTACCATTATACTACTTCATATCAGCTCTTATTTTTTGATGCCTCTTTTTGTGATGATTAAGTGATACAAGCTCATTTAAAGTCATTTAAGTAACTGCAGAGTAACTTGAAATAAAAAAGTACCTGCATTTTGATAATTCAGGGAATACTTAGAGGAAAATATTTGATTACATTGCAGTAAATATCTTTTTTGATCTTTCCTAAAGTAATGGAAATAAAAACAAAAATATGCAAATGGGACATAATTAGACTCAAAAGCCTTTGTGCAGCAAAGGGGACTGTAAACAAAATGAGAAGACAACCTGAAGAATGGGAGAAAATGGGACCAACAAGGAACTAGTCTCTTAGACATACAAATAGCCCATACAATTCAATAACAAAAAGCAATCCAAATGAAAAATGGGCAGAAGACCTAAGAGACATTTCACCAAAGAAGACATACAGATGGCCACAGGGACATGAAAAGATGTTCAACATTAATAATTATTAGAGAAATGCAAGTAAAAACTACAGTAAGCTATTACCTCACATCAGTCAGAGTGGCCATCATCAACAAGTCTACAAACATAAATGTGGGAAAGAGGGTGGGGCAAAGGGAAGCCTCCTTCACTGTTTGTGGGAAAGAAGTTGATGCAGCCACTATGGAGAGCAGTAAGGAAATTCCTTAGAAAACTAAAAATAGAGCTACCATACGGTCCAGCAATCCCTCTCCTGGACATATATCTGGAAAAGATGAAAACTCTAATTCAAAAAGATACATGTACCTCAATGTTCATAGCGCTGTTTGCAACAGCCAAGACATGGAAGCAACCTAAATGTCCGTGACAGGAACAGATAGAGATGTGGTACATATATCCTGTGGAATATTAGCTATAAAAAAGAAACGAAATAATGCCTTTTGCAGCAACATGGATGGACATAAAGATTATCATACTAAATGAAGTCAGAGAAAAACAAATATGACATCACTTACATGTGAAATCTGAAAAAATGGTACCAATGAACTTATTTACAAAACAGAACCAGACTTACAGAACAAACTGATGTCTACCAGAGGGAAAGGATGGGGAGCAATAGATAGGAGTTTGGGATGGGCATGTACATGCTACTGTATTTAAAATAGATAACCAACAAGGACCTACTGTACAGTACAGGGAGCTCTGCTCAGTACTCTGTAAATGGGAAAAGAATTTGAAAAAGTGCAGATCCATGTGTAACTGAATCACTCTGCTGTACACCCGAAACTAATAACATTGTTAATCAACTCTACTCTGTATAAAATAAACTGTTTTCAAAATCTGCTGTGTTTTGATTATTCATGTAATATGTACTAATTTTTGTGTCATTTCATTAGACTTTTTCTCCTATGTGTTAGTGCATAATGTAGTTTATAAGCAGTCTGCAGTTGGCAGGTTACAAAACTGAATGGTCTTCATTTGTTGCTGATCATTTGTCTTCCCTGCCCCTATTCATCCCTCAGGCCCACACTGTTGTCTTCCTTCTCACTGGCCAGAACAATATTGGGTTGAATCCATGACCTTTTTGCAATTTTCAGGTAAAAGCATTTTCAGTCCTCTTTTTCTTCATTTATAACATCCATTTATATCAGCTTCTAAAAAGTTCATTATCCTCTGTACCCCCCTAGCACTGAACAGGATATGATGACATTAATTTCATGCATTTTTTTTCCTTTTCTGATCCTTTTCTACTGAAAGGAAACAAGAATAAGGAAAGGTCTTTTCCCTAATGTATCAAGAAAGCAACATAATAGAAGTCAAAGGGAAAACAAAAAACAGAAAAATATTTCTTAAAATTGAGATAAGAGAACAGAAAATTTATGTAGACAAGTAATCAAAATATGTTAAAATAAAATTCAAAGACAAATATACACATATGTCCATTAAGCACATTGAAAGAAAAATTGAGTAAAACTGTCATAATTTGCAGGTGACATGATGCTATGTATAGAAAAGACACCACCAGAAAACTATTAGTAAATGAATTCAGGAAATGAAGACTATGTGGTGCATATATACAATGAAATACTATTCAGCCATTAAAAAAAAAAGAACTAATGCCACAGTATGGGTAGACAAGAGGTTATCATACCAAGTGAAGTAAGTCAGACAGAGAAAGACAAATATCATAAGATGTCACTTACAGGGGAATCTATAAATTCATTACAGGGAATCTATAAATTCATACATTGTAGTGCATATATACAGTGGATTATTCAGCCATAAAAAGGAACAAATTTGAGTCAGTAGTTGTGAGGTGGATGAACCTGGAGCCTGTTACACAGAGTGAAGTAAATCAGAAAAACAAATACATATTAACACATACATATGGAATCTAGGAAAATAATACCAATGAACCTATTTGCAAGGAGGGAATGGGGACAGAAATGTTGGGCATGGACTTGTGGCCTCAGTGCGGGAAGCGGAGGTTGGGACGAATGGAGAAAGTGGTGTTGACATACACACTCCATGTGTAAATGGATAGCTGGCAGAGAAGCTGCTGAGACACGGGGAGCCCAGCCTGGCACTCTGGGGTGACCCGGCGGGGTGGGATGGGAAGGAGGCTCAAGAGTGATGAGTTCGTCACTCAGTCACGTTCCACTGTTTGCGACCCACAGACTGCTGGGTGTCTCTGCCCATGGAATTCTCCAGGCAAGGCTACTGGGTAGCCATGCCCTTCTCCAGGGGATCTTTCTGACCCAGAGACTGAATGTGGGTCTCCTGCAGTACAGGTGGATTCTTCACCCAGTGAGCCACAAGAGAAGCCCATATATATATAATTATGACTGATTGACATTGTTGTATGGCAGAACCAACATAACATTGTAATTATCCTCCAATTAAAAACTAAAAAAAAAAAAATTCATACAAACTGATTTACAGACTGTGGGGCTGGAAAGGACTGCCCTCAAGAAATATCCTGGGGATAAATCATCAGCTGGTAAAGAGTCCGCCTGCTGTGAGAGAGACCTGGGCTCTGTCCCTGGTTGGGAAGATCCCCTGGGGAAGGGAAAGGCTACCTACCCCAGTATTCTTGGGTGTCCCTTGTAACTCAGCTGGTGAAGAATCCGCCTGCTGTGAGAGAGACCTGGGTTCTGTCCCTGGTTGGGAAGATCCCCTGGAGAACGGAAAGGCTACCTACTCCAGTATCCAAATTTGTAGATTTCCCTGGTGGCTCAGCAGGTCAAGAATCTGCCTGCAATGTGGGAGATGGGGGTTCGATTCCTGGGTCAGGAAGATCTCCTGGAGAAGGGAGTGGCAATCCACCCCAGTATTCTTGCCTGGAGAATTTCATGGCTATAGTCCATGGGATCGCAAAGAGTCTGACATGACTGAGCAACTAACACATTCACTTTCAAACATCAGAGAGAAACTCAAAGCAGGGCCAGCTTACAAGAAGTCAGTTTCAAGAGGTAAATCATACTCACATTATATAGATAAAAAAAGCACATGGAAAGATATGCTACATCACTTATTAAAGAAATACAAATCAAATGTACAAGGAGGCAATGTAAATGATAATAGCTACTAAGAGCCCATCTGCCAATGCAGGTTTGATCCCTGGGTCAGGAAGATCCCCTGGAAGAGGACATGGCAACCCACTTCAGTAGTCTTGCTGGGAAATCTCATGAACAGAGGAGGCTGATGGGCTACAGTCCATGGAGACACAAAGAGTCAGACACGACTAAAACAACTTAGTACACACACACTATGGATTTCAGTATGGATGTTCCTTAAAAATCTAAAAATAAAACTACCAGATGATTCGACAATCTCACTCCTTTGTGTATAGCTGGGGAAAACTGTAACTGGAAAAGACACATGCACCTCAGTGTTTAGTACAGCACTATTTAGAATGGCCTAAGCTGGAAATAATCAAAATGCCCACTTGTTAATGAATGGATAAAGAAGATGTGATACATATATACACAGTGGAATAATTCTCAGTCATAAAACAAATGATAATAAAGCCATTTGCAACAATACAAATGGCTGTAGAGATGAAATCAGACTAAATGAAGTAAGAAAAGACAAATGTGGCATTATATCACTTATTCAGCTCAGTTCAGTCACTCAGTGATGTCCGACTCTTTACACACCATGGACTGCACGTCAGTGGACCCCTGTGTCAGGCTACCCTGTCCATCACCAACTCCCAGAGTTTACTCAAACCCATGTCCATTGTATCCGTGATGCCATCCAACCATCTCATCCTCTGTCATCCTCTTCTCTTTCTGCATGCAATCTTTCCCAGCAACAGGGTCTTTTCAAATGAGACAGTTCTTCACATCAGGTGGCCAAAGTATTGGAGTTTCAGCTTCAACATCAGTCCTTCCAATGAATATTCAGGACTGATTTCCTTTAGGATTGACTAGTTTGATCTCCTTGCAATCCAAGGGACTTTCAAGTGTCTTCTCCAACACCATAGTTCAAAGCATCAATTCTTCAGTGTTCAGCTTCCTTTATGGTCCAAGTCTCACATCCATACATGACTACTGGAAAAACCTTAGCTTTGACTCTACAGACCTTCGTTGGTAAAGTAATGTCTCTGCTTTTTAATATGGTGTCTAGGGTTGTCATAGCTTTTTTTTTCAAGGAGCAAGCATCTTTTAATTTCATGGCTGCAATCATCATCTTCAGTGATTTTGGTCCCCAAGAAAATAAAGTCTGTCACTGTTTCCATTGCTTCCCCATCTATTTGTCATGACGTGATGGGATCAAATGCAATGATCTTCATTTTTTGAATGTTGAGGTTTTTTTTTTTTTTCATTTATTTTTATTAGTTGGAGGCTAATTACTTTAAAATATTGTAGTGAGTTTTGTCATACATTGACATGAATCAGCCATGGATTTACATGTATTCCCCATCCCAATCCCCCCTCCCACCTCCCTCTCTACCCAATCCCTCTGAGTCTTTCCAGTGCACCAGGCCCGAGCACTTGTCTCATGCATCCAGCCTGGGCTGGTGATCTGTTTCACCCTAGATAATATACATGTTTCGATGTTGTTCTCTCGAAACATCAGCAGACGAGTGGATAAGGAAGCTGTGGTACATATACAACATGGAATATTACTCAGCCATTAAAAAGAATTTATTTGAATCAGTTCTAATGAGATGGATGAAACTGGAGCCTATTATACAGAGTGAAGTAAGCCAGAAAGATAAAGAACATTACAGTATACTAACACATATATATGGAATTTAGAAAGATGGTAATGATAACCCTATATGCAAAACAGACACAGAAGACACAAAAGAGACACAGATGTACAGAACAGACTGTGGGAGAAGGCGAGGGTGGGATGTTTCTGTTGAGTTTTAAACCAGCTTTTTCACTCTCCTCTTTCACTTTAATCAAGAGGCTCTTTAGTTCCTCTTTGTTTTCTGCAATAATGTGGAATGTAAAAATGGTAAAAATGAACTTACCTATAAAATAGAAATAGGAACTTCTTTGGTGGTCCAGGGGCTAAGCCTCCAGATTCCAATGCAGAGGGCCTGGGTTTGATCCCTGGTCTAGGAACTAGATCCATGTGCTGCAACTAAGACCTGGAGAAGCCATAAATAAATAAATATTAAAAATAATAGCCTGATGTACTGCAGCCCATGGGGTCACAGAGTTGGATATGACTTAGGGACTGAACAACAAAGAAATACGTAAAACAGAATTAGAGAGACAGATAAACACAGATTTCTGGTTACAAAGTGGAAAGGTGGTGAGCTGTGTGCTGTGATCAGTCGCTCATTGATGTCTGACTTGAACGGTGGTGGAGAGGGATTAATTAGGAGGCTGGAATTAATATATACACTGTGCTATATGGAAAAGAGTTAATAAAGAGGGACCTACTAAGTAGAAAAGGGAACTGTACTCAATACTATGTAATAACCTATATGGGAAAAAAGTTCTAAGAGGAATACATAGATGTCTATATGCAAGTCAATCAAATTGTTGCACAACTAAAGAAAACACAGGATTGTAAATCAACTATTGTCCAGTTTAAAACACAAATTAAATTCAAAGAGAAAAAAAGACACACCTACTCTGTGCCCTTGGGGCTTCCCTGGTGGCTTAGAGAGTAAAGAATGCACCTGCAATGTGGGGGACCCAAGTCCAATCCCTGGGTTGGGAAGAGGCCCTGGAGAAGGGAAAGGCTACCCACTCTAGTATCCCAGCCTGGAGAATTCCATGGACAGAGGAGCCTGGTGGGCTTTAGTCCATGGGGTCGCAAAGAGTTGGACATGACTAAGTGACTAACACTCATACACACACACACACACACACACACACACTCTATGCCCTCAGGCCTCATGACCCAGGCGGGTGTCACATCTCTGGAGCCTGAGCAGACTTGGGTCCCAAGGTTGGACTGGGGTGATATACGGGGTTTTGTGGACACTGTGTCAACTTCCCCCCGCCTCCAATGGGACTTGCAGTGCCTGGTCCCTCTGCACGGGTCCACGCTCTCCAAGCCCAGCAGGGCCCTCCCAACGATACACCGAGCCTTGAGCACCCGAAGGATGGTGGCCCCTCTGGCCCTCGGCCCCATGTGTGTGCTGCGATTCCCACCTCCACGTTTCCTCCTTAGGTGGCCCACCCCCACATGGCCGCAGCCTTTACAGGCGGCTCTCCAGGGGCTGGGATATGTCTGGGGGATAAAGGCTAAGGGGCGTGGGGAGGGAATGAGACACAAGCCTTGGGTGTTTAGTCAGGCCATTCCACTCCAATTTATAACCCAGGAATAGGACGTTCCCCAAGGAATGTTCCCGCGAGAAATCAGAATGGGGCATAGAGAAATGCTGCTTCCTTGTGGCCATTTCCTGTAAAAACAACAGGAAAACCAGTGCTGACGGGTTCTTCACATTCACGCCTGCAGGGCAGGAAAGGACGCCTGCCCTCGAGAAATATCTTGGGATAGGTAATGAAAAACGACTTTTAAAAGGCGCACGCTTGTAACAGCTTATTGACCAGAGGCATATTAATATAGCTTTTGTTACCCAAATGTTATTGACCAGAGACTTCAATGTTTACTTACATAACAAATTGCCTGTCACTGGCGTTAGTTTCTGCAAAAATCCCCCGGTCAGTAATGTTTTAAAAACCTAATTTCAAGGAGTAAAATTTACTCACACTGTATAAAAACAAGGCACATGAAAAGATTATTTCTTTTTTTATTACTTTTATTGATAATATTATTTTGCTTTATGTTATATTATTATATTGCTTAATAATATTTTTTATTGCTAATTATTGGGGAAATTAAAATCCAAGCTAACAGTGAGGTATCACCTCACACCAGTCAGAATGGCCCCAATCACAAAGTCTACAATCTAGAGATACTGGAGAGGGGGAGAAGAGGAAATCTTCCTGTACTATTGGTGGGCGTGGAAGGTGAACATGGAGGCTCCTTAAAAGTCTAAGAACAGAAGCTACCCCATGATTCTGCAATCTCTCTCCTGGGTCTATATCTGGGAAAGGCATAATTTGAAAAGACACAGGCACCCCAACGTTCACTGCGGCACTATTAACAACAGCCAAGACTGGGAAGCAGTGAAAATGTAGATCGATAGATAAGTGGGTGAAGGAAATGCGGTGCATGTATGCAGTGGGACATTTCTCAGTGATAAAATGAAGAAATCATGACATTCACAGCAACATGGAATGGACCAGAGATGATTGCGCTAAGTGAAGCATGTCAGGCAGTGAAAGACAACTATCATATGACATCATCTATAGGTGGAATCTAAAAACTGAAAAATTAGCAAATTTGCACAACAAAAAAAGAGTCACAGACTTAGAAAAAAGAAAAAAAAAAAATCTGTGGTTTCCAAACAGGAAAGATGGGAAAGAGGGATAAATTAGGAAGTTGGAATTAATATATACACTTTTCTACATGGAAAAGGGATAATCGATAAGGACCTACTGTATAGCACAGGGAACTGTATGCAGCACACGTTAATAATCTATGTGGAAAAAATCTGAAAAGAATATATAGACTTCTAACTTTATGTGAGTGAAATTTCTGTACACCTAAAACAAACACAGCAGTGTAAATGAAATAGTCTCGAGTTCAAAATACAAGTTAAAAAAGAAAAAAGAAATGCCTACTGTTGGTATATTCCCTCTGACTCTGTCAGCCTGACTGCTGTCACACCTCTGGAGGGTGAGCTGGGTGGGGTCCCAAGGCTGGGCTGTTGAGGGACACAAGGTGTTATGAAGGATGTGCCAAGAAATGCTCCCCTTTGGACCTAGAATGCCTGTTCCCTCTGCATGGGCCCACTCTCTCCAAGCCCAGGAGGGCCCTCCTACAAATAAACCCAGCATTGTGCACCCAAAGGATGGTGGGCCCCATAGCCTGGAAGAGACGTGAGAAGTTACCCAGCTGCACATCCCCTTGTGCAGGGGTTCCCACGTCCATCCTGCTTCCTTAGACTCACTCCACCGTCTGATGACAGTCCACTTAACGGGTGGTGTTTCAAAGACTGGGGTTTGTTTGGGGGATGAGGGGTAAGGAGAGGAAGTCTTTACACCCAAACAGCCGTTGGGTGTTTGGTCAGGTACATTCCACTAATTTACAACCAGGAACAGTTTTCCCAAAACTGCTGTTTTTTGCATAACGAGAATGGGGCATGAAGAAATCCTGCTCTCTTGTGGTCATTTCCCACAGCAGCGACTCTAAACCTGTGCTTAGGGGCACCCAAAGGCCTTTGGACCTGCAGAAGAGTTGTTGTTCAGTTGCCCCGTCATGTCTGACTCTCTGTGACCCCATGGGCCTGCAGCACACCAGGCTTCCCTGTCCTTCACCGTCTCCCAGAGTTTGTTCAAACTCATGTCCATTGAGTCGGTGATGCAAAAGAGACAGGCCCTCAAAAAATATCTTGGGGTCGGTAATCAAAAATGACTTCTAAACAGGGCAGACTTTCAAGACCCCAATTTCAGGAGGCAAATTTTACTCACACTGTGTAAAAACAAAGGACTTGAAAATATGCTCAACATCACTTATTAGTAGCAAAATGCAAATCCAAACTACAGTGAGGTATCACCTTGCTGTAGACAGAGAGGCCATGATTAAAAAATCTACAAACAATAAATGCAGGAGAGGATGTGGAGAAAAGAGACCCCTCCTATGCTGCTGGTGGGAACATAATTAGTAAGAGCCACTATGGAGATCAGAAGGGAAGTTCCTTAAAAATCTTTTTAGAGAGTTACTAGATGATTCAGCAATTCCATTCCTGGGCATCTCTCTGGGGAAAAACATAATTGGAAAAGATACATGCTCCCTGACATTCACTGTAGCATTGTTCACAGAAGCCAGAATCTGGAATGAGACTATGTGTCCATAGATGGATGAAAGGATAAAGAAGATGTGGTACATGTATATAGTGGAGTATTACTCACCCAGGAGGTGAATGAACTCATGCCACCTGCAGCAATGTGGATGGACCTAG
Organism: Cervus canadensis; assembly: GCF_019320065.1. Classification (NCBI taxonomy): domain Eukaryota; kingdom Metazoa; phylum Chordata; class Mammalia; order Artiodactyla; family Cervidae; genus Cervus; species Cervus canadensis. The sequence goes on along the minus strand of NC_057399.1, from coordinate 60,404,923 downwards.
AGATCACCATACTAAGTGAGGTGAGTCAGACATATAAAGGCAAATATCACAAGATATTGTTGCAGTGAAAAGAAAAAAGGAGGAATGAGTTTTCTCTTTCCCTTTCCCGAGAACAAAGAATACAAAGAGAACAGTGAGCAGACCTGAAAATTCCTAGTTTTCTTTCTTTTTTTTAAACTTTAATGCTCCTAACTCACCTTTCAGTAACTAAGTTTGCTTTTCTGTCCCCTAACTCTGCGGGAGCTACACTTCACACCTATTTTCCTTGGTCTCTATGCTAAATACACCCTCTCCCTGGTGTTTACCCTTACAACACCCTTCCCCTCATAGTTACATATCAGAAAGAAGGCTGAAGAGCCACCTAACTGCCAGACTCAATTACTGGGTTACTCATGCCAGTTTATGACTGTCTTTGAAAAAATGCAAGAGGAAGAAATCAAGGTCCTATCACCTTCCTAGTTTTTAAGGAGTCTCCATACCGTCTTCCATAGTGGCTGTATCAGTCTACATTCCCACCAACAGTGCAGGAGCATTCCTTTTTCTCCACACCCTCTCCAGCATTTATGATGACTCTTTGATGAGGGCCATTCTGACTGGTGTGAGGTCATCTCTCATTATAGTTTTGATTTGCATTTCTCCAATAATGAGTGATGTTGAGCATCTTTTCATGTGTTTATTAGCCATCTGTATGGCTTCTTTGACGAAATGTCTGCTTAGGTCTTTTTCCCACTTTTTGATTGGATTGTTTGTTTTTCTGGTATTGAGTTGTATGAGCTGCTTGTATATTTTGGAAATTAATCCTTTGTCAATTGTTTCATTTGCTATTATTTTCTCCCATTCTGAAGTTTGTCTTTTTACCTTGCTTATAGTTTCCTTTGCTGTGCAAAAGCTTTTAAGTTTCATTAGGTCCCATTTGTTTATTTTTTCTTTTATTTCCAATATTCTGGGAGGTAGGTCATAGAGGATCTTGCTGTGATTTATGCCAGAGAGTGTTTTGCCTATGTTCTCCTCTAGGAGTTTTATAGTTTCTTGTCTTACATTTAGATCTTTATTCCACTTTGAGTTTATTTTTGTGTATGGTGTTAGAAAGTGTTCTAGTTTCATTCTTTTACAAGTGGTTGACCAGTTTTCCCAGCACCACTTGTTAAAGAGGTTGTCTTTTTCCATTGTATATTCTTGCCTCCTTTGTCAAAGATAAGTTGTCCATAGGTATGTGGATTTATCTCTGGGCTTTCTATTTTGTTCCACTGATCTAATCCTTTTTGAGTTTATCTTTGTTTATGGTGTTAGGAAGTATTCTAATTTCATTCTTTTACATGTAGCTGTCCAGTTTTCCCAGCACCATTTATTGAAGAGGATGTCTTTGCCCCATTGTATATTCTTGCCTCCTTTGTCAAAAATAAGGTACCCATAGGTGCATGGGTTTATTTCTGTGTTTCCTGTCTTGTTCCATTGGTCTATATTTCTGTTTCTGTGCCAGCACCATACTGTCCTGATGACTGTAGCTTTGTAGTATAATCTGAAGTCAGGAAGGTTGATTCTTCCCGTTCCATTCTTCTTTCTCAAGACTGCTTTGACTATTTGGGATCTTTTGTGTTTCCATATGAACTATGAAATTTTTTGTTCTAGTTCTGTGAGTAAAACCACATTTTGACCCAGCAATCCCACTCCTAGGCATATAACCCAATGAAACCAAAATTGAAAAAGACACATGTATCCCATTGTTCATTACAGCACTATTTACAATAGCTAGAAAATGGAAGCAACTTAGATGTCCATCAACAGATAAATGGATGAAGAAGTGTGGTATATATACACAATGGAATATTACTCAACCATAAAAGGGAACATCTTTGAATCAGTTCTAATGAGGTGGATGAACCTAGAACCTAGTATACAGAATGATGGAAGTCAGAAAGAGAAAGATAAATATTCTATTCTAACGCATATATACATAATCTAGAAAAATGGTACTAAAGAATTTATTGACAGGGCAGCAATGGAGAAACAGACATAGAGAATAGACTTATGGACACGGGGAGAGGGGAGGAGAGGGTGAGATGTGTGGAAGGAGTAACATGCAAACATGGAAACTACCACATGTCAAATGGACAGCCAATGGGAATTTGCTGTATGGCTCAGGAAATTCTAACAGGGGCTCTGTATCAACCTAGGGGTGAGATGGGGAGGCAGATGGGAGGGAGGTTCTAAAGGGAGGGGATATATGAATACCTATGGCTGATTTGTGTTGAGGTTTGACAGAAAACAACAAAGTTCTGTAAAGCAATTATCGTTCAATAAAAACATAGATGAATAAAAAAAAAAAAAAGAAAAGATACTATCACCTTTATTCCTCATCACTGACTCCTGACTGCAAACCCTTGCCTTATATAAGCCTCTAGACTACTCATGAAGTGGGGGCACATTTCTTGAGGCATGAGTCTACTGCATTCCCCTCTCTGCCAGCTGAGAATTAAAGCCACCTTTCTATTTCCTCCAAGCTCTGTCTCCATATTTTTCATTTGGCTTTGGTGGGCAGAGAAGGCCAAGATTTTGGTCAGCAAAAATATCACTTATGGGTGGAATCTAAAAGTTGATACAAATGAAGCAGTTTACAAAACAGAAATAGACTCACACACAGAAAACAAACTTTTGTTTACCAAACAGGAAAGGCCGTGGAGAGGATAAATTAGGAAGTTGGAATTAGCATATACAGCCTTATGTAGAGAAAACGGATGATCAACAAAGACCTACTGTATGGCACAGGAGCTCAATACACCATAATGACCCATATGGAAAAGAGTCCTTAAAAACATACAGACATCTATGTATAGTGAAGCAAATTGCTGCATGCCTAAAACAAATGCAGCATTTCTTAACTAACTATACTCCAGATCAAAGTAAAAATTAAATGAAAAAACAGAAAAATGCCTGCTCCAATCCCTCAGGCTTTGTTGACCCCGGCTGCTGTCACTCCTGCAGGCTGAACAGGCTTGGGTCCCGAGGCGGGTCTGTCCTGGGGTTGAGGGAGCTGGGGAGGGTATGGCAGCCATGCACTCCCTCCCTGGATCCACAGTACCTTGTCTGTCCCTAGACGTGACCCTTAGGAGCTTCACGTTTATCCCAGCACCAAACACAGCTTTGGGCAGACAAGCTCTGATCACTGATGGTTCAACCGATAAGGAAGTGTGACTTCTCTGCTTGGGTCAGGAGTGCCCAGAGGAAGCTGAGAGGAAAAACAGAAAGAAGTCTGGGGAGAACTCTGGAGAGACAGGGCACAGAGAGGCTCACAGACCGCCCTCTAGAATGCACCGGTTTCCACACTCCATGTCACAACCGCTGCTTCACGTTCCAGGTTCCAACGCTCACGCGGCCCTGCAGCTGGAAAACTGCCAGCCTGTGACTCAAGGAAAGTATTTCTGTGTCCAGAGTCCTGCCTCTGCTGAAAGAAAATGCAGTCAGAGTGCTGGCAGCCTGTCAGGGTGTCCAGGAACTGTGCCCCTTGAGCAGGCTGTAATTTCCCAATGGGATCGTGACATCATCCAGATCAAAACTTGCTGCTTTCCCTGAAGCGTGGTGAGGCTTGGGGTGGAATGTTCCCTTCTCTTGGGAAATGTAAGCAGTACATTATGCTTTTAATGGCAAAACAAACAAAGAAAGAAAAAGCAATAAAAAAACTATGACCTCAGGGAGGTATTATTTCTCACACATCACATAGACAAACATTTCAAAAGTGTGACAGTAGGCAATTTAGAAATCTGTAGAGAAAGGCAGTATCTGGAGCTGCGGAAGGGTGTTAGCAGTGTCTAAAAAGAGATACATATTTAACCTTTCACACAACAATCTCACTTTTAAGAAAAAACACAATTTTTATTTGTAGAGGTACATGGAAGAACAATTAGAAACAAAATATGCAGAGTTATTCATTATAGTGTGTATAACAGTAAATGTTGGAAACAACCCAACCCCCCAAGTCACAGCAGCGTAGAGAATAGCATGCAGCTGTGAAAAGGGATTTAACCACGCATCTGGACTACACTGAAGCCATCGACTGTGTGGATCACAACAAACTATGGAAAACTCTTAGAGAGATGGGAGTACCAGATCACTGTGCCTGTCTCCTGAGCAGCCAAATGCAGCTCAACAAGAAAAAGTTCAAAGCAGACATAGAACAATGGTCTGGTTCAAAACTGGGAGAGGAACATATTGAACTGTATGTTGTTATCCTGATTATTAAACTAATACAGAGAGTACATCATACGAAATGCCAGGCTGGATGAATCACAAGCTGAAATCAAGATTGTGGAGAGAAATATAAACAACCTCAGAAATTCAGATGATACCACTCTAATGGCAAGTGAACAAGAACCAGTGAGCTTCTTGATAAGGGTGAAAGAGAAGAGTGAAAAAGATGGCTTGAAACAGTCAAAAACTAAGATCATAGCATCTGGTCCCATCACTTCTATGGTAAACAGAAGGGTAAAAAGTGGAAACAGTGACAGACCTTATTTTCTTGGGCTCCGGAATCACTGTGGATGGTGACTGCAGCGATAAAACTAAAAGATGCTTGCTCCTTCAAAGGAAAGCTATGACAAAGCTAGACAGCATATTAAAAAGCAGAGACATCACTTTGGCAGCAAAGGTCTGTATAGTCAAAACTGTGGTTTTTCCAGTAGTTATGTACAGATCTGAGACTTGGACCATAAAGAAGGCTGAGCACTGAAGAATTGATGCTTCCAAACTGCAGTGCTGGAGAAGACTCCTGAGAGTCCCATGGACAGCAAGGAGATCCAACCAGTCCATCCTAAAGGAAATCAGTCCTGAATATTCATTGGAAGGACTGATGCAGAAGTTGAAGCTCCAATACTCTGGCCACCTGATGTGAAGAGCTGACTCACTGGAAAAGACCCTGATACTGGGACCAATTGAGGGCAGGAGGAGAATGGGGTGATAGAGGGTGAGATGCTTAGATAGCATCACTGACTCAGTGGACATTAACATGAGCAAACTCTGAGAGATAGTGAAGGACAGGGGAGCCTGGCATGCTGCAGTCCATGGGGTCACAAAGAATTGGACATGACTCAGTGATTGAACACTGGAGAAGGCAATGGCACCCCACTTCAGTACTCTTGCCTGGAATATCCCATGGACGGAGGAACCTGGTAGGCTGCAGTCCATGGGGTCACAAAGAATTGGACACGACTAAGTGATTGAACAACAACAACATACAAAAGGATGAAGATGACTGTGAATCAGTATGGAATCGTTCCAAGAATATATTCAGGGTTAGCAGCACGCTGAGAATAAAAGAATGAGAGTAAGACTTTGCTAAGAATTTCTTACTTATTCTTCCTTTTGAGAGTTGAATCAAGTTTTATTTACTCAAAACCTAAACATACACACATTTTAATCAGTTCTAAGGAGGTGGATGAAACTGGAGGCTATTATACAGAGTGAAGTAAGTCAGAAATAAAAACACCAATACAGTATATTAACACATATATATGTAATTTAGAAAGATGGTAATGATGACCCTATATGCAAGACAGCAAAAGAGACAGATATAAAGAACAGGCTTTTGGACTCTGTGGGAGAAGGCGAGGGTGGGATGATTTGAGAGAATAGCATTGAAACATGTATATGACCACATGTGAAATAGATCACCAGTCCAAGTTTAATGCATGAAACAGGGCACTCAAAGCCGGTGCACTGGGACAACCCAGAGTGATGGTATGGGGAGGGAGGTGGGAGAGGGTGTTTGGGATGGGGGACACATGTGCACCCATGGCTGATTCATGTCGAGGTATGGCAAAAACCATACATTACATTACATTATTGTAAAGTATTACATTACAATATTGTAAAGTATTACATTACAATATTGTAAAGTAATTAGCCTCCAAATAAAATAAAATAAATAAATAAAACACTAAACACAAATTGTAAAAACTCAGATTATAAAATTAGATACAAAAGAGTACCCCTATTAGTAGTTTATTAAATTGATACTATGATGCTGTATATTCTGTAGCTCTGAGTTCAGTTCTTTGACTATGTTTTTATAGAGCTACAGCCTAAACCAAAATTAACTCTACAGCAAGCAGATACATGTTACTTAGCAGGTTATTTGGATTCTAAGCTCTAAAAAGCTTTATTTGACTATGAATATTAGCAGGTATAAGATGTTAAGTGCACAAAATAATATGGTTAAGTTATTCCTAGAATACATTCACTTTTAGAATCAATTCTTCTGAATACCTTTTTGAGTTTGAGATGTTTTCTTTGTTTTATGCACAACAGTGCTGTGTTAGTGGTTGCCCACTTAAGGAACAATGCATGACAACCAAATCTCTCTATTTTTGGCAAGAATATTCTTTTAATTGTTCAGATATGTGTTCATGCAGCAATCAAGAATTAAGACACTTGCTGGGTTAAATAGGTTTCTTAGAAGTCTGGTCAGAAATGAATTTTAACCAGCCTCATTTCTTTTTCATATTCCCTGAGCTCTGAAAAAAAAATCTTGCTCTCATATAAAGGAAATCTCTACCCTTTTATGTTTCTTTGAAAAGTTCTGTTATGCTAGTGAAGTTGCTCCCCTTGAGAAGTCAGACTTTTTATATATTGTGCACATAAATTAATTGAAGTTATACTAGTATGAACAGCTATGGCCAATTTGTATGTAATTAATAGCTCTCTTTACTATTGTCTGGCAAACAGGATTTGTGAAATAAGCAAGCAAGTGAGCAAATATGGGTTGAAGTAATTTTTCTTACTTCAGAGATACTAAGAGGTAAGAAAAATATTTTGAACTTATGAACTAGGGTGACTCAGTTTCCAAAGGTTGTTATAATACTCTGGAGTGTTGTAAAATATACATTCTGAAGTCCTGGAGTAAAATGGACACTCTGGAGTATTGTAAAATAAACATATATATATTCATACATTTGTAAAATATATAAATTATTTTTCATTAAGCATTCTTCATTCACTGCAAGCCTGAAGAGTTGCCTAGTCAATAATAATTAGTATATATACTCTTAAAAATGTCATGAGCTTCCCATTTTATTAGACTTCTGGAGGAAGACCATTCTATGCTTAGGAAAAGCCAGTGTTGAGGTTGTGAGTCAGGAGGCCAACAGGAAATCAGAAAAAGTGCTGGCAAAAACAGCAGGGATATTCTAATAGTTATCTTGAAGAACACGCTTTTCAGATGGGACAGAAGGAAACTAATTTAAAACTCATGATTTCTGCTCATGGTTAAGGCTTTTTGAATATCTCTAGAATAACACTGACTCTCTGGGCTGTGTTCTTGGCCATAATCCTTGGTGGGAGGCATGTTGTCACAGCAGTAACACCTCCTTCCCCTTGTATGTCTGACTTTTTCCAAGGTTTCTGGACTTTATTAGACACATTCAAAACCCAACTAGCTGGCATCTCTTGTGTCCACTCTGTGTGGAGAGGGAAATAGTGCAACAGATTTGTGGTATACAGAGATAGCATAACCCTAAGACTGAACATGATGGACTGCACTCCTGTCGTCTGTGGATTGTGTTACACGACACAGCTGGTTATGAGAATGGGAGATTATCTTGGGCGGATCTGATGTGCTCAGGTTTGCCCTTTACTAGCAGACAGTTTACTTGGGGTGCTTGCAGAAGACAAAGTGGTGCTTCCAGATTGCCTGTGAAAGTGTCAGTCACTCATTCATGTCCTTCTGTATGCAACTCCATGAGGTTCCTCTGTTCTCGGAATCCTCCAGGCAAGAAGACTGGAGTGGGTGCCATTTTCTCCTCCAGGGGATCTTCCCCACTCGGGGATTACTTGTGCATCTCCTGCAGTTCCTGCATTGGCAGGTGGATCCTTTACTGCTGAGCCACCGGGGAAGCCCTTACCTACAGGAGAACCCTCATAATACTATGAGCTGAATTATCTGCAGGAAGTTTGCAGGCCAGAAGGGAGTGGCCTTACATATTAAAGTACTAAAAGGGGAAAACCTACAACAATGGATTCTCTATCCCAACAAGATTATCATTCAGAAGAGAAGAGAGAGAAAGAATTTCTCAGACAGGCAATAACTAAAAGTTCATCAATACTAAAACTACCCTAAAAGAAATGTTAAAGGATCTTTGCTAAGTGAAAACAAACAAACAAAAAATGGTAAAATAAGAAGTAAGAATCTATAGGAAAGGAAAAAAACCCACTAGAAACAGCAAACCATAGTAAAGCCTGTGGATAAACCATTAAAATAAGCTAGTACAAAAGTTAAAAGAAAACTGTAATATCAATTATAACTACAATAAAACAAAGAATAGAAGTGAAGATGTAAAATATGACAACCAAAACAAAACATGGGGAAATTAAATTAAAAAAAACTAGGTCTTTTAAGAATGTGTTTGTAATTAAATGACTATTAGTTTTAAAAAAGCAGACGTAAATCATACTTTATAAATATCTACAAGATATTCCATCCAAAAGTAGCAGAATGCATGACCTTTTCAAGTGCACATGGAGCTTTCTCCATAATGGATAACATGCTTAGTCACAAAACAATTCATAACAAATTTAAAATGATAGAAACTATACTGAGCATTTTTTCAACAGCATGCTAAAAAATGGACATCAGTAACAGGAAGCAAAATGGGAAAAACACAAATACATGGAGACTAAGATGACTGTGACTCAGATCATGCCCTCCTTATTGCCAAATTCAGACTTAAATTGAAAAAAGGAGGGAAAACCACTAGGCCATTCAGGTATGATCTAGATCAAATCCCTTACAATTATACAGTGGAAGTGAGAAATAGATTCAAGGAATTAGATCTGATAGACAGAGTGCCTGAAGAGCTATGGACAGAAATTCATGACATTATACAGGGGGCAGTGATCAAGATAATCTCCAAGAAAAAGAAATGCAAACAGGCAAAATGGCTGTCTGAGAAGGCCTTCCAAATAGCTGAGAAAAGAAGAGAAGCAACATACAGGGGAGAAAAGGAAAGATATACCCATTTGAATGCAGAGTTCCAAACAATAGCAAAGAGAGATAAGGAAACCTTCCTCAGTGATCAATGCAAAGAAATAGAGAAAAACAACAGAAAGGGAAAGGCTAGAGATCATCTCTTCAAGAAAATGGAGATACCAAGGCAACACTTCATTCAAAGATGGGCTCAGTAAAGGACAGAAATAGTATGGACCTAACAGAAGCAGAAGATATTATGAAGAGGAGGGAAGAATACACAGAAGATCTATACAAAAAAGATCTGCATGAGCCAGATAATCACGATGGTGTGATCACTAAACTACAGCCAGACATTCTGGAATGTGAAGTCAAGTGGGCCTTAGGAACATCACTGTGAACAAAGCTAGTGGAGGTGATGGAATTCCAGTTAAGCTATTTCAAATCCTAAAAGATGATGTTGTGAAAGTGCTGCACTCAATATGCCAGCAAATTTGGAAAACTCAGCAGTGGCCACACGGCTGGAAAAGGTCAGTTTTCATTCCAATACCCCAAAAAAGGCAATGCCAAAGAATAATCAGACTGCTGCACAATTGCACTCATTTCACACGCTAGCAAATTAATGCTCAAAATTCAAGTTAGGTTTCAAAAGTACATGAACCAAGAAATTCCAGCTGTTCAAGCCAGATTTAGAAAACAAAGAGGAACCAGAGATCAAATTGCCAACATCCACTGGATCACAGGAAAAGCAAGAGAATTTCAGAAAAACATCTACTACTGCTTCATTGACTACGCTAAAGCCTTTGACTGTGTGGATCACAACAAACTGTGCAAAACTCTTAGAGACACGGAAATACCAGACCATCTTACCTGCCTCCTGAGAAACTGTAGACATATGAAGAAGCAACAGATAGAACTGGATATGAAACAATGGACTTGTTCCAAATTGGGAAAGGAGTATGTCAAGCCTGTAAATTGTCACCCTGCTTATTTAACTTCTATGTAGGTTCAGTTCAGTTCAGTCCCTCAGTCATATCTGACTCTTTGTGACCCCATGAATTGCAGCATGACAGGCCTCCCTGTCCATCACCAACTCCTGGCGTTTACTCAAACTCATGTCCATCAAGTCGGGGATGCCATCCAGCCATCTCATCCTCTGTCGTCCCCTTCTTCTCCTGCCCCCAATCCCTCCCAGCATCAGGGTCTTTTCCAATGAGTCAACTCTTCCCATGAGGTGGCCCAAGTATTGGAGTTTCAGCTTCAGCATCAGTCCTTCCAATGAACACCCAGGACTGATCTCCTTTAGGATGGACTGGCTGGATCTCCTTGCAGTCCAAGGGACTCTCAAGAGTCTTCTCCAATACCGACAGTTCAAAAGCATCAATTCTGAGTAATATTCCATGGTATATATGTACCACAGCTTCCTTATCCATTCGTCTGCTGATGGGCATCTAGGTTGCTTCCATGTCCTGGCTATTATAAACAGTGCTGCGATGAACATTGGGGTGCATGTGTCTCTTTCTGATCTGGTTTCCTTGGTGTGTATGCCCAGAAGTGGGGATTGCTTGGGTCATATGGCAGTTCTATTTCCAGTTTTTTTAAGAAATCTCCACACTGTTTCCATAGCGGCTGTACTAGTTTGCATTCCCACCAACAGTGTAAGAGGGTTCCCTTTTCTCCACACCCTCTCCAGCATTTATTGCTTGTAGACTTTTGGATAGCAGCCATCCTGACTGGCGTGTAATGGTACCTCATTGTGGTTTTGATTTGCATTTCTCTGATAATGAGTGATGTTGAGCATCTTTTCATGTGTTTGTTAGCCATCTGTATGTCTTCTTTGGAGAAATGTCTGTTAGTTCTTTGGCCCATTTTTTGATTGGGTCATTTATTTTTCTGGAATTGAGCTGCAGGAGTTGCTTGTATATTTTTGAGATTAATCCTTTGTCTGTTGCTTTGTTTGCTATTATTTTCTCCCATTCTGAGGGCTGTCTTTTCACCTTGCTCATAGTTTCCTTTGTTGTGCAAAAGCTTTTAAGTTTCATTAGGTCCCATTTGTTTATTTTTGCTTTATTTCCAATATTCTGGGAGGTGGGTCATAGAGGATCCTGCGTGATTTATGTCAGAGAGTGTTTTGCCTATGTTCTCCTCTAGGAGTTTTATAGTTTCTGGTCTTACATTTAGATCTTTAATCCATTTTGAGTTTATTTTTGTGTGTGGTGTTAGAAAGTGTTCTAGTTTCATTCTTTTACAAGTGGTTGACCAGTTTTCCCAGCACCACTTGTTAAAGAGGTTGTCTTTTTTACATTGTATATCCTTGCCACCTTTGTCAAAGATAAGTTGTCCATAGGTGCGTGGATTTATCTCTGGGCTTTCTATTCTGTTCCTTTGATCTATATTTCTGTCTTTGTGCCAGTACCGTACTGTCTTGATGACTGTGGCTTTGTAGTATAGTCTGAAGTCAGGCAGGTTGATTCCTCCAGTTCCATTCTTCTTTCTCAAGATTACTTTGGCTATTCGAGGTTTTTTGTATTTCCATACAAATTGTGAAATTATTTGTTCTAGTTCTGTGAAAAATACTGTTGGTAGCTTGATACGGATTGCATTGAATCTATAGACTGCTTTGGGTAGTATAGTCATTTTGACAATACTGCTTCTTCCAATCCATGAACATGGTATATTTCTCCATCTGTTTGTGTCCTCTTTGATTTCTTTCATCAGTGTTTTATAGGTTTTACTCAGCCATTAAAAAGAATTCATTTGAATCAGTTCTAATGAGATGGATGAAACTGGAGCCCATTATACAGAGATAAGTATAAGTAAGCCAGAAGTATAAGATAAGTAAGCCAGAAAGATAAAGACCAATACAGTATACTAACGCATATATATGGAATTTAGAAAGATGGTAATGATAACCCTATATGCAAAACAGAAAAAGAGATACAGATGTACAGAACAGACTTTTGGACTCTGTGGGAGAAGGTGAGGGTGGGATGTTTAGAGAGAACAGCATCAAAACATGTATACTATCAAGGGTGAAACAGATCACTAGCCCAGGTTGGATGCATGAGACAAGTGCTCGGGGCTGGTGCACTGGGAAGACCCAGAGGGATGGGGTGGAGAGGGAAGAGGGAGGGGGGGTCGGGATGGGGAATACATGGAAATCCATGGCTGATTCATGTCAATGTATGGCAAAAACCACTACAATATTGTAAAGTAATTAGCCTCCAACTCATAAGAATAAATGGAAAAACAAACAAACAAACGAACAAAAAGCATCAATTCTTCAGCGCTCAGCTTTCTTCACAGTCCAACTCTCACATTCGTATATGACTACTGGAAAAACCATAGCCTTGACTAGACGGAGCTTTGTTGGCAAAGTAATGTCTCTGCCTTTTAATACACTATCTAGGTTGATCATCACTTTCCTTCCAAGGAGTAAGTGTCTTTTAATTTCATGGCTGCAATCACCATCTGCAGTGATTTTGGAGCCCCCAAAAATAAAGTCTGACACTGTTTCCACTGTTACCCCATCTATTTCCCATGAAGTGATGGGACCAGATGCCATGATCTTAGTTTTCTGAATGTTGAGGTTTAAGCCAACTTTTCCACTCTCCTCTTTCACTTTCATCAAGAGGCTTTTTAGTTCCTCTTCACTTTCTGCCATGAGGCTGGTGTCATCTGCATATCTGAGATTATTGATATTTCTCCTGGCAATCTTGATTCCAGATTGTGCTTCTTCCAGCCCAGCGTTTCTCATGATGTACTCTGCATATAAGTTAAATAAGCAGGGTGACAATATACAGATTTGATGTACTCCTTTTCCTATTTGGAACCAGTCTGTTGGTCCATATCCAGTTCTAAATGTTGCTTCCTGACCTGCATACAGGTTTTTCAAGAGGCAAGTCAAGTGGTCTGGTATGCCCATCTCTTTCAGAATTTTCCACAGTTTATTTTGATCCACACAGTCAAAGGCTTTGGCATAGTAATGAATAATAATAATAAATAATAAAGCAGAAATATATGTTTTTCTGTAACTCTCTTGCTTTTTCGATGATCCAACGGATGTTGGCAATTTGATCTCTGGTTCCTCTGCCATTTCTAAAACCAGCTTGAACATCTGGAAATTCATAGTTCACGTATTGCTGAAGCCTGGCTCGGAGAATTTTGAGCATTACTTTACTAGTGTGTGAGATGAGTGCAATTGTGCGTAGTTTGAGCATTCTTTGGGCTTGCCTTTCTTTGGGATTGGAATGAAAAATGACATTTTCCAGTGCTGTGGCCACTGCTGAGTTTTCCAAATTTTCTGGCATATTGTGTACAGCACTTTCACAGCATCATCTTTTAGGATTTGAATTTTATGTAGCTTACATCACACAAAATGCCAGGCTAGATGAAGCACAAGCTGGAATCAAGATTCCCGGGCGAAATATCAATAAACTCAGATATGCAGATGACACCACCCTTATGTCAGGAAGCAAAGAAGAACAAAAGAGTCTCTTGATGAAAGTGAAAGAGGAGAGTGAGAAAGTTGGCTCAAAAGTCAACATTCAAAAAGTGAAGATCATGGCATCCAGCCCTATCACTTCATGGCAAATAGTTGGGGAAATAATGGAAACAGGGACAGACTTTATTTTCTTAGGCTGCAAAATCATGGCAGATGGTGATTACAGCCATGAAATTAAAAAACACTTTGCTCCTTGGGAGAAAAGCTATGACCAACCTAGATAACATATTACAAACAAGAGATATTGTTTTACCAACAATGGTCCATATAGTCAAAGTTATAGTTTTTTCAGTATTCAGGTGAGAGTTGGACCATAAGGTAGGCTGAGCACCAAAGAATTTATATTTTGAACTGTGGTGTTGGAGAAGACTCTAGAGAGTCCCTTGGACTGCAAGAAAATCAAACCAGTCAATCTTAAAGGAAATCAACCCTGAATATTCATTGGAGGGACTGAAGCTGAAGCTGAAACTCCAATACTTTGGCCACGTGATGCAAAGAGCTGACTCATTAGAAAAGACCCTGATGCTGGGAAAGATTGAAGGCAGGAGGAGAAGTGGATGACAGAGGATAAGATGGTTGGATGGCATCATTGACTCAGTGGACACAGGTTTGTGCAAGCTCTGGGAGATTGTGAGGGATAGCGAAGCCAGGCATGCTGCAGTCCATGGGGTAGCAAAGAGTTGGAGATGATTGACCAGCTATACAAAAATGGAGACTAAATGATATGAGAGTAAAAAACAAGCAGACAAACAGAAAAAACAGAGGGTCAATGAAGAAAGCAAAGGGTAAATCAGAAAACCACCTTGAGACAAGTGAAAGTAAAAAAAATCCCAAACTCTATAGAATACAGCAAAAGCAATTCTAAGAGGGAAATTTATGACAATATGGATCTACCTAAAGAAAGAAGAAAAATCTCAAATATCCTTACTTACCATCTATATGAATTCTAAAGAAGATTAAACAAATCCAAAATCACCATGAGGAAGGAAAAATAAAGTCACAGAGGAAATACAGGCAAAATAATATAAAAGATCTGTGAAAGCAAGAGTTGGTTTTGAAAATAATAAAAATATATGTCTTCATCCAGGCTCACCAAGAAAAGAGTTGTTGTTCAGTGACTCAGTCATTTCTGATTCTTTTTGACCCCATGGACTGCAGCCCGTCAGGCTTCCCTGTCCTTCACCATCTCCAGAAGCTTGCACAAGCTCATGTCCATTGAGTCAGTGAGGCCATCCAACCACTTTGCCCTCTGTCATCCCATTCTCCTCCTGCCTTCAATCTTTCCCAGCATCTGGGTCTTTTCTAATGAGTCAGCTTTTCGTATCAGGTAGCCAAAGTATTGGAGCTTCAACTTCAGGATCAGTCCTTCCAATGAATATTCAGGGTTGATTTCCTTTAAGATTGACAGGTTTGATCTGCTTGCAGTTCAAGGGACTCTCAAGAGTCTTCTCCAGCACCACAGTTCAAAAGCATCAATTCTTCAGTCCTGAACCTTCTTTATGGTGCAACTCTCAAGTCCATACATGACTACTGGAAAAATCATAGCTTTGACTCTACAGACCTTTGTCAGCAAAGTAATGTCTCTGCATTTGTAATATGCTGTCTAGGTTTGTCATTGCTTTTCTTCCAAGGAGCAAGCATCTTTTAATTTCATGGCAGTCATCATCTGCAAAAAAGAAAAAAAGGACTCCCCAAAATAAAATAATAATTGAAATAGGAGAAATAACAACCCATACCACAGAGATGCAAAAATTCCCAAGAGAATACTATGCACAGTTATACACCAAGAAATGGGACAATCTAGAAAAAAAAAGATAACTACCTGGAAACATACAATCTCCCAATACTAGATCAGTAAGTAATAAAAAAATATGAACAAATTGATCAATAGTAGTGAAATTGAATATGTAATCAAAATACTCCCTGCAACAAAAGTCCAGGACTAGATGGCTTCACAGGGACATTCTGAGCTAATACCTATCTTTTTGAATTATTTTAGAAATTGAAGATAAAGGAACATCCCTTAATTTATTCTATGAGGCCACCATAACCCTGAGATGAAAACCAAGGACTCCGAAGAAAGAAAATTATAGGCCAATATATCTGATGAATATAGATGTAAAAATCATCAACAAAATACTAGTAAACCAAATTCAATAACATAAAAAAATGAGTATAAACCATGATCAAGTGGGTTTTATTCCAAGGAAACAAGGATGTTTCAGCATCCACAAACCAAACAATGTCAACTGCCATGTTAAAAAAAAATAAAGGATGAAAACCACAGGATCATATCAACAGATGCAGAAAAAACAGCTGTCAAGAATTAGCATGCTTTTATAATAAAAAAAATCTTAATAAAAGGGGCATTAAAGGAAATACCTTAACATCAGTTCAGTTCTGTTTAGTCACTCAGTCGTGTCTGACTCTTTGTGACCCCATGAATCGCAGCACGCCAGGCCTCCCTGTCCATCACCAACTCCCAGAGTCCACCTAAACCCATGTCCATTGAGGCTGTGATGCCATCCAGGCATCTCATCCTCTGTCGCCCCCTTCTTCTCCTGCCCCCAATCCCTCCTGATGCTGTGAGTGATGTGAAGAGTGAGTCAACTCTTCACATCAGGTGGCCAAAGTATTGGAGTTTCAGCTTCTGCATCAGTCCCTCCAATGAACACCAAGGACTGATCTCCTTTAGGATGGACTGGTTGGATCTCCTTGCAGTCCAAGGGACTCTCAAGAGTCTTCTCCAACACCACAGTTCAAAAGCATCAATTTTTCAGTGCTCAGCTTTCTTCACAGTCCAACTCTCACATCCACACATGACCACTGGAAAAACATAATAAAGGCCAATTATGACACAGAAATAGCTACCATCATACTCAGTGGGGGAAAGCTTCTCCTTTAAAATCAGAAACAAGACAGTATGCCCCCCTTTACTACTTCTATTTAACATAATAATGAGGTCCTAGTCATAGAGGTCAGACAAGAAAAATAAATAACGACATTTAACTTGCAAGGGAAGCTGTAAAATTGTCACTGTTTGCAAATGACATGAAAATAAACATGCCGATGATTGCTATTTAGTTGCTAAGTCATGTCTGACTCTGCAACACCATGAACTATACCCTGCCATGCTTCTCTATCCATGGGATTCTCTAGGTAAGAATACTGAAGTGGGTTGCCATTTTCTTCTCCAGGGGATCTTCCTGACCCAGGGATCAAACCCATGTCTCCTGCTTGGCAGGTGGATTCTTTACCACTGAGCCACCTGATAATATACATTAAAGACCCTAAAATCTCCATCAAAAAACTAATAGAATAAATGGATTCAGATAAGGTTCAAGATAAAAGATTAACATACAGAAATCTGTTGCTTTCCTATACACTAATAATCAATGATCAAAAAGAGAAAGCAAGAAAACAATCATGTTTAAAATGAACTGAACTAAGTGATAAATTTAATAAAATATTATTAAAGGTTAAAAAAAAATCATATCAAACAGTAAAATATATAAGAATACATTTAACTAAGGTGAAATGACCTATAATCTGAAAACTGTAAATGATTGATGATACAAAGAAAAGATACATCATGTTCTTGAGTTGGAAAATTAATACTGTTAACATGCATGCTACCCAAAGCAATCCACGTATTTAATGCAATCTCTATCAAAATACCCATGAGTTTTTCACAGAAATAGAGCAAATAATTTTAAAATTTACATGAAACCACAAAGACTCCAAATCAAAGAAATCTTGAGAAAAAAGAATGAAGTTGGAGGTATCATACACCAAGATTTTACACTGTATTACAAAGCTGTAGTAACAAAGTAGTATGGTAATGGCACAAATACAGGCATGTAAATAAATGGGGCGGAATAGAGACCCCCCCCAATAACCCATGCACACATGGTGACTTAATCTATAACAAAGAGGCAAGACCATATAGTGGAGAGAAGGCTCTTCAATATGCGGTAGTGTGAAAACTGGACAGCTACATGTAAAAGAGTGAAATTAGAATATTTTCTTACACCTAATACACAAACTCAAAATGGATCAAATGCTTAATGAAAGATTGAAAACCATAAAGTTTCTAGAAGAAAACATACGCAGAAAACTCGTTGACATAAATCATAGCAATATTTTTTGGATCTGTCTCCTAAGGCATAAGAAACAAAAGCAAAAATAAACAATAAGGGGCAAAATTAAGCTTAACAGCTTTTTGATAGGAAGGCATAAATTGGAAACAAAGAAAAACAACCTCCTGAATGGGAGAAAATATCTGCAAATGGTAAGACTAAGAATCTTTTTGAAGAAATGGAGTAGCCCTCATAATCTACAAAAGTCTGAAATGCAGTACTTGGGTATAATCTCAAAAGTGACAGAATGATCTCTGTTCATTTCCAAGGCAAACCATTCAATATCACAGTAATCCAAGTCTGTGCCCCAACCAGTCATGCTGAAGAAGCTGAAGTTGATCAGTTCTATGAAGACCTAAAAGACCTTCTTGAACTAACACCAAAAAAGATGTCCTATTCACCATATGGGATTGGAACTCAAAAGTAGGAATTCAAGAGATACCCGGGGTAACAGGCAAGTTTGACCTTGGAGTACAAAATTAAGCAGGACAAAGGCTAACAGAATTCTGTCAAGAGAATGCACTGGTCATAGCAAACCATTCTTTCCCAACAACACGAGATGATTTACACATGTACATCATCAAATGGTCAATACTGAAATCAGATTGATTATATTCTTTGCAGCCAAAGAGGGAGAAACTCTATACAGTCAGCAAAAACAAGACCTGGCGATGACTGTGGCTCAGATTATCAGCTCCTTACAGCAAAATTCAGGCTTAAGCTAAAGAAAGTAGGGAAAACCACTTGACCAGTTAGGCATGATCTAAATCAAATCCCTTATGATTATACAGTGGAGGTGGTGAATAGATTCAAGGGATTAGATCTGGTAAACAGAGCGCCTGAAGAATTAAGGACAGAAGTTCATAATATTGTACAGGAGCCAAAGACCAAAACCATCCAAAGAAAAAGAAATGCAAGAAGGCAAAGTGGTTATCTGAAGAGTCTTTACAAACAACTGAGGAAAGAGAAGCAAAAAGCAAGGGAGAAAGGGAAAGGTACACCCAACTAAATGCAGAGTTGCAGAGGATAGCTAAGAGAGAAAAGAAGTCCTTCTTCAATGAACAGTGCAAAGAAATAGAGGGAAACAACAGAAGGGGAAAGACTAGAGATCTCTTCAAGAACATTGGAGATATCAAAGGAACATGTCATGCAAAGATGGGCACAATAAAGGACAGAAATGGTAAAGACCTAATAGAAGGAGAAGGGATCAAGAAGAGATGGCAAGAATACACAAAAGAACTGTGCAAAAAAAATCTTATTGACCCAGATAACCACAATGGTGTTGTCATTTAGCCAGAGTGAGACGTTCTGGAGTATGAAGTGAGCCTTAGGGAAGAACTGCTGTCAGCAAAGCTAGTGGAGGCAATGGAATTCCAGTAGAGCTATTTGAAATCCTAAAAGGTGATGTTATTAAAGTGCTGCACTAAATATGTCAGCAAGTTTGGAAAACTCAACAGTGGCCATAGGACTGGAAAAGGTCAATCTTCATCCCAGTTCCCAAGAAAGGCAGTATTAAAGAATGCTCAAACTACTGGACAATTGCACTCATTTCCTATGCTAGTATGTTTATGCTCAAAATCCTTCAAGCTAGGCTTCAGCAGTACTAGAATGGAGAACTTTCAGAGGTGCAATGTGGGTTTAGAAAAGGCAGAGGAACCAGGGATCAAATTGCCAACAGTCAGTGGATTATAAAGAAAGCAAGGGAATTCGAGAAAAACATCTAACCCCGTTTCATTGACTATGCTAATGCTTTTTTGTGGATCACAACAAACTGTGGAAAACTCCTAAAGAGATGGGAATTCCAGACCATCTTACCTGCCTCCTAAGAACCCTGCATGCAGGTCAAAAAGCAACAGTGAGGACCTTATATGGAACAACTGACTGGTATAACATTGAGAAAGGAGTACGCCAAGGCTGTCCATTGTCACTCTGTCTATTTAACTTCCATGCAGAGCACATCATGCAAAATGCTGGGCTGGATGAGTTACAAGCTGGAATCTAGATTGCCAGGAGAAATATCAGCAACCTCAGTATGCAGATGATACCACTATGATACCACTGTAATGGCAGAAAGTGAAAAGGAACTCGAGAGCCTCTTGATGAAGGTGAAAGAGGGGAGTGAAAAAGTTGACTTAAACCTCAATATTTAAAAAAACAAACAAACAAAGATCACAGCATCTGGTGCCAACGTTTTATTGCAAATATAAGGGGAAGAGATGGAAGCAGTGACAGATTTCCTCTTCCTGCGCTCCAAAATCACTGCAGGTGGCGACTGCAGCCATGGAATTAGAAGATGAACTTTTGGGAGGAATGCTATGACAAACCAAGACAGTGTATTAAATAGCAAAGATATCACTTTGCCAGCAATGGTCTGTATAGTCAATCCTATGGTTTTTCCAGTAGTCATGTGCGGTTCTGAGAACTGGACCATAAGGAAGGCAGTGCATGCTAAGTCACTTCAGTCACATCCTGCTCTTTGCAATGCTACAGACTGTAGCCTGCCAGGCTCCTCTGTCCATGGGATTTTCCAGGCAAGAATACTAGAATGGGTCGCTATTTCCTTCTCCAGGAGATCTTCCTGACCTGGGGACCAAACCCTAGTCTCTTATGTCTCTTGAATTGGCAGGCATGTTCTTTTCCACAAGCACCACTCGGGGGGCTGGTAAAGAAGGCAGAGTGCTGAAGAATAGATGCTTTTAAACTGTGGTCCTGGAGAAGACTCTTGAGAGTCCATTGGACAGCAAGGGGATCAAACAAGTCAATCCTAAAGGAAATCAACTCTGAATACTCCTTAGAAGGACTGACGATGAAGCTGAAGCTCCAATAATTTGGCCACCTGATGCAAAGAGCTGACTCATTGGAAAAGACCCTAAAACTGAGAAAGATTGAAGCAGAAGAAGAGGATGAGATGGTTGATGGCATAACCAATTCAATGGACATGAACTTGGGCAAACTCTAGGAAATGATGAGGGACAGAGAGGCCTGGCGTGCTACACTTCATGGGGTCAAAAAGAGTTAGACATGACTTGGCAACTGAACAACAACAACAAACAAATAACCATTTAATGCCCGAAATATATTAGCAACTTATGTGTCTCAATGTTAGAAAAACAACCTGATTAAAAAACGAGCAGAAGGTTTAAACAGACATTTTTCCAAAAAAGATAAACAAATGTCCAACATACACATGAAAAGATGAGGCAGCAATACTACTCCTGGGCATATACACCGAGGAAACTAGATCTGAAAGAGACACGTGCACCCCAGTGTTCATCGCAGCACTGTTTATAATTGCCAGGACATGGAAACAACCCAGATGCCCATCAACAGATGAATGGATAAGGAAGCTGTGGTACATATACACCATGGAATATTACTCAGCCATTAAAAAGAATTCATTTGAATTAGTTCTAATGAGATGGATGAAACTGGAGCCCATTATATAGAGTGAAGTAAGCCAGAAAGATAAAGACCAATATATATATACTAACGCATATATATGGAATTTATAAAGATGGTAATGATAACCCAATAAGCAAAACAGAAAAAGAGACACAGATGTACAGAACAGAATTTTGGACTCTGTGGGAGAAGGCGAGGGTGGGATGTTTCGAGAGAACAGCATCGAAACGTGTATATTATCTAGGGTGAAACAGATCACCAGCCCAGGTTGGATGCATGAGACAAGTGCTCGGGGCTGGTGCACTGGGAAGACCCAGACGGATCAATTGGAGAGGGAGGTGGGAGGGGGGATCAGGATGGGGAATACATGTAAATCCATGGCTGATTCATGTTAATGTATGACAAAAACCACTACAATATTGTAAAGTAATTAGCCTCCAACTAATAAAAATAAATGGAAAAAGAAAAGAAAAGAGGTTCACCGTTGCTAATAATCAGAGAAATTCAAATAAAACTACAATGAGGTGTCACCTCACTTATCAGAATGTCTATCAAAGGACTTCCCTGGTGGCTCAGTGCTAAAGAATCTGAGACAGAGACATGAGTTTGAACTCTGATCCAGGAAGATCCCAAATGCCTTGGAACAACTAAGCCCATGCACACTGTTGAGTCTGTGCCCCAGAGTTGGGGAGCCACAGCTACTGAGATCATATGCTGCAACTCCTGAACCCTGTACAATGTACAGTCTGATCTCTGCAACAAAAGAAGCCACCGCAATGAGAAGTCTGTTCACTGCAGCGAGAGAGGAGCCCTGGCTTTCCTCGACTAGGGAGAAGCCCACAAGGCAATGAAGACCTAGCACAGCTGAAATAAATGCTAACATTATATATAGATAATTATATATATATTAGTTATATATTAAATTTGCATTAATTGCATATATTTACATATATAATGTCTATGATCAAAAAGCCTACAGATAAATGCTGCTGAGGAAGTGGAGAAAAGGGAACCCTCTGACACTATTGGGAATGTAAATTGGACACTGTGGAGAAAAGTGTGGAGGTCTCGCAAGAAACTAAAATTAGAACCAATGTATGATCAAG
Source organism: Cervus canadensis (assembly GCF_019320065.1). Taxonomy (NCBI): domain Eukaryota; kingdom Metazoa; phylum Chordata; class Mammalia; order Artiodactyla; family Cervidae; genus Cervus; species Cervus canadensis. The sequence goes on along the minus strand of NC_057399.1, from coordinate 60,382,819 downwards.
TTATCTCACTTGTGTGTTTATACCGGAAGAAAAATAATACTATTTCAAAAGGTTACATGCACCCCAACATTCATTGAAACACTATTTACAGTAGCGGAGACACAGAACCAACCTAAGTATCCATCAACAGATAAATGGATAAAGAAGATGGGATGAGATATTAGCCATACAATGAAATATTAGCCATAAAAACAAATAATTTTTTTTTCCATTTGAAACAACAAGGATGGACTTTGAGGGTATTGAGTTTAGTGAAATAAATCAGACAGAGAAAAACAAATGCATGCTATAACTTACTTGTGGAATCTGAAAAAATAAAACACATAAATATGTATAACAAAAGAGAAACAGTCACAAATATAGAGATCAAACTAGTGACTACCAGTGGGGAAAGGGAAGTGGGGAGGGAAAAGAAAAGGGTAGAAGATTAGGAGGTACAAACTATTATGTATAAAATCTGTAAGATACAACGATATATTGTATACTCAGGGAATACAGCCAGTATTTTATAATAATCTTAATGGAATGTAATCTATAAAAAACATTGAATTACTATGCTGTATACCTGAAACTAACATAATATTGTAAATCAACTATATTTCAATAAAATAATTTCCAAAAGGAAAAAATACATATTTCTATTGTTTTTTTAACTTTTTGCATGCAAGTAATACACAGATGCAATAATAGTAAATGAACACTCATAGTAAACAATACAAAGTATATATATTTAGAAGTAAGTTTGAAAGCCTTCCTTACCATCACCTCAATGCCTAGTTTCTTCCATGGAAGTAAACACTGTTACTGGATTGAGGTTGATTTGTTTTATAAATTTATATGCAAATTTATATACACATATACATTTTAAAAGGGACCAAATTAAAAGTTATTCTTTGATTTCACTTTCTTCTAAGTGTTATAGAGATCTCTCTAGTTCACAATACAAAGAGGCGCCTCATTCATCTTAAATTCAGTATAGGATTACATGGAAAGGGAATATACTGTAACTTATTGGACCAAACCTCCCACCTACACTCCCCTCCTCAACTACCCCTTCATTGATGGACTTCCACTCTGTACAGAATTTATTTATCATAAACATTTTGTCAGTGAATATCATTAAAAAGAATTTAGGACATATATAATAGTATTTCTTTTGGATACAATTGAAGAAGTACAACTGGACCAAATCATATGCCCATTTAAAACTGTAACAGGTAACTGCCCAATTACCTTACAAAATAATTCACTTGTTGACAAGTCCAGTAACAGCCAACACTGTTGATTCACCAATATTCATCAACCTTGAAGTTAACAATCTTTTAATTTTGCTAATCTGGTAGATAAAAATATGTTATTTTTATTTGAATTTCTCTTGAAGTAAGGCATTCAAAATTTTTTTTAATGTCTGTTAGTCCTTTAGATTTCTTTTGGATTTGCCTTCTGGCTTTTGGTGTCATGTGATACATCAACCTGTGTAATTTTCATGAGATCGAATCTTCTACTCTTTTAATACATGACTTCTATCTTATGTTCCTCTAGTTCTGAAACGACATTCACTCTGGCCATAATAAGAGAGTAAAGTGAAAGAGAAGATTACTAGGCATAATTAATTGCTCCACCTTCGCAGAAAGCTAGTGGTTTTCTAAAGGTGGGGGCATGTGGTGGTTTTTACCTTTTTATCATTTCTAAAAATTATTTGATTGAAATTTTTCAAATTATTTTTAAATCACATAAAATAAAATTTACCATCTTAACCATTTTAAGGATATTGTTCAATAATATTAAATATATACATACATATATATTTGTTGTTCAGTCACTAAGTAGTGTCCAACTCTGTGATGTAATTTTGTTAGTTATATGTAGATGTTAGTTAGTATATGTAGTTATATGTAGTTATATGCAGTATATGTTAGTTATATGTTAGATGTAATTGTATTAGTTACACAATTAGGAGCCTTGCAGGCTCTAGTCCGTGGGGTCACAAAGAGTTGAACCTGACTGAGTGACTAGCACACACGCACACGTAGAATAAATCTCCAGAACTGTTTAATCTTGTATAACTGAAACTCTATATCCATTAAATAATGCTCCCCGTTCCCACCTCCCTGAAGCTCCTAGCATCTTTCATTCTACTTTCTATTTCACATTCTTCTTTCTGAATGTGACCTTTGTAGATTCCGCATAGAAGTCCAACCATACAGAATATTTTTTTGTGACTTAATCACTTCGCATCATTTTCTCAAGGTTCACCCATGCTGTAGCATGTGCCAGATAAATACTATTTCATTGTGTGTATATATATATATACACTGCATTTTGTTCATCCATCCATCCTTTAATGGATTATATTGCTTGCTTCTATCTTTTGGCTATTTTGAATAGTGTTTCTATGAATACGAGCATTTAGATGATGTTTTCAACTGATGAATTTCTGGCATTTTATTACACAGCAGTAGAATACTAATAAAATTGGTGTTACTTTATTTAATGGTTTCAGAATTAATATAATAATTGCATGTATTAATCAAGATGTAAAACAAAGTGTGGGAAGTAACCAAGGCATGGTAAAATACAACTTGCTATCTAAAGACTAAAGCTACAAGCTAGTCAAGACTAATACATGAGATACGTTTCAAGAGTGCTTGCAAATATATTGCACAAACCAATTTTACTATGAAAAAATAAGTACACATCCTCTAAAACAACTTAAATGGCTATGGACATACAATTATATTTTTGAATAGCACCTAACTTAGAACAAAACTCAAGAATACACAATGGAAAAAAGATAACCTCTTTAACAAGTGGTGCTGGGAAAACTGGTCAACCACTTGTAAAAGAATGAAACTAGAACACTTTCTAACACCATACACAAAAATAAACTCAAAATGGATTAAAGATCTAAATGTAAGACCAGAAACTATAAAACTCCTAGAGGAGAACAGGCAAAACACTCTCTGACATAAATCACAGCAGGATCCTCTATGACCCACCTCCCAGCATATTGGAAATAAAAGCAAAAATAAACAAATGGGACCTAATGAAACTTAAAAGCTTTTGCACAACAAAGGAAACTATAAGCAAGGTGAAAAGACAGCCCTCAGATTGGGAGAAAATAATAGCAAATGAAGCAACAGACAAAGGATTAATCTTAAAAATATACAAGCAACTCCTGCAGCTCAATTTCAGAAAAATAAATGACCCAATCAAAACATGGGCCAAAGAACTAAACAGACATTTCTCCAGAGAAGACATACAGATGGCTAACAAACACATGAAAAGATGCTCAACATCGCTCATCATCAGGGAAATGCAAATCAAAACCACAATGAGGTATTATTACACGCCAGTCAGGATGGCTGCTATCCAAAAGTCTACAAGCAATAAATGCTGGAGAGAGTGTGGAGAAAAGGGAACCCTCTTACACTGTTGGTGGGAATGCAAACTAGTACAGCCGCTATGGAAATAGTGTGGAGATTTCTTAAAAAACTGGAAATAGAACTGCCATATGACCCAGCTATCCCACTTCTGGGCATACACACCGAGGAAACCAGATCTGAAAGAGACACGTGCACCCCAATGTTCATCACAGCACTGTTTATAATAGCCAGGACATGGAAGCAACCCAGATGCCCATCAGCAGATGAATGGATAAGGAAGCTGTGGTACATATACACCATGGAATATTACTCAGCCATTAAAAAGAATTCATTTGAATCAGTTCTAATGAGATGGATGAAACTGGAGCCCATTATATGGAGTGAAGTAAGCCAGAAAGATAAAGACCAATACAGTATACTAACGCATATATATGGAATTTAGAAAGATGGTATTGATAACCCTATATGCAAAATAGAAAAAGAGACACAGATGTATAGAACAGACTTTTGGACTCTGTGGGAGAAGGCGAGGGTGGGATGTTTCGAGAGAACAGCATCAAAATATGTATATTATCTAGGGTGAAACAGATCACCAGTCCAGGTTGGATGCATGAGACAAGTGCTCGGCGGGCCTGATGCACTGGGAAGACCCAGAGGGATTGGTTGGAGAGGGAGGTGGAGGGGGGATCGGGATGGAGAATATATGTAAATCCATGGCTGATTCATGTCAATGTATGACAAAAACCACTACAATATTTTAAAGTAATTAGCCTCCAACTAATAAAAATAAATGGGGGGAAAAAAAAGAAAACAAAACTCTACATCTATACAGTTACTCACTAACTACTCAGAGCAAGAAAAAGGTATATGAAGCTAACCACCCAAATGGTTCATAGAGTATATGTCATTATGGCTCTATTGCTTTAAGTAATATAGTGTTCTAATTTCCACTGGAATGGCAGTTCTTATATTTTTGCCTGAATTATTAAAGAACATAATTAAACTTTTAGTGTCAGTCTTGTATCTGGAGAATTCTGAAACAGGCGTGACACATATGGCCCAATTTTGTAATATTTTAACTTTAAATAAAATGTTCCTAAATAAACTTTAAATAAAATATTCCTAACTCAATGAACATTAGAATTATAATTTTAACAGAGGATAAAATTTTATCAGGGCTTCCCAGGTGGCAATAGTGTTAAAGATCCTACCTACCAGTGCAGGAGATGTAAGAGACGTGGGTTCAATCTGCCATTCCGGAAGATTCCCTCAGAGGAGGAAATGGCAAACCACTCCAGTGTCCTTGCCATAAAATGTCATGGACAGAGAAGCTTGATGGGCTACAGTCCATAGGGTTCTAAATAGTTGGACATGACTGAAGTGACTTAGCACACATCAGAAGATAATAGAGAGGAATTTTTAGTTTTTGATCATTTTAAACAATTCCAAAGTAGTCCTTAACATTTGGGACACATAAGCATCCCTTCTTGAAGTCATCCACATTTGCCCTCGCTTATCCCTCTGCTTCAGGCAGCCTAAGGGTTGTATGTTCTGGCATTCATTTAAATTTTCCTTTATGACCTCTCTCTTTTCCAATGAAATACTCTATGTTAATATTTAATTGCTAGTCTCACCATATCCTCAAGGCTTTGTTTATATCTTTGCTTTCATGTAGCACATTAAGTGCTTTACAGCCTCCACTATTTTTTCCAGCAGAAATTTTGTCCCTTTATCAAAGACTAGATGACAAAACATTATTTCTGTTTCTGACCTGATAGTCATAGCTTCCCTCTCCTCTGGGATGCCATAGCAACCAACACTCTAAAAAGTTCCATCCTTTATTCTACAGACATGGCAAGGATCTTGAGTTGATATAGATCAAGGAAATTAACCTAAGTATAGGAAAAAATGGAATAGTGCAACGAACAGTTAGGAGAAAGTATTTTTGAATTTCACACACTTGCTTTTGTGACTTTCGTATTTTCACAAGCTGACAAGGAATATAAAGGTATGTTTTGAAATAAATGGTCAACATACATGGCAACTATAAAGGCATGAGCTATAGACATATTTGTCTTTTCATACTGTTCATGGGGTTCTCAAGGCAAGAATACTGAAGTGGTTTGCCATTCCCTTCTCCAGTGGACCACGTTTTGTGGTCCCTTCTCCATGACCACATGACCCATCCATCTTGGGTGGCCCTACATGGCATGGCTCACAGTCTCATTGAGTTAGACAAGGCTGTGGTCCATGTGATCAGTTTAGTAAGTTTTCTGTGATTGTGGTTTTCACTCTTGACAGCCACATCTGGCACCTGATAAGCATCTCACAGGGAGCTTGTCTGACACACACCTCTCGTTCCCGGCCCCACCCTGATCCTGCACTTCCCAAACTCCCACCTTTAAATGAAAACCTCAGCCAGTTCTTGAGCAAAACTATATTTATCATTCATGAGTCCTCTATTTCTTACAACTCACATGAATACATCAGTCAGACTGCTGACTCTCCCAGATGATACGAGATCATCTACATGATGGCCACTGCCGAAACTCCCAGCATTTTAACCAAAATACTGCACATCCTCCTGGGAAAGTGTTCTGGTTTCAGCTCACACACCTCCAGTAGTTAGCACTCCAGGGGTGGGCAGAGAGATCAGTTTAAAATGCTAATGAGATTGTCACCTTCCCTGTGCAAAGTCATCCAAAATATTCCCAGAAGAGAAATCAGATCCTGTGCCATGATCCACATGTCCAGACAACACTCCGCCCATCAAAGAATCCTGCGTCTTCCCCCTGGTCTTCTGTACTCTGCTCACTCAGAGAGCTCCCTGGCCACTGGAGGGACACCTTACTGTTGCATCTCTCCAGAACATTGTCCCCAGGACCACACCTCTTAATTCCTTTGGGGCTCTGCTTTAATCCACCCCTCTTCTGACCACTTTGTCTGATGGCTCCTACCCCCTGCGCCCTCATCATGACTCCATGCCCCATTGCATTTTCTGTTTGCTTTTGTACACTGGCCTCCACCTTGCATCATTCATATACTCTCTGTTTGTTGGTGGCTGACTGTCACCTAGGATATGTGCTTCTTGAAGGCAGGGGCTTTCCTCGCTATTCACCATGATACCCTGGGCTTTGAAGTCTCTGTCTCATATACAAACATTTTCAGGCAAATGTTACAGATGAAAATGAGAATCATTCAGTGGCATCTGCTCTTATACTTTTGAACCTCTGAAAAAGCACCCCATTCGGCAGAATATTCCCAGTTTATTTTCATCAGAGGAAAAAAAATAGTATAATTCCTATAGAAATAACATGATACTAAAAACGTCCATAAATTCTCCCCAGCAACCAGATTCCTATGATGTAGTTTAACTGATACTGATGGCTCAAAGAAAACCTTTCAGTTCAGTTCAGTCACTCAGTCGTGTCCGACTCTCTGCGACTCCATGAACTGCAGCATGCCAGGCCTCCCTGTCCATCACCAACTCTTGGAGCCTACCCAAACTCATGTTCATTGAGTTGGTGATGCCATCCAGCCATCTCATCCTCTGTTGTCCCCTTCTCCTCCTGCCCTCAATCTTTCCCAGCATTAGGGTCTTTTCCAATGAGTCAACTCTTCACATCAGGTGGCCAAAGTATCAGAGCTTCAGCTTCAGCATCAGTCCTTCCAATGAACACCCAGGACTGATCTCCTTTAGGATGGACTGGTTTGATCTCCTTGCAGTCCAAGGGACTCTCAAGAGTCTTCTCCAACACACAGTTCAAAAGCATCAATTCTTCGGTGCTCAGCTTTCTTTATGGCCCATCTCTCACTTTCATACATGACTAGTGGAAAAAGCAGAGCTTGGACTGTAGGAACCTTTGTTGGCAAACTGATGCCTCTGCTTTTTAACTTATGATAATGTCTCTGCATCTTCTCCTGCGAGAACTGCAAAACTGCAACTCGTGGCTGAACAACCATCAACGGGAGAATGTTGGATCCCACCAAAAAAAGATACCCCATGTCCAAGGGCAAAGGTGAGCCCCAACAAGACAGTAGGAGAGGCAAAATAGCATTTAGAATCAAACCCCATACCTGCCAGAGATGCTCAGAGGGCTCAAACAAAACCTTGTGTTCACCAGAGGCCCCACAGAGACTGTCAGACCTGCCTTTGAGTGTTTGAGTGTCTCCTGCCTCCTGAGGATGAACAGATCGGCAGTGGCCTGCTGTGGGGATGGGGCTCTGACTGCAGCAGACCTGGGTCACGCAGCATGTGGCATAAATACTCTTGGAGGAGGTCACCGTTAGCCCCACCATAGAGCCACTAAGCAGACAAGAACCCCCAGGGGATTTGACTTTGGAGGCCAGTGGGACTTCATTACAGAATTTCCACAGAACTGGGGAGACAGACTCTTGGAGGGCACAGACAAAACTGTGTGCACCAGGAGCCAGCAGAAAGCAGCAGTGTCCCCACAAGAGACTGAGTCAGACTTGCCGTGAGTGTCCAGGAGTCTCTGGTGGAGGCTTGGGTTTGCCTGTGAGTGTCCAGGAGTCTCTGGTGGAGGCTTGGGTTTGCCTGTGAGTGTCCAGGGGGTCTCTGGTGGAGGCTTGGGTTTGCCTGTGAGTGTCCAGGGGGTCTCTGGTGGAGGCTTGGGTTTGCCTGTGAGTGTCCAGGGGGTCTCTGGTGGAGGCTTGGGTTTGCCTGTGAGTGTCCAGGGGGTCTCTGGTGGAGGCTTGGGTTTGCCTGTGAGTGTCCAGGGGGTCTCTGGTGGAGGCATGGGTTTGCCTGTGAGTGTCCAGGAGTCTCTGGGGAGGCATGGGTTTGCCTGTGAGTGTCCAGGAGTCTCTGGGGAGGCATGGGTTTGCCTATGAATGTCCAGGAGTCTCTGGTGGAGGCTTGGGTTTGCCCTCGGGCCAAACAACAGGGAGGGAACACAGCTCTGCCCATCAACAGAAAATTGGATTAAATATTTACTGAGCGTTGCCCCACCCATCAGAACAAGATCTGTTTTCCCCCACTGTCAGTCTTTCCCATCAGGAAGCTTCCACAAGCCTCTTATCCTTATTCACAATAGGGCAGACAGACAGGTGCTTGGATACAGAGTGTAAGGTCATGGGAGAAGTTGCAGCTGATACGATATTGAATGGAGATGTTTGATGACATGGGCTGGGCAAGATCATTTTGAGAGTGAACAAAGAATGGTGAATGATATTTTTCAGAATTCTGTGTATACAAAGATAAAAAACACAAGTGACATAGAAATCACTATTATACTTTTGTAAAATGTGTATTAAAAAAAGGAAGAAGAAAACTGAAAAATATTGACTTGTGCAGAGATCTGGATTTCTTTTTTGTTTTTTTTTTGTCCATGCCTTGAAGCTTGCGGGATTTTAGCTCCCCAAACAGGAACTGAGCCTGGGGCCTCCACAGTGAGAGCGTTGAGTTCTAACCCCTGGGATACCAGGGAATTTCCTGGATTGTTTCCAAAGCTCATATAACGTGGTTATGCCCATACTAGTAAATATGCTGAGAGTTCAGTTAGACTCCTTATGCTATTGCTGCCTCCTTGTCCATTCTGTGTGACCCCGTGGCGGGCAGGGGCCTGGATCTGAGTTTAGCCCCTCCCCCTGAGAAGTGCGCTCAAGGTCACAAGTCAATATGAGTTCCTGATGCGACTCCCCCATAGTCTCCGGGACAAACCGTCTCCCTATCCCCATGGCCTACTGTGTGTGTGTCTTCGATAAGACCCATGAAGCTCACTTAACCCTGCTTCTTTCTGTCTGAAGTGACTAATCCCATCTTAGCCTGGGGGCTTCCTAGGTGGGAACCCCAAAGCACTCTGCCCAGGGGCTCCGATAAAAGGCCCTAGGTCCAGCCTCTCTCTCTGTCACACCGGCCTTGACCCTTCTACCCCTGCCCCAGACCCCTGTGCTGCTGTGGCCTCCTCCTCCCAGACCTGTGAGCAAGAAGCTTCTCTATTTTGGTCTCCTTGCGCTCACCTCTGACACCTCAGGGGCTGGACTTAATAAATGTTCATGTAACACAGTTGCAACTGGTGTCACGGTCAGGAGGGACTGCGTCGCCTCGAGGCTGAGGGGAGGGGCTGCCTCTAGGCTGCAGGTGGCTCCTGCCCTCTTGCGGGGAGATGGCCACTCTATCCAGAGGGCCCCTCCGTGGCCTTGGCTGCACGGCATCGCCTCGCTGTGTGCCCCTTGTGCGTCCCGATTCAAAGAGCCAGCTTCACAAAAAATGACTGGAGTCCTCAGAGGCTTGGGGCATTGTCCACTGGAGCCCACTGAAGGGCCAAGGGCATGTTCCCGCTGTTACTGTCCCCTGGGGAGTAGCTACCCCAGCAACTCATCACTGGGGCGAGTTTCCAAAAAGACTTGAGTATGGATGACGCTGCCTGCATCCTCTGAGGAGAGTTAGCTCAGATTTCCATCATGTCCTGGATGCGTTAGTTAATGGTCAGACCCACAAGTGGCACCCCGCCCCGCCACCCCACATATGAACTAATGCATGAAGATGCTCTTAAGGGAGGAGACAGAGACCCCTTCCCCCATCCCCTGTGTGCTGACAACATGACCAGGACCCTCCCTGGAGAATCAAACCCCTCCCAAAGTCAAGCTGTTTGTATTTCCTGCTGCTTCCACATCTCAGCCCCACCCAAGGGACAGCTCAACCCCACTCAAGCCTCAGCACCTAATGACTCATGGCAAGTGGTCCGAGGACTTGGAGCTGCACCAGTAAAGTGCCTGAAGAAGTTAGCAGGCTGCTCACAAACATAAAACACAACCCAAGTGTGATAACCTCTGGGTCCAGACGCAGAGAACAGACTTGTGGTTGCCTGGTGGAGGAGGGACATTCTGGGAGTTTGGGCTCAGCAGATGCAGACTGGCATATAAAGGATAAATAAACAGCAAGGGCCTGCTGTGCAGCAATGGGAACTATATTCAGTATCCTGTAATAAACCATAACAGAAAAGAATGTGAAAAATAATTCTTTAAAAATCCCAAAGGGCACTGCCAGGGCCAGCAGATACCACTGCACCAGGCACTGGGTCTATTTGTGTGGTCTGGGGGATGGATGCTTTGATGGACAGCAGGACCCCCCAAGACCACCTTCCCACAACGGTGATGACTGTTAGCCTGGAGGCCGAGTTGCAAAAATGCCTCCAGGGCATTTGCCTGAGGACCCCACGGAGCCTGTGAATCAGCCCACTGCTTGCCCTGTAAACACTGTACCACCCACAAAGGTGCAAAACTCTGACATTCCTGCAGACTGCCCAGCAGCATCAGTTCATCTTCCTGGCAGCGGATCAAGGTTTTCTCAGCTGTAAGAGAACCGGGGGCCCTTCCTTGCAACACGTCCACCTGGGCCTTCCTGGACCCATGGCCCGGGCCTCTCTGTTGTGATGCACTAGGCTGCAGGTTTGCTCTCCATCTGGTTCATCCATGGCAGACCCGTTCCCTGCTCAGTATCCCCCCAACTGCGGGCTCCTCCGCCTGACCTGAGACACCTTCTCCACCCCCTGCCCTGACCCTCCCTCCCCACAACCCCTCAGGACAGACAAATCCCTCCAAACCTCCAAGATGGCACACCAGGCCATTCAAGTAAAGTGATGTTGGATCTGTGACCCCCTCAGGGCCAGACGTGCAGCCACCTCACTGTCCAGCCCTCAGCTCCTACTCTGGAATGGGTTGCCGTTCCCTCCTCCAGGGGATCTTTCCCACAGAGGGATGGGACCCAGGTCTCCTGCATTGCAAGTGGACTCTTTACTGACTGAGTCACTGGGGAAGCCCAGGAATCAGTACTTTGTGCTAAATTTCCCCCAAGTACCTTATTTAGACTGGACCAACCCCTCATTTAGACCCTGAGCAGGGCAATGTGGGGACCTGTCAGAGTAGCTAATCCATGGCAACTGACTCCAGTGTTCTTGCCTGGAGAATCCCAGGGATGGGGGAGCCTGGTGAGCTGCCGTCTATGGGGTCACACAGAGTTGGACACGACTGAAGTGACTTAGCAGCAGCAGCAGCAGCAGCAGCCACCACGAGCATCCTAAAGGCTACACAATATACCCAAACACATCCTGTGTACTCATTGTCCACAGAGGTGAACAGTGCCTCACTCAGATTACTGTGGAATAACCTAATAGGTCCACAATCACGGCCCTAATTCAAGGAGCCAGGGCCAAGTTCATGTGACCCTGTCCAGTCTGCAAGCTGTCCACAGAGATGACTTCAAGTATCACAACTTTGATTCTTTTAATATTCCAGCACCCCCTCTTCCTCCCCAGCATCTCTCCACGGGAAGCATCCTGCTGCTCACACACCAGGAGGGCCATGCCCATCCATGTCCCGTGGGGACCGGCCGTCACCCTGGATTGGCAGACGCAGAAAAGGTGCAGCCACCCAGCCCACCAGCTCGAGTATTAAAAGCCACCCCGCAATTGTCAGCCTTGATCAGCAACCACATGCAGACCCCACAACCTGTTCTAAGCCTATTGAAACGACTCACTCGCAACAAACAGAGATGGTGACTGACTGCCTGAGGTGTCCTGTGGGCTGAAGGGGAAGAGTCTGTTCTGTACAGGAAACCTTATGCAGGTACATGAGCAACTCAGGACAGGCACAGGCCAACCGTCAGATGTCTCAATGTGCATTGGTCATGATGATGTAACTAAAATATCCCCACAAATCCCCACACCCTCTGAGTCCCTGATAGGTTCTCCTGGCTCTCACCTGGGGGGAACAAGAGCCCAAACAGTAGGGAGCCTGTTCCTCACAGGTTTCCTCCTTGTTGCCTTGGTTACCTGGTTTTACAGTGGCTTCAGAAAATGATACCCATGTCCTTTAATATGTCTGCTACAGATTAATGGTGGTCCTGGTGCTGAGACATCACAGAATGAGCTGTTGAGAGTTCCGCTGAGCTGCCTCACGTACTTGCTGCCTCCATATCCATTGTGTGTGGCCACTGGCCACAGGGGCCTTAACACTGACTCTAGCCTCTCCCTCGGGTGCATGCCTTAGATAACAGTTGTAAGGATTCAAGTAAATGTAGATTGCTGGTGTGACACCCCAAGAGCCCTTCTGAGAAACAGTCTCCCCCACTTCCTAGGGCCTTCCCCCTTTGCACTTCTTAGGTCAGATCCCCACAGAACCCAGTAGAACCCTGTTATTTTTGGTTTGAATTGACCTATGTGGTCTTAGCCTGGCAACCCCAAAATGCTCCACTCAGACCTTAATAAATGGATGTGCTATTTCCCACTTCCTGCTCCTACCTTGACCTTCCTGCTTGGCCCCTCAGCTAGTCTGTATACCTCATCCTTCAGGACTTGTATTTCATCAATTCTTGTGGTCTTTTGTTGAACCACTGCTCACCCATCATCTGACATCATGGGGGCTCTATTTAACAAAGTCACAGAAATTAATAATCTCTAAAAATATAGTTTGGTAATCTATCCAACTTTTCATAAGCTTAATATTTCTCTAGTTTTCTATATATTAGGGTGAAAAAAGGTGTTATAAGAAAAATGGATAAGTCTGGAGGCATAATTCAACCTTGTGGTGTCTTAAATTGCTCTTACCAGAATGTAGTTGTAAAAATCCAGATGAATGTTTTCCAAATTTCCCTGAGAACTAAGGAGTGTACTTGATCAGTTTCATGTTTTAAACAGGGTCATTAATAAATTCTGCTTGCTTAAAAATTACACTGGGCTAAATTTCTGCTAGAAAATCTTTGAACTACATTCCCAAATATCCCTTCCATTAATCTCTCAGAGTGAAGTTGGCCAGAATTGCTGGTGTAAGTATTTACAATAGCCAAGAAATGGAAACAGCTTAAATGTTCATTGACAGAGAAATGGATAAAGAAGATGTGGTATACACACATACACACACACAATGTTATACTACTCAGCCATAAAAAAGAATGAAATAATGCCATTTGCAACTCCATGGATGGATCTACAGATTGTTACACTTAGCAAAGTAGGTCAGGCAGAGAAAGACAGATATCATATGGTATCACTTACATGTGTAATTTAAAATAATACACAAATGAACATTTATGAAATAGAAACAGACTCACAGACAAGGAGAATAGACTTGTGGTTTCCAAGGGAGAGGCAGGTGGAGAGGGATGGGCTGGGAGCTTGAGATTAGTAGATGCAAATTATTACATATAGAATGTATAAACACAGGTCCTCATATATAGCACAGGGACTTATAATCAATATTCTATGATAAAATATAGTGGAAAAGAATATGAAACTATACACACACACACACACACACACACACACACATACATACACTGACTGTGGCTCAGATCATGAACTCCTTATTGCAAAATTCAGACTTAAATTGAAGAAAGTAGGGAAAACCACAAGGTCATTCACCTATGACCTAAATCAAATCCCTTATGATTATACAGTGCAAGTATCATATGATTCAGGGGATTACACCTGATAGATGGAAAACTATGGATGGAGGTTCATAACATTGAATAGGAGGCAGTGACCAAGATCAGCTCCAAGAAAAAGAAGTGCAAAAAGGTGAAAAGGCCCTGAGGAGGCCTTACAAATAGCTGAGAAAAGAAGAGAAGCAAAAGGCAAAGGAGAAAATGAAAGATATACCCATCTAAATGCAGAGTTCCAAAGAATAGCAAGGAGATATAAGAAAAACTTCTTGGGTGAACAATGCAAAGAAACAGAGGAAAACAATAGATTAGGAAAGACTAAACATTTCTTCAATAAAATTAGAGATACCAAGGGAACATTTCATGTAAAGATGGGCTCAATAAAGGACAGAAATGGTATGGACCTAACAGAAGCAGAAGATATTAAGAAAAGGTGGCAAGAATACACAGAAGAATTATATAAAAGATCTTAATGGCCTGGATAATGACAATGGTGTGATCACTCACCTAGAGCCAGACATCCTGGAATGTGAAGTCAAGTGGACCTTAGGAAGCCTCATTATGAGCAAAGCTAGTGGAAGTGATGGAATTCCAGCTGAGCTCTTTCAAATCCTAAAAGATGATGCTGTGAAAGTGCTGCACTCAATATGCCAGCAAACTTGGAAAACTCAGCAGTGGTCATAGGACTACAAAAGGTCAGTTTTCATTCCAAATCCAAAGAAAGACAATACTAAAGATGTTCAAACTACCACGGAATTGTCCTCATTTCTCATGCAAGCAAAGCAATGCTCAAAATTCTCCAAGTTAGGCTTCAACAGTACATGAACTGTGAACTTCCAGATGTACAAGCTGGATTTAGAAAAGGCAGAGGAACCAGAGATCAAATTGCCAGTATCAACTGGATCATAGAAAAAGCAAGAGAATTCCAGGAAAACATCTTCTTCTGCTTTACTGACTACACCAAAGCCTTTGACTGTGTGGATCACAACTAATTGGAAAATTCTTCAAAAGATGGGAATACCAGACCACTATACCTGCCTCCAGAGAAATCTGTATGCAGGTCAAGAAGCAACAGTTACAACTGGACATGGAACAATAGACTGGTTGAAAACTGGGAAAGGAGTACACCTAGGCTGTATATTGTCACCCTGCTTATTTAACTTCTATGCTGAGTACATCATGCGAAATGCTGGGCTAGATGAAGCACAGGCTAGAATCAAGATTGGTGGGAGAAATATCAATAACCTCAGATATGCAGATGACACCACCCTTATGGTAGAAAGTGAAGAGGAAGTAAAGAGCCTCTTGATGAAAGTGAAAGAGGAGAGTGAAAAAGCTGGCTTTAAACTAAACATTCAAAAAACTAAGATCATGGCATCCAGTCCCATAACTTCATGGCAAATAGATGGGGAAACAGTGGAAACAGTGGCAGACTTTATTTTCTTAGGTTCCAAAATCACTGCAGATTTTCATGACTGCAGCCATGAAATTAAAAGATGCTTGCTCTTTGGGAGAAAAGCTAAGACCAACCTAGACAGCAAGTTAAAAATCAGAAATATCAACTTGCCGACAAAGGTCTATCTAGTTAAAGCTATATATATATATATATATATATATATATATAAAATTTGTTTTACTGAAGAAATTATAAACACAATGTTGTAATAAGCTATACTTCAATAAAATTAAAACAAAATAATTGCTGGTGTAAGCTTAGAAGGGAGCAGCCACACACCTTATCCCCGAAGGTCTCCATGAGCAGAGACGCTGAGAGGGAGCTGTGGACTCACTTAGTGTGCTTCCCTCGGTCTCTGCTCTCTCTCTGTTTCCAGCTTCCTAGCTGCTGGCCCGGCCCACCAACAGCAGCCCCGCCGCCCCCATGGGCCACTTGGACAGAGGCCCATACGGCTCCTGGCTACACTGACCACTCCCCGACCTTTACTCTGCTTCCCCCACTTTGCTGTTTGACATGAACGGCTCTGACTTGTTCAGCTGCCTCAGAGGACTGGCTTAGTGTCTCCTTTTTGGCCTCTTTACCCCTCCCTCCCAAACTTTCACTCATCTAACTTGTCCCACACTTACTCCTTAGAGTAAATCCCTTCATCCATAACACGCATACTGACTCTGTTTCCATGACTGACCCCTGATGATACAGAAAAATCACTCACTCTGATGCTTAGGCTCCTAGTCCGGCTCAGCTTCCTTCTGTGGTTCATATTATGTAGCTTTACACAATGGTATCCGTTTTCACACTGTGATAAAAAAGAAAATGAGAAAGTCTACTAGCATGCCATTTTATAATTTGGTAATACTTTAATATGTCATAGTAACTTTCATGGTAAATAAGTTGTGGAATGAATAGCTGAATGATAAATCACAAATGATTAAAGTACATTTAGAAAAGAGTGAAATTCTTTCAAGAATACCGTTAAGATAAATAGAATGCACGACATGACATTGGATGAGATCTGTTCGGCATACCATATAAGTCATTAATTGTGTTGTTAGGAGTGCATGTCAGAGTGCACTCATACTTGTGTTTGAAAGTTTAATCAGTTTCAAATTTGGTCAAATCAAGATCTTCAGTAGCTACATTTCAGGTTCTTAGTTAGAATAAGTTTTCTGGAAACATGACAATGCTAACTAATAATTTACAATCATTTAGTTATTTAATGATAACAACTGCTTTCTCAAAACCATCAAAATTTCATAATATACAAAGCAGTAGGTTCATATTGTTATTTTTAAACACTTTTTGAAGTCACTAGTATTTCCATTGGTAAAGTAAGCTCCCCAAAAGATTTGCTTTAGCTACATTGTTAGAATTGTCAGTGATGACTTATTTCTGTATAGAAAACTGTTGCATCTGACTAGAAAATTGCTGGCTCAAGTTTTGTTATCAATAGTTCTAACCTATTTTTAAAATAGTTTCTTCATATTATTATGTTGTTAATAAGTTTAAGAAAATTAGAAAATTCCACTGAAAATTTACAGGACAGAAATGTCAGTAGAAGACAGTAATGTCAGCAAGATGGCAGAATAGGAAGTCCAGGACTTGTTCCCCTAAAAATGCCTATTTACCAATAATGTATAGACACAAATACCTTTAGAAGAAATCCAGACCCCAGTAAGAATTGAAACACCCCAGATGAGCACAGAACTGAGAACAGTCATACTGAAATGTCTAAGAAGCTTAACCTCACTTTACCCACCCATCAAACCACAAGGGAAGAAACTACAAGAAAAAAAAGAAAAAAACAGGGGAGAACTACAGAACTATACAAAACCCTCAGAAAACAAGTAGCAAAATGGCAGTAAGAACATATCTGTCAATAATCACTTTAAATGTCCTGGACTGAATGTTCCAGTCAGAAGAGATGGGTGGTTGATTGGACTTTAAAATACTAATGTATGTATTACCACAAGAGACTTACTTCAGAGCATGAACATGAGAGGATGAAAGAAGATATTTTGTACAAAAGGAAAGCACAAGAAACCTGGGGGTAACATAGTCATATCAGCCAAAGTAGACTTTAAAACATAGTCTATAACAAAAGACACAGAGAGTATTACTAATGATAAAGGGATCAATACAAAGATAGAATATAACAGTCTTTAGCATATATGCACCTAATGCATATACCTAGTAGCACTTATATAGAGCAAACATTAACAGACATAATGGGAGAAATTGACAGTAACAAAATATTAGTAGGGGACTTTAAAATCCCATTTATACTAAGGGACAGATCATCCAGAGAGAAAATCAGTAGAGAAACAGTGGCCTTGAATTACATAGAACAGCTGGGCTTAATAGACATTTACAGGACTACAAAGCTACAGTCATTAAAACAGCATAGCACTGGCACAAAAACAGACACTTAGATGAATGGAGAGAAACAGAAAGTCCAGAAATAACCACGTGCATAAGCTTAATTCATCTATGACAAAAAGGCAAACATACATAGTGGGGGAAACCAGTCTACTCAATAAGTTGTACTGGGAAAACAGGACAGCCACTTGTAAAAAAATGAAATTAGGACATTTTCTCATATCATATAGAAAAATTCAAAATGGATTAAAGACCTAAATGGAGGACCCGCAACCATAAAAGACCTAGAAGAGAACATGGGCAGAACACTTTTTGACATAAGTTGACAATTTTGGCGGGATGAATCTCTTCAGGCAAAGAAAACAAAAGCAAAAATAATCAAATGCAAAAAAAAATCAAATGCAATCTAATTAAACTTAGAAGCTTTTACATAGCAAATAAAACCACCAAAAAAAAAAAAAAGAAGAAGACAACCTTATGAATGGGGAAATGTTTGCAAATGGTATGGCCAAAAGAGGGTTAATATCCAAAATATATCAAAAGCTTGTACAAATCAACATCAAAAAACAAAAGCCTTATTAAAATTTGCAGAAGACCTAAAAAGACAGTTTTCCAAAGAAAACATACAGATGACCAATAGGCACATGAAAGAAGATGCTCAAAATAATCTTCAGAGAAATGCAAATCAAAATCATAATGAGTTAATCACCTGATAGTCAATCACCTATCAGAATAGCTATCATCAAATGTCTACAAATAAAAACACTGGTGAAGATGTGGAGAAAAGAGAGCCTTAATACTGTTGGCGAGAAGGTAAATTGGTGTAGCCATCATGGAAAACAGTGAGAAGATTACTCAAAAAACTAATTATAGTTGTCAGTACGACCCAGAAATTCCACTCTTGGGTACGCATCCAAAGAAAACAAAAACTCCTATTTGAAAAGGTACCTGAACCCCAGTGTTGATAGCAGCACTACCTACAATAGCCAAGATGTGGAAGCAAACTAACTGCCCAGCAACCGTTGAATGGATAAAGAAGATGTGATTTATATATATGATATATAACAGAATACTATTCAGCCATAAAAATGAAATAATGCCATTTGCTGCAACAGGGGTGGGCCTAGATGTTGTCATAATAAGTGAAATAAGTCAGAGAGAGAAAGACATAAACAGGATGATATCAGGTATATGTAGAATCTAAAATAAAATGAACTAGTGACTATAAGGAAACAGAAACAGACTTACTAGTGAATAGAACAAATAGTGGTTATAGATGGGGAGAGGGTAGGAGTAACATAGGGTGGGGGACTCAGAGATAATTAAACTAATTAAAAGGAATGAGTAAGGGAAGTATATATTGTGCAGCACAGGGATGTAGCAATATTTATAATAACTTAATGTAGTGCAATCAATACAAGCCTTAAATTTCCATGGTATACCATGACACTAATATATTGTACACATGAAATTAATATAAGTCTACTATACTTTTATAAAAAAGTGAAAGAAAATATATATAACTTACTGATAAGACTAAATATAGAATCAAATACAAAATACTATTGTATTGTAATGTTGCTGTGATTTACACAGTACCATTTAGCAGAAAGTTAAAAGACAAAGGTATTAAGAATAACTATAAGTGGAAAAATACATTAATAGTGTATAATATATAAACATTTAAATTGTGACATCAATAACAAATTAATGGGAGGGGAGAAATAGAAGTATAGATTTTCACATGTGAGTAAAGTTAATATGTTGCCAGTTTATAACGGGTTGTTATGAGATATTTTATGTAAGCCTGATGGTATCCACAAGGAAAGTACTTATAGAAATTTACATGTAGAAAAAGAGGAAGGAATTGATGCACATCAATAAAAAAATTAATGAAACACAAATAAAAAGCAGGAAGAATGGAAAATAGGAACAAAAGAACAAGACAAAGAATAATAAGCAGAATGTCAGTTGTAAACTCTTATTTATGAATATTTATTTTAAACTTCAGTGAATTAAACACCCCAATCAAAGGACAGTAGTTAAATGGATATACAAACAAGAACAAAAAAGACAGCAGAGGTCCCTATATTTTATTGGACAAAATAGACTTTGTCAAAAACTGCCATGGAAGACAAAGAAGGTCATTATATAATAAAAAAAAGTCAATTCATCAGGAAGACGTAACAATTATAATAACATATGCAGTAATCATCAGAGCACCACAAATCAAACACTGTCTGAAACTGAGGGGGGAAGAGACACTATAATAAGAGTAGTAAGGTACTCCAATAGCCTATTTTCCACTGCAGACAGATTATCTGGAGAGAAAGTCGATAAGGAAACGGCGGAGTTGAACAACAAATACCAAATGAGACCAAAGTGAACAACACTATACACCAAAAGAGATTAATGGTCAACTCTTTTTTAAAATGCAGGACATATCGAAGAGTGAACTATTTCCTTTTAACACATTATTGACCTGAGACATATTATGGCCACAGGCATTAGTTTCTGCAAAAACCTCCCAGAGAATAGTGTGTTAAAATGTTTTTATAGTGTTATGTAACTCTTATTTTAAAGCTATTGGAAAAGGATTTTTAAAGCAAACAATAGAACACCACAATGCTAAAATAATAGAATACCAGAATGTTAAAATTCTAGTAAAGGAGTGATGCAAAATAATTACAAAAAGTTAACACAGAAATTTAAAATAACTGGAACAGTATGTAAGTATGTTATTTTAAGTTTTCCCTTACAGTACTCACACCACATCACATATAGTAAACACTGCACTTTATTTGTTAGTCAGCTACCTTTGGCAGCTGAGGTTGCATTCCAAGGACATTGCAAAATGGATGTGGTACAATGGAAGATGGGATCCACTCTAAAAGACCTCTAAAAGGAGAAAAGCTGTAATTATAGTAGAAAGCAATAGAAAGAAACTATAATAATATAAAGGAATATAATATAGAGAAATTATAATAGAAAGTTTGAAACTTTTAGCCAAACTGCAAATTATGTTTTTCTTAGAAAGCAGTTGTTTTAATCAGCTTAAGCTATAAATACCACAGTTTGGGTAGCTGAAAAAACATTTATTTTCTAAGTGCTCACAAGGCTGAAGTCCAAGATGACAGGGTCAGTATGGTCAGGTTCTGGTGAACACTCTCCACCTGGCCTCCAGATGGACACCTTTTCACTGTGTCTTCACATGGCAGACAACAGAAGTGAGCCCTCATGGTTTTCCCAGTGGTCATGTGTGGGTGTGAGAATTGGACTATAAAGACACCTGAGTGCTGAAGAATTGATGCTTTTGAACTGTGGTGTTGGAGAAGACTCTCATGAGTCCCTTGGACTGCAAGGAGATCCAACCAGTCCATCCTAAAGGAGATCAGTCCTGGGTGTTCATTGGAAGGACTGATGCTGAAGCTGAAACTCCAATACTTTGGCCACCTGATGCAAAGGGCTGACTCATTGGAAAAGACACTGATTCTGGGAAAGATTGAAGGCAGGAGGAGAAGGGTTCAACAGAGGATGAGATGGTTGAATGGCATCACCAACTCAATGGATGTGAGTTTGAATAAGCTCTGGGAGTTGGTGATGGACAGGGAGGCCTGGCGTGCTGCAGTCCATGGGGGTGCAAAGAGTTGGACACAACTGAGTGGCTGAACAGGACTGAACTGAAAAAGTGCAGCACGAGGGTCCTACCTTCACACTTTCATCTAAACCTAATTATCTCCCAGAGGTCCCATCTCTGAAGATCATCACACTGAGGTCAGGGCTTCAATATTTGCATTCTGGGGGACATAATTCCGTCCATAGCATCAGCCAACATTATTGCCTGTGTAGCTGTTAAAACCTGGTTTGCACACCTGGTTTGACAAGGCACATTGTCAACAACTATCCTAAATCTCACCTCTCCGTATTTCAAATAAAAGCAATATCTCAAATCTGGTGTGTGATGTAGGTTACTGATGATTTACTGAATGCAATTTGACACTAAGTGGATAAATTATGCTTTACATCAAAAAGTGTCAATCACTCAGATCTTAATTTATGATCCCCTTGAGATTTATATAACCTGAAAATTGCAAATAACTCATAACATGGAACCAATTTAAATATCCATTCAAAAAATATTTAAATTGTATTTTGCACATTCAGTTTTATAGACAAAGGAGATTCTCTTTTAAAAAGTAGTTGTTAAATCCCTATTTTTTTAAGCTGAGACAGTCAGAGAATACTGTTACTTGCTCAATGTGAACTTGGTGATTTTGCAAAAATATTTAAGGGTAAATAAATGGGCATTGCTTGAAAATTAGGTTAGTATCTTACTGTATGCTGAGAAAGACAAATGTTTTGTATTTCTCACCAGAGACGGTATTTCTAGATTTCCAGGTAGAAAAATTTTACTTTCTAACTTCAGACATTGCTTGATTTCCTAAACTCTGTATTATTATTATGACTGACATTGTGCTCATCAGATTTTTTTGGTTCTGCTCTAAACGGTTAGAAAGAATCTTAAGATAGGAGGAACTTAAGCAACCTCAGCTACGTATTTTGTGTGTTCAGTATGAAATGGCCTTTTCTGCTACTCTTGATGTTGTGAACTCTTAATGATTAAGAACACAGTCACTGTCTGCAGACACACTGCACGTGTGCAAACCCTGATGTCTTCTCTAGGTCTGATTCTGCAAGTGGCCTAGTCGCTTTCTGTTTCAGTTTCCTTATCCATAAAACGGGGATGATAACTGAAATTAAAATATGGAACTATTAGGAAGATTAACTGATTTTATATTTGAAAGCCTGGTTTTTCCAGCAGTCATTTATGGATGTGAGAGTTGGACCATAAAGACGGCTGCATGCCAAAGAATTGATGCTTTCAAATTGTGCGGCTCTGGAGGACTCTTGAGAGGCCCTTGGACTGCAAGGAGATCAAACCGGTTGATCCTAAAGGAAATCGACCTTAAACATTCATTGGAAGGACTGATACTGAAGATCCAATATATAGGCCATGTGATGCAAAGAGTCATCTCACTGGAAAAGACCCTGATGCTGGGAAAGACTTGAAGGCACAAAGAGAAGGGGGAGGCAGAGGATGAGATGGTTGGATGGCATCACTGACTCAATGGACATGAATTTGACCAAACTCTGGGAGATAGTGAAGGGCAGGGAAGCCTGAAATGCTGCAGTCCATGGGGTCACAAAGAGTTGGGCATCACTTAGCCACTGAACAACAAAAGCAAGCAAGGTACCTAGACTATCATAAAAATTATGTATTTCTTAAATACATAACTGGCATTTTCCCTAGTCCATACTGTTTCACTCCATATTGGGTCTGCCCCATTCCTTAGGACATTTGAGGACTGCTTTTCATGTAGACAGCTCAAAACTATTAAATGCTATTACAAAGCAGACTAAACTACTTTAGGAAAAAATACAAAAAGGAAAATAATTTTAAAAGCTCTGAAAAATGATGAGAGAAAAAGGAAAGAATAATATGAGAAAAATACTAGTAGTTGAGTTTGAATTAAGGAATTTAGAACTGAATAGACATCATACATAATAGTCTAAGAAAAAACAGAAGACAAGAGGAAATTTTTAAAAATCAAAGAAAGTGATTAAAAACAATTTGAGAAAAACAACTACTATTGGAAATATGAAAAGCCATCATATAGATAATAGGAGTCTTAAAAAATAAAAAGGGGAAAAGAACAAATTTTAGATTATAATTCAAGAAAATTTTCAAGAACACAAGAAATTAAAAACAACTATCTTCTAAGAGCCCACTGTGTGTTTGGAAATATAAGGCCTGAATGAACATCAAAGCATTCTGCAATACCATCACTTAGCTTTAAAAATGTAATCCCTTTCCAGCCATATAAGCAGATGAGGCACTACCTTAAAAGAAAAAAAAAAAAAAGAAAACTGGAATCCCATCAGACTTTCAGACAAAATTAATTCATGCCAGAGAAACTGAAGTTTGAGAAAATACAACATAAGCTGAGAATTCTATGTCTAGGAAAAACTGTGTCCAAGGAAAAAGGGGAAAGAAAGACTGTTTTCAGCATGCAAGAAATCAGAGAAAGAGCTTTCATGAATCTCCTGGAGAATGAACTTTGCGCAATATTTGTGCAATCAAAAGAGTAAATGATGTCAACAAAGAAATTGAGAGCGTACATTCAATATATAGTTATTACATTACGCAGTGGTAAAGAATCTGCCTATAAGGTTGGAGATGCAGGTTCAATCCCTGGGTCAGGAAGACCCAGGGATCTTCCTGGAGAAGGAAATGACAATCCCTGAAGAAGGACATGGCGACATCCTCCAGTTTTCTTGCCTGGAGAATCCCATGGACAGAGGCTACGGTCTATGAGGTGGCAAAGAGTTGGATACAACCGAGTGACTAAATCACTACCACCAAGGTAGAGAGTACACAGTTGGTTACATTCTCTGAAAATGCAGATCTAGCACCACCATTAAAACGTGATGTGAGACTGGGGTTCAAATGTATACAAGACTGTCCCTGCTTTCAGTAATCAAATGGATTGTGGTGGTGTAAGTATTACTATTCCTTTTAAAATATAATTATGTTGCACACCTTAAATTTACACAATGTTTTATGTCAATAAACTGAAAAAAATATCATTATTCTGAAATTAGTGTGTGGGTAAAGGAGATTATAGCAAATGTGTGATTATGAGATACTCTAAAATTTCCATTCCCAGTGTTAGTGAGAACCAGCGTTATTAAGGAATAGAGGAGACACTGTGTGTGTTTAGTCACTCAGTCGTGTCTGACTCTGCGACCCCATGGACTGTAGCCCGCCAGGCTTCTCTGTCCATGGGATTCTCCAGGCAAGAATACCGGAGTGGGTTGTCATACCCTCCTTCAGCGGATCTTCCCCACCCAGGGATTGGACCCAAGTCTCCTCCATTGTAGGCAGATTCTTTACTATCTAAGTATATATATATATAGATACACTTGTGAATATAGTTGTGAATATATGTGTGTGTGTGTATAGGTTTTTTTTTCATTTATTTTTATTAGTTGGAGGCTAATTACTTTAAAATATTGTAGTGGTTTTTTGCCATACATTGACATGAATGAGCCATGGATTTACATGTGTTCCCCATCCCGATCCCCCCTCCCACCTCCCTCCCATCCCATCCCTCTGGGTCATCCCAGTGCACCAGCCCCGAACACTTGTCTCATGCATCCAACCTGGGCTGGCGATCTGTTTCACACTTGATAATATACATGTTTCAAAGCTATTCTCTCAGATCATCCTACCCTTGCCTTCTCCCACAGGGAGAGAACACCTCCCACAGATGTTCTATACATCTGTGTCTCTTTTTCTGTCCTGTATATAGGGTTATCATTACCATTTTTTAAAAATTCCATATATATGCATTAGTATACTGTATTGGTGTTTATCTTTCTGGTTTACTTCACTCTGTATAATGGGCTCCAGTTTCATCCACCTCATTAGAATTGATTAAAATGTATTATTTTTAATGGCTGAATAATATTCTATTGTGTATATGTATATATATGTATATAGTTTTGAATGTCCAGATCTTTTAAAATGTATACATTTCCTAGTTCTTTCCACTGCAAAAACATAAAAACAGTAAACAACTTAGCTTCAGTGAGCATCTTTAGGCCCAAATTAACTATACACTGGTTAAACAAACATGGTGAGAATAAACATCGTATACAAGCATTGCAGCTAATAAGTCACAACCAATAACAGGGTATGATCATTGTTCAGCCCCAGTGAAGTAGTGAAGTAATGGGTCCAAGTACTGAATATCAGTGACTGCTAGCATGTGCCTGCTGGTGAGAGAACCAAGTTCCACCTGTGCTTTCATAGAAATCATCAAAAATGCCAGTCAACACAGCCTCTGCACCCAGAAACAAGCAGACTGTAGAAAATACAGATGGTGGAGAGTCCTGTTGAAATGCATCATGATAAGACAATCAACACACACGCACACACAAGGAACATCTACAGGTGAGACAGTCTTGGTCCTTCAACATATGAATCACTAGGAGAGGTTAAAAGCCGCTGCTTTATAGACTCACAGATACAGAGAACAAGCTAGTAGTTGCCAGTGGAGAAGGAAGTGGGAAGAGCAAGATAGGGGTGGGGAAAATAAAGGTTATTATGGGATTATATGAAATGATGTGTGTGAAACTTTTACAGACTGTAATGCCCTATAGAATTTAAAGAATCTTTCATTCAATAAAAAAAAATAAATTAATGTTTTAAAGATATGACTTCAATGGATAAGATTACAGCATAGTGTCACATATGGATGATAAAATCATAAGAAAGTTAAAATTCAGAATGGTGATTACTTTTGCATGGAGAAAAAGAAACATGATTAGGGTAAGTTTCTGGGGTGACTGACAAAATTCTTTTCTTGACCTACATGGTGATTAAGAATGTTTGTCCTATAATAGCTTACTAAGTTATAGTTATATAGTTATATACCTAAACATATATAGTTATATACCTAAACACATTAACAGTAAATTCTCTCTTAGGCTTGTGGGAAAATACCCACTGATTAGGTGATAAAGGAATATGTATTTTGTACAACATGATCTTAGAGGATAATCCTTAGACTTGTATATTTTTATATTTTCTCTGTATAATTATAAATAATTACACATTTTAAATATTATATAAACACACATAATTAACTTAAAACATGATCTAGTATTTAAAGATCTATATTTTTTAAAGGCATAAAGTAGCTTACACTTTGCAAACACTAGTAGAAATAAAACTTTTAAGTTCATTTAACTTGCTAATGTAAAATAACAAGTGAAAGAAAAAATAAGGACTTTGGAGTTTTGAAATCATTGCTCATATGTAATAGAATTTTTAATGATTGAAGACACATGAAAAATGATGTGTCTGATCACAAAAGCAAGCCAGCTGTTTTTGTCTGCTAGAACAAATTCAAGGGATGAGAAAGTTTATTTACATTTTAATTCTAGAGGCTGACATTTGTATGATTCCAGAAAACTATTAGCAAGTAATATCTCAGTAGCAGGAGTTATAAATGGCCTTGTGAATGTTCTTGATGATGAAGTTAAATGGATCAGGGTATCAAAATGTTGCTTCTGAGACTATTCTCTATGATGTCACAGTGTGCAGTTAATGAATTGCAATTAAGTATCTGTAAGGTAAAAATTTCATACTGAGTAAGACAGTTAAATAGAAAGTTAAAAGGAGCACTTTCAGTTATTTATTGGGGACACTTTAGAAATGCAAAATTAACATGACATTAGCAATCTCACTGAGACGACTCTGTGCATATGTGTTCAGTACTGTCTGACTCTGTGGCCCCATGATCTGCTGCCCTCCAGGCTCCTCTGTCCATGAGATTTCCCAGGCAAGAATACTGCAGTGGGTTGCTATTTCCTCCTCCAGGGGATCTTCCTGACCCAGGGATTGAACCTGCATCTCCTGCATCTTCTACATTGTCAGGTGGATTCCTTACCACTTGCACCACCTGGGAAGCCTGAAGATGACTGTTAGTCCAAAAACAGCATTCTGTCTGCTCCAGGGTGGGGTCATTTCTGGAGGTGACTATATTTGGAAGCCCCTCTGCACAACAGCTCAGCTGGTAGAGAATCCACCTGCAATGCAGGAGATCCCAGTTTGATTCCTGGGTTGGGAAAATCTGCTGGAGAAGGGATAGGCTACCCACTCCGGTATTCTTGGGCTTTCCTGTTGGGTCAACTGGTATAGAATCTGCCAGGAATGTGGGAGACCTAGGTTTGATCACTGGGTTGGGAAGATCCCCTGGAGAAGGGAAAGGATACCAACTCCAGGATTCTGGGGTGGAGAATTCCTTGCACTATGTAGTGCATGGGGTTGCAAAAAGTTGGACATGACTGAACATCTTTCACACTTCACTGCACAACACAGCTGGGTGTGACTGGCCCTGTTATAAGTTTCATTCATAGAACAAAATTTCAAGAATAGTGGCTGATTTTCTTTGGGACTTCTAAAAAGTGGGTTTGGCATGTCCATTCATCTTTTCCCTTCTGCCACTGACTGGAGAGCATTTTTAAGGCCTCACAGGCATGGCAGACAGAGTCATGAAATGAAAGATTCAGGTTTCTGAATCACAAAGTCTGCCCCCTAACAGTGAATTCATCTGGGACCTTAAGTAAATGAGAAATAAAGTTACATTGTATCAAGTCACTGAAACTTAGAAGGGTTATTGATGACAGGGGCTATTGCTATCTATCTTAATACAAAGTCTGATAGATCTCAGTTAACAACTGATTACACTTGGCCATATGCTTCAACAAGTCTTCCCAGGTGGTCCCGGTTCAGCTCAGTTCAGTTCAGTCACTCAGTCACATCCGACTCTTTGCAACCCCATGGACTGCAGCACGCCAGGTTTCCCTCTCCATCACCAACTCCCAGAGCTTACTCAAACTCATGTTCATCGAGTCAGTGATGCCATCCAACCATCTCACCCTCTGTTCCCTTTTCCTTGTGCCTTCAATCTTTTCCAGCATCAGGGTCTTTTCCAATGAGTCAGTTCTTCACATCAGGTGACCAAAGTACTGGAGTTTTAGCTTTAGCATCAGTCCTTCCAATGCATGTTCAGGAATGATTTCCTTTAGGATGGACTGGTTGGATTTCTTTGCAGTCCAAGGGACTCTCAAGAGTTTTCCCCAACATCACAGCTCAAAAGCATCAATTCTTTGGCACTCAGCTTTCTTTATAGTCCAACTCTCACATCCATACATGACTTTGGAAAAACCATAGCTTTGACTAGAAGGATCTTTGTTGGCAAAGTGATGTCTCTACTGTTTAATATGCTGTCTAGATTTGTCATAGCTTTTCTTCCAAGGAGTAACCATCTTTTAATTTCATGGCTGCAGTCAGCATCTGCAGGATTTTAGAGTCCAAGAAAATAAAATCTCTCACTGTTTCCATTGTTTCCCCATCTATTTGTCATGAAATGATGGGACCAGATGCCATGATCTTAGTTTTCTGAATATTGAGTTTTAAGCCAACATTTTCACTATTCTCTCACTTTCATCAAGGAGCTCTTTAGTTACTCTTCACTTTCTGCCATAAGGGTGGTGTCATTTGCGAATCTGAGATATTGATATTTCTCCCAGCAATCTTGATTCCAGCTTGTGCTTCATTTTGCCTGGTATTTCACATGATGTATTCTGCTGCTGCTGCTGCTGCTGCTGCTAAGTCACTTCAGCAATGTCCAACTCTGTGCGATCCCATAGACGGCAGCCCACTAGGCTCTGCTGCCCCTTGGATTCTCCATGCAAGAACACTGGAGTGGGTCTGAATATAAGTTAAGTAAGCAGGGTGACAATATACAGCCTTGACATACTCCTTCCCCAATTTGGAACCAGTCTGTTGTTCCATGTCTGGTTCTAACTGTTGCTTCTTGACCTGCATATAGATTTCTCAGGAGGCAGGTAGGTGGTCTGGTATTCCCATCTCTTGAAGAATTTCCCACAGCTTGCCGTGTGGATCACAGGCTTTGGCATAGTCGATAAAGCAGAGATAAATGTTTTTCTGGAATTCTCTTACTTTTTCTATGATCCAGTGGATGTTGGCAATTTGATCTCTGGTTCCTCTGCCTTTTCTAAAACCAGTTTGTACATCTGGACATTCTCAGTTCACATACTGTTGAAGCCTAGCTTGGAGGATTTTGAGCATGACTTTGCTAGCATGTGAAATGAATGTGATTGTGCAGTAGTCTGAACATTCTTTAGCATTGCCCTTCTTTGGGATTGGAATGAAAACTGACCATTTCCAATTCTGTGGTCATGGCTGAATTTTCCAAATTTGCTTGTATATTGAGTGCAGCACTTTAACAGCACCATCTTTTAGGATTTGAAATAGCTCAACTGGAATTCCATCACCTCCACTAGCTTTGTTCATAGTGATGCTTCCTAAGGCCCACTTGACCTCACTTTCCAGGATGTCTGACTCTAGGTGAGTGATCACACCATTGTGGTTATCTGGGTCATGAAGATCTTTTTTGTACAGTTATGTGTATTCTTGACACCTCTTGTTAATATCTTCTGCTTCTGTTAGGTCCATACCATTTCTGTCCTTTATTGTGCCTATCTTTGCATGAAATGTTCCCTCGGGTGTCTCTATTTATCTTGAAGAGATGGCGCTAGTGGTAAAGAATCTACTGGTCAATGCCAGAGACTTAAGAAATGCGGGTTCCATACTTGGGTCAGGAAGATCCCTTAGAGAAGGAAATGGCAGCCCACTGCAGTATTCTTGTCTGGGAATCCCATGAACAGAGGAACCTGTAGTGCTGTGGTCCATAGGGTTGCAGAGCTGGACATGACTGAAGCTACCTAGCACATATACTTAATATTTCTAAAAAGGATATTCTCATCTATAGAATGAAAATGAAAATAGTACTTTCTGCATAAAATTGTGTGAAATATATATATATATATATATACACACACACACATAAACCATTGCTATAGTTCTTGGTATGTAAGCAGTTCTAAGTAAATGACAATCATATTAATATAAAACAAGTCAACATTCCCATAATTTCTTAATTTTCTGACTTTCTCTTTACTGAAAAAAATTACAAATTTTACAAGGATAGTGATTTTTAGTAGAAGACACTGGATTTAGACATTGCATGCCTCACCTCCTCTAAGAATCAGCAGACTCACAGATATGCATTTTTATTGTTCTTTTGTGTTCCCTAAAATCCCTAACACAAT
Source organism: Cervus canadensis (assembly GCF_019320065.1). NCBI lineage: Eukaryota > Metazoa > Chordata > Mammalia > Artiodactyla > Cervidae > Cervus > Cervus canadensis. The sequence continues at coordinate 60,352,431 of NC_057399.1, read as the reverse complement.
GCCTGTCACACAGTCATGAAACAAGACAGGAAGCATACATCTGAGATATTATCAGACAGTCATCAATCTAATACAGCATGAGTAAATGTTAGGAATTTGACCTCAGAAACCAAATTAACATGAGCCCAAACTCAAATGGTTTCTGTCATTGTGTGTCCCAACCACTTAATTTGCATGTGATTATTCTCAAAAAAGTTTTCTACTGTTACATTATTTTATGAACTATTTCCAATTATTTTTTCCATTCAGCTTGAAAAATAGATAAAATTCAAATTAACAGCACAGCCTTTTCATCTCCAAATAGAACAATTTTGACCTTGTTTGATAGAGACATCCTTCAATTACAAGCCTCCAACTATTTGGTAACACAAATCTCCCTAGACATTGCTAATTCTCAGAGTCTTTCATCACCACCATATACGTGTATAATCGAGAATTCAAATAATTCACACACTCTTGCATTTCTATTTTTTCTTCCCCATAATAAGCATTCATCTTACTTCCCAGGTGATTTTCCTTCAGATACCAAAACAGCTCATTTTATAGCAGAGATTCACACTTTTTATAAATCCAGAGGCTCATTTATGCATGTGATCAGTCATATTAAGGTATGAATTGGGAAGATAAAGAAATAAGGGGAAGGAAGAGAGACCATGATATTATTACACTCTAAAAAGTGCCATATAACGCCAGAATAATGAAACATTTTATAGTTCTCATGAGGTTTTCTAAAGAATACTTTTCAAAAGGAAATTATTAAAAGCTTTAGAACAATGTTAGCACAGTTCAGAATATAGTTTGGAGAAAACGTTCATCTAGCAGTAAGAGATTTAGGGTGTTAAAAACTGATTACACCATTTCAGTTGTGCTTTGAATTCAACCCCAAACTTTTATCATGATCATATATTAACTTGGGGTCAAGAACTTTGGATATTTGGGTGAGTTTTGATGCTTCCAATTTTTGTTTGATATGGAATTAAAAGATTAACTAACTAATCCTATTAACACACATATGAGGGTCAAATATCTATCACTAGGATTTATGAGGAATACACCAGAATTTAATGTCCAGTGTTGAGGGATTAAAATGTCAGAGCCTACTTATAAACTTTCAAAACAAATTATGTAAGTAAACAGCAAAGGGTTTACTATTGAAACCAACCTGTCCCTTACGGAGGGCACCGAGGACATTCTCTTCACTGGTGAGGGTACGGGGGAATCTCTGAAGAATCAGTGATTACTGTCCTAAAAATGCCTGAGAGGGATGATTTTAGATGCTCCAAGTTATGGGGCTCCCTAGATTTACCTGAGATATTTGTAATTAGCGATTGTACAGACCAGGAGATATAGCTTAAAATACAGAGGCAGCAAGTCGAGAGAACAATTCATGCTGCCTTGAACTTCAGAGATCTCTGAAGATGGCAAAGAGGGTATAGTTCTAAGATCAAGATAAAATAGTAAGCTAGTGTTGGCCTGGGGCTTCCCTAGTGGCTGCCAATGCAGAAGATGCAGGTTCAATCCCTGGGTCAGCAAGATCCTGGGGAGAAGGAAATGGCAACCCACTCCAGTATTTTTGCCTGGGAAGGCTAGTCAGTCCATAGGGTTGCAAAGAGTTGGATATGACTTAGCGACTAGACAAGAAGTAGTGATTGCATCCACAATAATACTGACAATTACCAGTGTAAGAGATGTGCAGAAGGCTTACATGAAATGGCAAGAGAAAATCTAAGTCTGGGTGACATCATCAATGTGGTGACTAAGGATGTTCCTGACTTCATTTTCCCTCATAAGAAAGGTAGCTAGCAACCATTTACAGAAAAGACAGCACTATGAAACCCTCAAACTCAATGGGGAGGCTGAAGAATATTTTCAATTTATTTACATTTTCCTGATGATTATTGATGTTGAGCATCTTTTCATATACATGATGAACTTCTGTATGTCTTTGGGAAAATGTCTATTCAGATCATCTATTCAATTTTAAATTGGATTGTTTGGTTTTGGCTACTGAGTTACAATGTTTCTCTATATATGCAAAGATGGGCACAATAAAAGACAGAAATGGTATGGACCAAAAAGAAGCAAAAGATATGAAGAGTTGGTAAGAATACACAGAAGAACTATACAAAAAAGATTCTAATGATCCAGAAAACCATGGTGGTGTGGTCATTCACCTAGAGTCAGACATCCTTGAGTGTGAAGGCAAGTGGGCCTTAGAAAGCATCACTACAAACAAAGCTACTGGAAGTAATGGAATTCCAGTTGAGCTATTTCAAATCCTAAAAGATAATGCTGTGAAAGTGCTGCACTCTATATGCCAGCAAATTTGGAAAGCTCAGCAGTGGCCACAGGACTGGAAAATTTCAATTTTAATTCCAATCCCAAAGAAGGACAATGCCAAAGAATGTTCATATTACCACACAACTGTACTCATCTCACACACTAGCAAAGTCATGCTCAATATCCTCCAAGCTAGGCTTCAACAGTATGTGAACTGAGAACGTCCAGATGTACAAGCTGGATTTAGAAAAGGCAGAGGAACCAGAGATCAAATTGCCAACATCCACTGGATCATAGAAAAAGTAAGAGAATTCCAGAAAAACATCTACTTCTGCTTCATTGACTATGCCAAAGCCTTTGACTGTGTGGATCACAACAAACTGTAGAAAATTCTTCAAGAGATGGGAATACCAGACCACTACCTACCTTCTGAGAAATCTGTATGCAAGTCAGGAAGCAACAGTTAGAAGTGGACATGGAACAAGAAACTGTTTCCAAATTATTCAAGGAGTACATCAAGGCTGTATACTGGCACTTTACTTATTTAACTTACATTCAAAGTACATCATGAGAAATGCTGGACTCGATGAAGCATAAGCTGGAATCAAGAATGCCAGGAGAAATATCAATAATCTCAGATATGCATATGACACCACCCTTATGGCAGAAAGTGAAGAGGAGCTAAAGAGTCTCTTGATGAAAGGGAAACAGGAGAGTGAAAAAGCTGGCTTAAAACTCAACATTCAAAAATGGATCATGGCATCCAATCCCATGGAAACAATGGAAACTGTGACAGACTTTATTTTCTTGGGCTCCAAAATCACTGTAGATGGTGACTGCAGCTATGAAATTAAAAGATGCTTGTTCCTTGGAAGAAAAGCTAAGATCAACCTAGACCACGTATTAAAAAGCAGAGACATTCCTTTGCTGACAAAGTTTTGTCTAGTGAAAGCTATGTTTTTTCCAGTAGTCATGTATGGATGTGAGAGTTGGACTGTAAAGAAAATTGAGTGATTAAGAATTGATACTTTTGAACTGTGGTGTTGGAGAAGACTCTTGAGAGTCCCTTGGATTGTAAGGATGTCAAACCAGTCAATCCTCAGGGAAATCATTCCTGAATATTCATTGGAAGGACTGATGCTGAAGCTGAAGCTCCAATACTTTGGCCACCTGAAGCCAAGAGCTGACTCATTGAAAAAGACCGTGATGCTGGGAAAGATTGAAGGCAGGAGGAGAAGGGGACAACAGAGGACAAGATGGTTGAATGGTATCACTGACTTGATAGACATGAGTTTGAGCAAGCTCTGGGAGTTGGTGATGGACAGGGAAGCCTGGCCTGCTGCAGTGCATGGGGTTGCAAAGATTCAGACACAACTGAGTGACTGACCTAAACTGAACTGAGGCTGAAATCTGCCGTTTCCATAAAGAGCTAACTGAGCTTGAACTAGGGATTAGGGAAATAAAAGAATTTTGAGAGCTTCAGAGCCATAGATCAACCTTTAAAAAGTCTTTGGAATCCATAGAAGAATTAGTATTTTCAGCAAAATCATGGAAATAATGAAAATTGAATCAAATTATATTTGTAATGTTAGTTATAATTCTTAAAAAAAACACAAGGTTGTTATTGACCAGTCCTGAAGGTATAAAATAATAATCATTTCCACAATTTAATTGTTGTATTACCTAATCTTCAAAGCTAAGTAGTGAACAATATCAAGAACAGGAGTAGATTTTATTTAATTTTGATTCAAACTAACTGCTTTCCCAGGAATAAAATTGTTTTAAATTTTTAATGTGAAAATCCTATTTCAGAATATATAAAGAACTCTAGCAAGGTCAATAATAAAAGTCAATAAAAATTATTAATAACAATAAATTCTCTAACACACCAGTAATAGTAAAACTAAAATTGAATTTTTCCATTTAAAAAACAAACAAAACCCAATGTCCATTTCTGCACTATTTACAATTGCTAGGACATGGAGGCAACTTAGATGTCCATCAACAGATGAATGGATAAAGAAGATGTGGTACATATATACAATGCAATATTAATCGGCCATAAAAAAAGAACAAATCTGAGTCAGTTCTAGAGAATTGGATGAACCTAGAGCTTAATATACAGTGAAATAAGTCAGAAAAACAAATATTGCATATTAATGCAAATATATGAAATGTAGGAAAATGTTATTGATAAACCTATTTGCAGGCAAGGAATGGAGACAAAAATGTAGAGAATGAACTTGTGAACTTGTGGGGTAGGAAGTGAGCAAGACAAAGGGAGAAAGCAGCATCAACTTACATCACCACATGTCTAAGATGGATAGCTGGTGAGAAGATGCTATATAACAGAGGAAGCCCAGTCTGGCACTCTGTCATGATCTAAGGGGTGGGATGGGAGGAAGCGAGTCTCAAGAGGGAGGGGATATATGTATAGTTATGGCTGTTTTGTGTTGTTGTATGGCAGAAACCAACACAATATTATAAAAATTAAACAACACTGAGAGCAAAAAAACAGGCAAAATATTTGAATAGACATTTTCCCAGTGTGTGAAAGGCTAACATTCATGAAAAGATGCTCAGCACCTTTAGTCTTTAGGGAAAAGCAAATTAAAACTACAATGAGATGGGCTACACATCCCCTAGAAAGACTATAATAATACACTTATAATATTACAATAAGAAGATACTCAATACCAAGTGTTGCAAGTATATAGAAAACCTGTAACCCTCACACATTCCTGATGAAAATGTAAAATGACAGTCACTTTGTAAATCAATTTGGCAGTTTCTTAAGAAGAATAAACTTACCATACAACCGAGTAATTACATTTTAGAACATCTGTCCCCAAGAACTAAAAACACATCTACATAAGACTTGGAAGCAAATGTTCTCAGCAACATTATTCATAGTAACCAAAACCCAGAAACAACCCAAATATCCATCAGTTTGTGAACTAGTGAACAGAACATGTTCTCCATGCACTGGAGTATTATTCAGCAATAGAAATGAAAAAAGTACTAACACATGCCATGATGCAGATGAACCTCAAGAGCACTACACTAAATGAAGGAATCCAAGTAGGTTACAAGATTGCACTGACAGGAAATGACCAGAAAAGACAAATCTATTGAGTCAAAAATCAGATCGATGACTGTCGAGAGAAGGGTGAGGAACAGGGATTGACTGAAAATATGCCCAAGGGAAGGTTGAAGGAGATAAAAATATTCCAAAATTAATAGCAATGATGATAGCATGAATATAATAAAAGTATTGAGTTGGATACTTAGATGAAATTTTCTGTAAGTAAATTATTGTTCAATGAATCTTAAAAAGAATAAGTACTGAGTGAAAGGTAGGAAATGGTGTGCTAAAAGTTAATGCACACAACGAAGTACCAGAATTATTGTGTAAAAGCAATACAGAAGATAGAACTCATGTGATAAATCAAACCATTAAAATGTATCATGTAACCACAGATCAAACTCTCTTTCTTACCCAGCATTATGATTTGTAGTCTAGAATTTCTGAAAATTCTTCCTTCCTACACTGAAATAGTATGTATCATTTTGGTGAATAAATCATAACTTAAGTGGAAAGTAGAACTAATTGTTTCCTAACAATCCATTTCACTGAAGTCAAAAGAGACATTATGTAAATTGTTAAAAGTTATAAGTAAACTGCTTTCACCTTATTCAAGACAAAGCAAGCCAAGAAAATATAATATCTAAACTCAATTAAAACATACCCAACAACATCCATCACACTATTACTCATTTTTTAAAAGGGATTTTTATTTTAGTGCTGTTACTGTGAACTGCTTATTTAGGGGTTTTTACCCATATGCTGGTCAAGAAGAAACAGAACTGAACGTGGAAAACAGACTGGTTCAAAATCGGGAAAGGAGTAGTACATCAAGGCTGTATACTGTTACCCTGCTCGTTTAACTTATATGCAGAACACATCATGTGAAACCCTGGGCTGGATGAAGCATCCATTAGCCTGGATGAAGCTAGAATCAAGATTTTCGGTAAAAATATCAATAACCTCAGATATGCAGATGACACCACCCTTATGTCAGAAAGTGAAGAGGAATCAGAGCCTCTTAATAAAGGTGAAAGAGGAGAGTAAAAATCTGGCTTAAAAATCAACATTCAGAAAATGAAGCTCATGCCATCTGGTCCCATCACTTCATGGCAAACAGATGAGGAAACAATGGAAACAGTGGCCAATGACAGACTTTCTTTTCTTGGGTCACAACATCACTGTGGATGGTGACTGTACCCATGAAAGTAAAAGATGCTTGCTCCATGGAAGAAAAGCAATGACAAACCTAGACAGCATATTAAAAAGCAGAGACATTACTTTGCCTAAAAATGTTCATATAGTCAAAACCATGTTTTTTCCAGTAGTCATGTACAGATTGAGAGCTGGACAATAAAGAAGGTTGAGTGCTGAAGAACTGATGCCTTCAAACTGTGGGGCTGAAAACTCTTGGGGGTCCCTTGGACAGCAAGGAGATCAAACCAGTCAATCCTAAAGGAAATCAACCCTGAATAATCACTGGAAGGACTGATACTGCAGCTGAAACTCCAATACTCTGGCCACCTGATGGGAAGAACTGACTCAATGGAAAAGACCCTGATGCTGGGAAAGATTGAAGGCAGGAGGAGAGGAGGACAGAGGATGAGATGTTTGAATGGCATCACTGACCCAATGGACATAGTTTGAGCAAACTCTGGGAGATGGTGAAGGACAGGGAAGCCTGGTGTGCTGCAGACCATGGGGTTGCAAAGAGTTGGATGCAACTGAGCGACTGAACACTAACATGTAAGACTTGAAATCATAAAACTCATAGAAGAAAATATAGGCAGTAAATTCCTTGACATCAGTCTTGGCAATATTTTTTTTTAATTTGACACCAAAAGCAAAAGCATCAAATAAAAAACAAAAGGGACCACATCAAACTAGAAAATATCTTCACAGCAAAGGAAACCACAAACAAAATGAAAATGTAACCTACAGAATGGGAGAAGCTATTTTGAAATCATATAACTGATAGGGGTTAATACCTAAAATACATAAAAAGCTTATATATCCCAATAGAAAAACATCAAACAATCTGATTGAAAAATGAACAAAGGCTCTGAACAGACTTTTCTCCAAAGAAAATATACAAATGGTCAGCACGTACATGAAAAGTTGCTCAACCTCATTAATCATCAGGGAAATGCAAATAAAACCACAATGAGTTAGCACCTAACACCTATTAGAATGATTGCTATCAAAAAGACAACAAATAACAAGTGTTTGCAAGGATGTAGAGAAAGTGAAACCTTTTGCATTGCTGGTATAAATGTAAAGTGGTGCAGTCTCTATGGAAAATAGTATGGACATTCCTACAAAAATAAAAAATAAAAACTACCATATTACCCAGCAATTCCACTTCTGAGTATTTCTCCAAAGGAAATGTAAAGACTAACCTGAAAAGATAAATGCATGTCTGTGTCCACTGATACACTATTTACAGTAGCCAAGACATTTAATCTCAGTGTCCATTAATGGATAAATTGATAAGGATAGTGTGATATTACACATATAGAATATATTGATAACACATTTTCCTTATCTATCTGCCTATCTATTATTCTACCATTCTCTCACACTATCATTCTATCTACCTACCGACAAAGGTCCATCTATTCAAGGCTATGGTTTTTCCAGGTTTCATGTATGGATGTGAGAGTTTGAATATAAAGAAAGCTGAGTGCTGAAGAATTGATACTTCTGAACTGTGCTGTTGGAGAAGACTCTTGAGAGTCCCTTGGACTGCAAGGAGATCCAACCAGTCCATCCTAAAGGAGATCAGTCCTAGGTGTACAACACACTTCTCAATAATTCAAGGGTAAAAAAATGGAAGTTTGAAAGGAACTGAAAAGACATGAAATGGAATGAAACTAAAAATACATCATAATATGTGGAATGCAGCTTAAGCAGAGATGAGGGTGAATTTGTTGAAGTAAAAACATACATTCAAAAAGACAGAAGATCTGAAATCAATAATCAAAGTTCCTATACTGAGAAACTAGAGCAAAAAAACATAAAGATGAGTCCAAAAGCAAGAAGAAAGAATATAATAAAGATATGCAAAGAAATCAATGACATAGAGAAAAATAAATAATCAAAAAGTTGTTTCTTTGAAAAAATTAATAAAAACTTATAATCTGTCAGCAAAACTGACAACAAATTTTAAAAGAAAATACACAAATCATCAACATTGGGAATGAAACAGGGGCTATCATTCTAGGTAGCCAGCCAATCAAAGGATGATAATGAAAATATTGTGAACAGCTCTACATTTAAAACATATTTAAAACTTTAAATTTTATATATATTTAAAAAATTAGAAGAAATGGAACAATTCCTGAATAGAGAAACTACTAAAATTCAACCAAGATCCATAGATAACTTGAATGGTTTTTGGACTATAACCATCAAATAAATTAATTTTCAAACAGCTCTTGAAAAAATCTTCTCTGATCCCTGATGCTTTTTACAGGAAGATCCTACCAAACATGTAAACAAGAATTAACACTGCTCTTACAGCTTTTCTACAGAAAAAGTGGAGAAAACAGTTCCAACACATTCTATGAGTCTGGTATCACCCCAGTATAAAACCAGATGAAGATATCAAAACAGGTACCTTGTGAGTGTACACATAAAATTCCCCAGTGAAATACTAGCAAATAAAATCCAACAACATAAAAGAAAAATATATGCTATTGTCAACTGGCATATATCCCAGAATGCAAGGTTGGTTTTACAACAGAAAATCAGTTAATAGAATTAATATTGATAGAATGGGTAAGAATACGGGATCATATCAAAAGGTGTAGGAAAAATGTTTGACAAAATATGAAACACTTTACTGATAAAAAAATATATGCAACAAACTGGGAATAGAAAGGCATGTCCTTAATATAAAAAATATATGCGTATTATGCTAAATGGTGAAAAACTCGATGTTTACTTCCTAAGATCAGAGTAGTAAAAGGATGCCTACTCTTGCTACTTCTATTGAAAGTTGTCCTGGAGTTTCTTCCAGAGAAATTAGACAAGCAAAAGCAGCACATGTTATCCAGACTCAAAAAGAGAATGCAAAAGCGATCTCTACTTATACATTATCTTATCTCGTGTATAGGAGATCCTCAGGAATTATATTAAAAAAAAAAAAAGCTTCTAGAACTATTAATAAGAAACAAGGGGATTCCTTGGTGGTCCAGTGGTTAGAATTCTGTGCTTTCACTGAAGGGGACCTGGGCTTAGAACTGTGGTCATGGAACTGAGATTCCACAGACTCTAGTGAGGCCAAAACACAAAACAGAACATGATAAAAGAAAACAAAATTCCAAACAACAGAACTAATAAACAAGTAAAAGACGTTCACAAGATTTATATACAAATATCAATTGTATTTCTATACATTGCCAATGAGCATTTTAGAAATAAAATTAAGAAAACTGTTCCATATGCAATAGTATTATACAAATAAAATATTTAGGTGTAAATTTAACAAAAGAAATGCAAGATTTGTAACCTGAAAACTCTAAAATTTGGCTTAATTTTTTTTTAAAGACCTGAATAAATGGAAAAACATCCTATGTTCATGGATTAGATCATTTTTCAGCAAACTTCCTGGTTAGTATATCATTAGACTGGGTACTTTTTTTATGCACTCTAAATAAACATGCAGGCAAGAGAAACAACCACAGATTTGGCCTGAAGGTCCCCTGGACCCACTGTTGGGTAGATTTGGAGCACAGTACCATTCACCATCACAAAAGCCCCACTTGGAGACAGGAAACCATGGCGGGCTTCCAGAGTCTGTTTCGGCTCATGTCCCAAACCCAAAACTTCTGCAAAAGTCTTAGTTGTTTCTCCTGCCAAGGAAGTGGGCATTTAGGTAACTAACTAGAGTCCACTCTGGGGAGGTTTGGGGAGAATGTTTATCATGCCTGCTTGTGGCAGAATTGGAGGGGACTTCCTTAAAAGAGCTACTTTTTCATCCCCTCAATGCACTCAGTTTGAAAATTGATTTCATTCTAGAACCTGAGTTCTGACAACTGTCATTGTCCTCTATGCTGCTGTCAGCTTCCTGCTCATAGGCCACGGATGTTTTCTGGTTAAGTCAATCAAGACCCTCTTCTGAGGTGTCTGTCTCATTCTTGGTATCACCACCGTCTCAACAAATTCCCCTGGGTCGAAGCACCCTACCCAGGTTGCCACTCTTGCTGGACATTTTACCAGTGACATTCACCTTATTTTTGGCAATTAAATGATCCCATATACCTCTGCTGTTCTGGAAAATGATTGTCCAGTTGACAATAGGGAGCCCAGTTTTGGGCAATAGCATCGGAAGCCTGGCGTGCTGCAGTCCATGGGGTTGTGAAGAGTCAGACATGACTTGGCAACTGAACAACAGCAACATCACCTAACAATAAACTTCAGCCAACAGAGAATAATCATCAGTGAACTTCATCATGAATGCAGGAACTTGGTTGGTGGTCCAGTGGTTAAGACTTTGCCTTTCAATGCAGGTGTGTGGGTTTGATCCCTGGTTAGGGAGCTAAGATTCCTTGCGGCCAAAAAAAAAAAAACCCAAAAAATATTAGAACATAAACCACAGAAACAATACTTCAATAAATTCAATAAAGCCTTAAAAAAGTGGTCCACATCAAATATCTTTAAAAAAGAGAAAAGAATGCAACACATTCTTTAGTGCCTTCATGTACAGGTCATTAAAGAGTCATGCAGTACACATTTTAGGTTTTGCAGGTCACATGCAATCAAATGTTTTTTGATTATTTTTATAACCTTTTATAAATGTAAAATGAATTCTTAGACATACAAAAAGAGGCTACCTTCCAGACCTTTACATTAATGAGATGAGTATATCCTCAAGAGAATGCATCAGAAGATAGATTTTCTGGTCTCCTATAAACAGCACTTCTAACATTCACACCACCCTCCTCATTCCTTCTTCAAGACTCTGCCAAATAGTTTCCAGCATCCCCACTTCACTTACATAGGATTCCTGGTTTCCAGTTTTAAGGAGCAGTACAATAGGACAGGCTGTAGATGCAGCTCTGAAGTGAGGATAACCTGTTCCAATGCTGAAAACGAGCTTCCCTGGTGGCTCAGGAAGTAAGAATCTGCCTGCAATGCAGGGGTCCTGGGTTCCATCCCTGGGTTGGGAAGATCACCGGGAGAAGGGAAAGGCGACCCACACCAGTATTTTTGCCTGAGAAATTCCATGGAGAGAGGTACAGTCTACAGGGTTGCAAAGAGTCACACACATCTTGGGCTCCAAAATCACTGCAGATGGTGACTGCAGCCATGAAATTAAAAGACGCTTGCTCCTTGGAAGAAAAACTATGACCAACCTAGACAGCATAATAAAAAGCAGAGACATTACTTTGCCAACAAAGGTCTGTCTAGTCAAAGCTATGGTTTTTCCAGTAGTCATGTATGGATGTGAGAGTTGGACTATAAAGAAAGCTGAGTGCTGAAGAATTGATGCTTTTGAACTGTGGTGTTGGAGAAGACTCTCATGAGTCCCTTGGACTGCAAGGAGATCCAACCAGTTAATCCTCAGGGAAATCATTCCTGAATATTCATTGGAAGGACTGATGCTGAAGCTGAAACTCCAATACTTTGGCCACCTGATTCGAAGAACTGACTCATTGGAAAAGAACCTGATTCTGGGAAAGGTTGAAGTCAGGAGGAGAAGGGGATGACAGAGGATGAGATGTTTGGATGGCTTCACCAACTCAATGGACATGAATTCGAGCAAGCTCCAGGAGGTAGTGATGGACAGGGAAGCCTGACATGCTGTAGTCCATGGGGTCACAAAGAGTCGGACACGACTGAGTGGCTGACCTGAACTGATGCTAGCAAACCATCCTTATGTTGCACTCGATGCTCTCTCCACACCCTCAAGGAAGACTATCACCTGTTTTGACCTTTTCCTGCCAGTATTCATTATCTTAGTCCCTCAACAATTTTATTTCCCTGGAAAAACTATTTTCTTGGGGCAAGGACTGTATTTTCTTTGGGGGTATAAGCCTATTCTTTCATTGTGTGTGTGTGTGTTGTGTGCTTACTTGCTCAGTCATGTGTGACTCTGTGATCCCACGGACTGTAGCCAGCCAGGCACCTATGTCCATGGAATTCTCCAGGCAATAATACTGGAGAGGATTTCCATTTCCTTCTCCAGGGGAACTTCCTGACCTAGGGATTGAACCTGTGTCTCCTGCATTGCAGGTAGGTTCTTTACCTGCTGAGCCTTCAGGGAAGTCCATTGTTTTAAGGGCTTGGCACAAAAAGGAGAAATTTGGGGAGGGTTAACAAACAAAGGGAACCTCCATCCTACAGTAAAGGTCCTTTTGGCCCAGAACACAAGGAGATCTTAAACATTCAAGTTTATCAAGCACCAATTATTCTGATCCCACCCCTCAGTTAGCCACTCTTCTCTTTGAGATCCAAATTTAGCATAAAGACTGTGCATTCAATTTCCTTTCCTGGATTAACCTCCTTTTCAGTGAAATCTGGGCTTGATTTTCTGCAAAATTTGCCCCCAGGTATAAAAGCTGGTGATTTCTTTAAATGCCTCTGTGAAAGTTTTAGGACTTGTACAGCTCACTCTGATTTAAGAGTTGGATGACCTGAGTCTATCATCTTGCTTTAAGGCTCACAAGGCATTTAACAAAGCCAGCTGTCTTCATAACCTTTATAATTTCAATTTAAAAATGTCAATTTCCAGAAACATCAGAAAAAGCCAATGCTTTTATTTTAACCTGTATTTCATCACAAACCACTTCAGATGATCAGTCTGTTTGATGGTGGAGCACCTTGAGGGTACCAGTACCACACCACGACTGAGAGTGGGATCACTGGCGTCTTTGTGTGCGTCAGTGGTACACTTCCATAATATCATCTTGAGGTTATACTTTCTAGAGCCACAGCCAGTATCAAATATTTTAAATTGTATTCACACATGGATGTGAGAGTTGGACCATAAAGAAGGCAGAGTACTGAATAACTGATGCTTTTGAACTGTGGTGCTGGAGAAGACTCTTGAGATCCCCTTGAACAGCAAGGAGGTCAAACCAGTCAATCCTGAAGGAAATCAATCCTGAATATTCATTGGAAGGAGTGATGCTGAAGATGAAGCTGCAATACTTTGGTCACCTGATGTAAAGAGCTGACTCATTGGAAAAGAACCTGATGCTGGGAAAGATCTAAGGCAGAGGAGAAGAGAGTGACAGAGGAAAAGATGGTTGGATGGCATCACTGACTCAGTGGACATGAGTTTGAACAAACTCCAGGAGATGGTGAAGGACAGGGAAGCCTGGTATGCTATAGTCCCTGGGTTTGCAAAGAGTCATACAGGACTTAGTGAGTAAACAACAACATCCTGAAAGAAGCAGAGCTAAAGACATGGATTTGAGTGCAGTTGGGACTTCCCAGAAATAGAGGTGAGCCTGGGGAAATAGAGGTGAGCAAGTGAAGAAGGAAAAGTCTCTGTAAGGGAGAAGTATTGAGTTACTGCAATGGGCAAAAAGAACTCAACTACACAAGACATTTTAGGGAGCAGAACGAGGGCCCAAGACAAGTGCATTTGAGGCATGTACCATGGGGCTATATATCCATCCACTCTTGTCCCCAAACTGTGGATGGTTTGCAAAGCGTTTGTCAGCATCTCACTTGTCTGAGGACCTAGTGACTGGAATAGTTTAGAGAAGGCCCTGATACAGAAAGCAGAACCCCCTGCCGAGTAGCCTGGGGCGTGGCCCAGAATGCTTCCCTAGAATTGCCGACTGCAATGATGGCTAATTTGAGAGGAAGTGTGACAGTAAGGGAGGCGGTATAAAAAGTGCCCCCACTGTGCTCCTATAATGAATACAAGAAAAAACCACTGAGTGAACACAGAACACATTAAGGACCTGCACTGTCTCAGCACTGGTTGTCTTCCCTGTAGTGACCAGGGTACAGTCAGGACAGCTGGCTGCTCTGTGGTTTGGTGATTAAATCACAGGCTTGTGTGTTCATGGCTTAGACAGTAAAGAATCTGCCTGCAATGCAGGGGACCCAGGTTTGCTCCCTGGATTGGGATGATCCCCTGGAGAAGGAAATGGCAACCCACTCCAGTATTTTTGCCTAGAGAATCCCATGGACAAAAGGAGTCTGGTGGGTTAGAGTCTGACACAACTGAGTGACTTTCACTTTAGATGTGTTCATTGTTTTCCTACTATTTCATTCAAATATCACATGTTTGAATGCCTGCTAATAACCTATATTATTGATGAGGAATTAGCGATTAATTTTAAAACTTCTTAGTTTAAATTCTAATATAGATATATAGATATTAGATATAATGCATAGATATTATCTATCATCTATATTATCTATCCTATCTTTCTATCTATCCCTTCTATGTATCTATTATCTACCTATTAATCTGTTCTCTATCTTTATTTTTATCTATTCTTTCTTTCTATCTAATCTATCTATTCCCCTAATACTGAAAAAAAAAATATTCCTTGTAGGCATACTTTATAACAATGTCACAAAAATACTCAGCATACATAACTAAAATTTTCCCTAGAGACTGAAAATTCTGAGAAATATAATGAGTAGACAATAAACTTCCAAAAGGTTAATGAAATTCAAGGAAAACTTTCTTTAAAGGTAAAGCAGATAAAAGACCACATTTACCCTCTATTTTATGGATGATAGGATAAAGCTCAATAATATGAGTAATACTGACATATTTCTAAGATTGCGAAAGGCCATTTCACTGGGGAGAGTAGTCAACAAGGTTTATATTGCTTGCAAAGGGCAAATCTACATGAGCTCTCTCAGGGCAGGTGAGCAAGAAAAAATTGACAGTTATTATGTCTCCAGATCTTATTTGAAAATAGTGTACTCATTCCTCAAAAGATTAATGTTTGGTCTTTCATTTAAGCATATATGTATATCTGAAACAAGTTTCAATGAATGGTTAGTACTTTATTTCCAAATTCAAAATTAATTTTTTACGCAGAATAGCTATATATTTTTCAACAATGTCATTTTTCTATTTAACAATCACCCTTTACCTCTTACCTCATGAAAAAGAACACATGATTGTCATTGACACTAAATCAGAAACAGTCTTAAAATATAGCCATTCTCATTTGTAGAGAACCACAAACATAAGCAATAGTGAAAATATCTGTTGAGAGAGTAGTTTGAAATTTTGTCACATATCCTTCAAAACAAATCAACTGAGGATAAAAAATGTTATTCAGTTGTTAAGTCATGTCCAACTCTTTGTGACCCCATGGACTGCAGCCTACTAGGCTTTCCTGTCCCTCAAACTTTTCTCAAACTCATGTCCACTGAGTCTGATGCAAAAAATAATAATAACAACCTTATAAATTAAAGGATGCTTCTGCAGAGAAAGTGAAAGGTTCTCAAGTCTTAACTCTGGAAAAGTGGCAAAGTCTTAGCTCATGGGACTATTCTACAAGCCTAACTGGTTGGTATCTATACTTTTTTTTGCACATCCAAATAGGTTTTTCTTGCAATTAATCATGAATATGTGTTCAACCTCATTAGTAATCAGGAAACACAGATCCAGTTTACAATGTGATTCTACAACCTACAAGAATAGCTAAAAATTTAAATGGTGAAGATTTCAGGTGTTGCCAAAAATATGGACTAACTGGAACTCTCATCTAATGCTCAAAATCAAAATCAGTACCATCTCTTTCAAACACTGTCATATCTACTAAATTTTGAATATGTGTGTATCCAGTAAAAATTAAACCCTAGAAACATACTACCTAAACTCACATATACATGCTTCATGATTTATATTCAAGAATATTCCTAGAAGCAGTTTTTTTGGGGGTGGTGATAAACTGGGATCATACAAACTTTCTTCACCAGTTGAAAAAATACATATTGGTATATGTATTTGAAGAATACATATTGGTATATGTATATGAAGAAATACATGTTGGTATATCCTACAATTTAATAATATATTGCAATTAAATGAATGAACTATTACTGTAGGTATAACATGCATAAATCTCACAAATATTAGATACAAAATATGCCAGATACAGAAGAATGTTTTTTGCAAGCTTCTATTTACATAAAGTCTAAAAACAAGTCAAATGTTACCAGCAGGGGTTAGGGGGTGCTATGGGGTCAGGGGGTAGGAGGTACAAACTATTGGAGATAAGATAGGCTACAAAGAACAACTGTAGTTAAAACCATTAACCAGTGGTTAAGACTCTGCACTTCCAATGCAGGGGACATGTGTTCAATTCCTGGTCAGGGAACTAAGATCCCACTTGCAATGTGGCCAAAAAAATTTTTTTTAATTAAAAAAAAAAAAAAAGGTAAACTACAAGGATTTATTGTACAACAAGGGGAAATAGCTAGTATTTTTTAATAACTGTAAATGAAGTATAACCTTTAAAGATTGTATAAAAATTTTAAAAAGTAAAATTGACCCATGTTATTACAAGTTAAGACAGTGATTTTTTGTGGAAGGTGTTACTGATTGGGAGGGAAATGAAGGAGTTCTGGTGCTACTTCACTTTTTGATCTGAGTTGTAGCTATATCACAGTGATCACTTTATAATAATTCTCAAGCTACACATACTTCCTGTTCGCAAACTTTTCTGTTTGTATAATTTTTTTTAAAAGTTCATTATAAAAAGTTTTTTGTTTCATTCAGTTAACATCTCCTGGGCATGTACTACATCCAAAGACACACACCCAGTAATGCATCTGGGAGTGGTATATGTATGTGCTCAGTCATGTCTGACTCTTTCTGACCCCATGGACTGTAACCTGCCAGGTTCCTCTGTCCATGGGATTCTCCAGGCAAGAATACTGGAGTGGGCCACCACTTCTGTCTCCAGGGGATCTTCCCCAGCCAGGGATCAAACCCACGTCTCTTGCATCTCCTGCATTGGCAGGTGGGTTCTTTACCACCATACCACCCAGGAAGCCTCCAGGAGTGGCAAATGATATAAAAACCAACCAACAGCAAGTATTCAAACTTGTCTGTTTACCAGGCACCATTCTAGGCACTGAGCAGACGAAACTCCTTGCCCTGGTTTCTCCTCCAAAGGAGTTTCATTTCTTGTGGAGGAGACCACACTTGACATCACGGTACTTATGATGATGATAAGTGCCATGTTGGAGGCATATTCGATTCTATCCAGTACATACCAAGAGACCCGCCCACATCTGGTGACTCAGGGGAAGGTCTTTTTTCAAAGAGAGGAAATTATAGCTGAACTCTGAGGACGCAAGCGAGCCAGCAAACTGAAGACAGAAAGAAACGTGATGAACGGCAATAAGCATGCCCGCCTGAGGACCTGACAGAGTGCCGTCTGAGAACAGCCTCTGTGTGTGCAGAGGACTGGGCAGCAGGGCCCTGAAGACTGTGCTGAACATTGCTTTTCTCCCCAAAGAGCAATGGAACTCCATTAACAAGTTCGTAAATAGCCTATCAAATCTACATTTAAATGCATCACCTCTACTACAGAAATGCTAATGGATTAGAGTGGTGGTTTGCAAACACTTTTTGAACAGTGTGAGATCATACATTTGTTGGGCTTTTCTGGGCCACAAGCTCTCTGTCACAACTACCCAACCAGGCTGCTGAAGAAGAAAACACCTGTAACAAACCTGTAAATACATGGATGGGGCTACAGTCCAGTTAGATTCCATTTGTAATAACAGGTGGGTGGGGATTCAGACTGTAGTTTGCCCACTCTGGGTTAGAGCAAGAGAAGTACATGGGAATACTTATTAAGCTGCTGTGGTGGTCTAGTTGAGAAACAAAGGTAACTTGGTCTAGGGTACTGGTGGTTGATAAGAAGAAGAGAGAAATGCAACCCACATACTGGCTGTGTTTACCAGCTCCCAGTTCACATAAGATGTCTTGCATCCTTAACTTACCATTTGTGAAAATTCCAACACACTCCCCAAGTTTTGGACCATTCTAAGCAACTCACATTAATGTGGTTATTTTCGGCTCTAAGGTTCTACCCACAAGCAAATGTTTCAGTGTATAGAACATTAATCACATAGACAGAGGAGCCTGGCAGGCTATCCATGGGGTCACAAAGAGTTGACATGGCTGAGCGACTAACACGCTAGATCATCATACCTTCCTGCTAAATGAGGTCTTTTTTTCTAGAGTAATTAAAGTTCAAGTCATCCCCATTTAGTACTTTTTCATGATAATGTCTGCTTACAAATGATTTTTGAATGTGCAAACAACACTGAAATTTGTGGAAAAATAGGTTGGGTGGAGTTTATCTGGCTCAGATTGTAAAGAATCTGTCTGCAATGCAGGATACCTGGGTTCGATCCCTGGGTCAAGAAGACCCTCTGGAGAAAGGAATGGAAACCCACTTCAGTATTCTTGCCTGGAGAGTCTCATGGACACAGAAGCCTGGCGGACTACAGTCCATTGGGTCACAAAGAGTGGGACATGACTGAGTAACTGACACTTATCATAGGAACTCTAAAATTCCTATGCATAATTTTCTTAATGTATCTATGATCACAATGTCTTATACACAACATCTCTTAAACACCTTACTATGTTAACAAACCCTTAAAATAATTTTGGTTAACTTTAATTGCATGTTGGAAAACTCAGCAGTGGCCACAGGACTGGAAAAGGTCAGTTTTCATTCCAATCACAAAGAAGAGAAATGCCTAAGAATGTTCAAATTACCACACAATTGCACTCATTTCACGTGATAGCAAGGTAATGCTCAAAATCCTTCAAGCTAGACTCCAACAATATGTAAACCAAGAACTTCCAGATGTACAAGCTGGATTTAGAAAAGGTAGAGGAAAGTGAAAATCACTCAGTTGTGTCCGACTCTTTGCACCCCCATGGACTATACAGTCCTTGGAATTCTCCAGGCCAGAATACTGGAGTGGGTAGCCTTTCCCTTCTCCAGGGGACTTTCCCAACCCAGGGATCAAACCCAGGTCTCTGACACTACAGCTGGATTCTTTACCAGCTGAGCCATAATGGAAGCCCGTTAGGCTAGCCCAAAGGTAGAGGAACCCGAGATCAAATTGCAACATCTGTTGGATTATAGAAAAAGCAAGGGAATTCCAGAAAAAAAAAATCTACTTCTGCTTCATTGACTACACTAAAGCCTTTGACTGTGTGCTACTGCTGCTGCTAAGTCGCTTCAGTCATGTCCGACTCTGTGAGACCCCATAGACGGCAGCCCACCAGGCTCATCTGTGCCTGGGATTCTCCAGGCAAGAATACTGGAGTGGGTTGCCATTTCCTTTTCCAATGCATGCATGCATCTAAGTCACTTCAGTCATGTCCAACTCTGTGCGACCCCATGGACAGCAGCCCACCAGGCTCCTCTGTCCACAGGATTCTCTAGGCAAGAACACTGGAGTGGGTTGCCATTTCCTTCTCCAATTTGACTGTGTGGATCACCACAAACTGTGGAAAATTTGCACTCCAATTCAAGGTAATATTGAAGTTTCAGGCAGAGCAATTAGGTAAGAACAAATATTAAAAGGCATCCAGATTAGAAGAGAAGTGATGCCGTCACTATTTACAGGTGATATGATTAAATAGAGTAAACCCTGAAGACTACACAAAAAGCTGTATTCATTAAAATAATGAATACAGTAAATCTGAAGGATACAAAATCAACATCCAAAAATCTGTTGCATTTTAATACATTAACAATGAGCTAGCCAAAAAAAAAAAAAAAAGTTAACAATCACCTTTACAATAGCAAAAAAGGAATAAAATACCTAGAAATAAATTTAACCAAGAAGGTGAAAGACTTGTACACTTAAAACTATAATTTGTTGAAAAAAATTGAAGAAAAAATAATAAATGGAAAGATAATTTATGCTCATGAATTAGAAGAATTAACATGATTAAAATGTCCATATGTCTAAAGCTCTTATGGCTATGTCACCTCCTCACTTGTGGAAAAATCAGTTATGCACTTATGAATTAATAACTAAAGGCTACACATAAGGATGTTACTTCTAACATCCTTGCTGAACACAGACATGGCAAAAAAATCATAAGAGACTCATGAACTGCACCCTGTTTTATCCTTTCTTCTTTATTATCTTTCTTCAGTTCAGTTCAGTTCAGTCTTTCAGTCGTGTCCGACTCTTTGCGACCCCGTGAATCACAGCATGCCAGGCCTCCCTGTCCATCACCAACTCCCGGAGTTTACTCAAACTCATGTCCACTGAGTTGGTGATGTCATCCAGCCATCTCATCCTCTGTCGTCCCCTTCTCCGCCTGCTGCCAACCCCTCCTTGCTGTCCAAGGGACTCTCAAGAGTCTTCTCCAACACCACCAGTTCAAAAGCATCAATTCTTCGGCACTCAGCTTTCTTTATAGTCCAACTCTCACATCCACAAATGACTACTGGAAAAACTATAGCTTTGACTAGATGGATCTTTGTTGGCAAAGTAATGTCTCTGCTTTTTAATTTGCTGTCTAGGTTGGTCTTTTTACATTGAGGTAATTAGAGTGGTCTCTCAGCCTCATGGACCCACATGTGTCTGTTTCCTTCCCACATTTGGGAAGTTCTCACTGGTTATTTCTTTAAACAAACTCTCTACTCCTTTCTGTTTATTTTCCTCTGCAACCCCCATTTCTATAATGCTGCTATTCCTAGAAGAGACAGGCAGCTGTCATAGATTGTCCTCATTTTGAAAACTATCTTATTTCTCATTCCTCTTATCCTTGTATCATTTCTAGGTTTCTGTAATGAACTCACTGATACGCTCTTCCCTTTGGTCTGCTCTATTTTCAACGCTCTCTAATGCCTTCTTCATCTCATTTATTTGGTTCTTCAACTCTGCAACGTATTATTTTTGAGTTTCAATCTCTTTGATGAAATACTCCTCTATTCATTAGTTTTATCCCTGAGCTCACTGAATGTCCTTGTGGGTTCTCTTACAGATCACTGAGTTTCTTCATGATAGCTACTTTGATTTCTCTATCAGTATTTAGATCACGATATTCTGTGACTTTCATTTTGGTTATTTAAGAACCATCATTATCTTTGTTTCAGTTTAGTATTACTGTGGTTCTTCATCTCTATATACTTGACTGCAGGTGCACTTGAAGTAGCTGAAAACACCTTTCTGAAAAGTGAAGCAAAAGTCTCAGCCACTTTTTGCAATCCCATGGACTTTAACCCACCAGGCTCCTCTGTCCATGGAATTCTCTAGGCAAGAATACTGGAGTGGGTAGCCATTCCCTTTTCCAGGGGATCTCCCTGACCCAGGGATCAAACCTCTGTCCCCTGCATTGCAGGCAGCTTCTTTACCATCTGAGCCACCATGGAAGCCCCAACACCTTTCTAGTTGATTTTAAGAATTCAGCAGATCACAATGTGTGCTTAGTCATTCAGTCATGCTTGATTCTTTGGGATCCCATAGACTGTAGCCCACCAGGCTCCTCTGTCCATGGGGATTCTCCAGGCAAGAAAACTGGAGTGGGTTTCCATACCCTTCTCCAGGGGATCTTCCCAACTCAGGGATAGAACCCAGGTCTCTTGCATTGCAGGCGGATTCTGTACCCACTGAATTGCAGGGGAAGCCCTCTCTTGCCTGACCTGCCTCTGATCATGCTTGGGAACTGGCACTTCCCACCCTCCACTCTGCCTGTTGGAGGTGTCACTGTACCCTGTTATTGCTTCTTTGCCTTTGGGGTTTTGCTGCCTCACTGCTGCCAGCGTCACTAGCACTGTTGCATGCAGCACAAGGATGGTTGGTCTTTGGCGGGGCCTGGAATCCTCCTCCTCTTCACAAGCTCCAAACCACAGGGGAAGGGAGAGGGGTGGGGGCAGCCGGGCGCTTGGGCACCTATGTTATGTACAGGGCTGTACATATAAGTCTGTGGCCCCATTGCTGCAGGTGGGGCGATAGGGGTTGGGGTCATAGGCAGCTCTGCTCTGAGGGGACAGGGTCCCTGGTGCCCCTGCTTCTACTCCCCATGGCTATGGGTGCTGCTGTGACCAGGGGGTCAGGGTCATGGGTGTCACCTCCCCAGGTTCTCTGGGTCAGGGGCTCAGCTCCTACACCCAGAGGACAGGGATCACAAGCTCTGCCTCAATGGTTTCCCTGGTCCCACCTCCCCTGTCGGAACCAGGTCCAGATGTGTGGCACTCTCCAGCATCCTGGTGGGTTGAGCAGAGGCATCTTTGTTACCATGAGGATGTTTTATGATTGTAGATTGAAGGGGAGTGTCAAAGAAAACACCTCACTCTGCCATGCTACTGACATCACTCAGGGCCATACATTTATAAAAGGAAATATATTAATACCTCTGAAAACTGGCACCCAATAAGGAGAAGCAGACAAACCCTACAAAAGGTGGCAGCTAGACAGTCTCTATCTGAAAGTGTCACAGTATCCTTGAGGCTTTGGTTTTCAACGATGTTGCAGTTATATAATTTTTTGTGGAGAAAGAGGAACTGTCTTGCACTGTTGGTGGGAATGTAAATTGATATAGCCACTATGCAGAAGAGTATGGAGGCTCCTTAAAAAAAACTAAAATAGAAGTACTATATGACCCAGCAATACCACTGAGCATATACCCTGAGAAAACCATAATTCAAAAACACACACGTAACCCAATGTTCACTACAGCAGAACACTACAGTGTTATTTACATTAGGAGGACATGGAAACAACGTGGATGACCATCAACAGATGAACGGGCAAAAAAGATGCAGTATGTATACACAATGGAATACTACTCAGTCATAAAAATGAATGGGATTGTGTCATTTGTAGAGATGTGAATAATCTAGAGCTTGCCATTCAGAGTCAAGTATGTTGGAAAGAGGAAAACAAACACTGTTTATTAACGCATATGTGGGATCTAGAAAAGTGGCACAGATGACGTCTTTTGCAAAACAGAAGTAGAGACACAGATGTGGAGAGCAAACTTATGTGCACCGCGGGGAGAGACTGGCGGGTGGGATGAGTTGGGAGATGGGGACTGACATGCATGCGCTTTGATACCATGTATAAAGTAGGTAATTAATGAGAAGCTGCTGCATAGCACAGGGAACTCCAGCCGTGCTCTGTGGTGACCTGATTGGGAAGGAAGTTTAAAAAGAGGGCATCAATGCACGTATGGCTGATGCGGCTTACTGAGCAGCAGAAACCATCACAGCATTGCAAAGCAACTCTACGACAACAGAAATTACTGTTAAAGAAGAGTTATATTCTAAAAGTGACACATATCCCCAAATAACCTCATCTGTCTTTTTAAAGTTCACCCAAAGTCAAGTTAAAATAGTAACCAATTTTCTACCATAATAAGCATTTTCCTGGAGAAATTTAGCTAGTATCTATTTGAAATCATGTGGTAAATGCATTAGCTTGTTAAGCTGCCAAAACAAAGTACCACATCTACATGCCTGAAACAACAGAAATTCATTGTCTGATCATTCTGCAGACTGGAAATCTGAGATCAAAAAATCCCTCAAAACAATACCTCATTTGGTGTGCACTTAATTGTACAATTTTCATTCATAAAGTGAGTCTCTCCCTAGGTAATAGTTTTCTATTTCTTATGTAACCAACTTAGAAGCATAAAACGACTCAACCTTCATATAATTCTATAGGTTAGAGTTTGACAGTGGTTTCACCAAGCTAAAAACTCAAGACTAGAAACCAGCTGGGAGGCGTTCAGTGCCAGAGGCTCTGATGAAGAACGTCTCCTTACCTTTCCCAGCTGACAGAGCTGCCCACCCTCCTCAGCAACTGGTCCCCTTCCATCATCGTCGGTGTGATCAGTGCCACATCTCTGACCATTCTTCTTCTGTTGTGCCTCCTTCTGAATCTCTTCTGAGGCCTTTCCCACTTTAAGGATGTTTGGGAATAAACTATGCCCACCTGGATCATTCAGGCTAATCTCCAAATATTAAGGTCAGTTATGGGCTTCCCTTGTGACTCATCTGGTAAAGAATCTCTCTGCAATGTGGGAGACCAGGGTTTGATCCCTGGGTTGGGAAGATCCTCTAGAGAAGGGAAAGGCTACCCACTCCAGTATTCTGGCCTAGAGAATTCCATGGACTGTATAGGCCATGGGATCACAAAGAGTCGGACACGACTGAGTGACTTTCACTAAAGTCAGTTATAAGCAACTTTAATTCTAGCAGTGACCTTAATTACCCTTGGATTAGGACATGCACATGCTTGGGGGGCAGTTTTCTGCCCACTGTACCCTATTAGACTTACAGGGTAGGTATTAAAGAACAGGAAGGGACATGTTTGCTGAAGGGTCCAGTGGTCATGTTTGAAGGCTGGAGACAGTGAGTCTGTGGATTATTGGAATACTTGCCACTGGTGTTACAAGTTTACTCTGAGAAAGAAGTTGAGCAAAATTTACAGGATTTAATTAGTGTAGAAAGCACAGCATCTACCAACCTCTGCGATTCTCCATATGACAAACATATTCACCCAGCAAATGCAAAGTGGAAGAAAACTAGAGAACCAAAGGAGATGAAAAGAAATGACCTGGTTCCCAGAAGGGTACCCACAAAGTGGAAACCAAAAATGAAATCCAGAAACAAAACTGAGAATAAATGGCTGAGGAACTCAAAGCAAAGGCTGCTAATTGACCACTCAGGGTGGACTCACCAAGTCATGCACAGCCAGGCACAGGCATCTCCACACTTGGCTGAAGGCAGCAGCAAAGATAGGTAAAAGCCTCATCTTGGAGCCTCTGGGAAACCTGCAGAAATAAACAAAGACATTCTGAATAAGAGCAAATGAAGCCATTGGAATGTTTCCTACAGCAAGTCAGCTACCATAATGGACTCAGGAGGGCAAGAGAATGGGAAAGTCTTATAGTGAGGGAAAGAAAAAAAAAAGTGAAAGTGAAACTCGCTTAGTTTTGTCCAACTCTTTGCAAACCCAAGGACTGTAGCCTGGCAGGCTCCTCTGTCCATGGGATTTCCCAGGCAAGAATACCAGAGTGGGTAGCCATTCCCTTCTCCAGGGGATCTTCCCAATCCAGGGATCCAACTTGGGTCCCCTGCATTGCAGACAGATTCTTTATTATCTCAGCCACCAAGGAAGCCCTACAGTGAGAAGAAAGGGATCATCAAACAAGTTTTGAGTGGCAGTTGCTGGCAGTGAAGATGGAGGTGGATTAATTTAAGAGGGGCATAATAGCATGTGATTGATTTGGGGAGCTTATTTGCATATATTTGGCTTTCTCTGGCTGTTTTTTATAAGTGAGGACAAATACTAGGGAGGCAGGCAGTTACTTATTAAGCCTTAACTGTCTAGGAAACACAGCTATAGTCACAAAAATAGATTTCATAAAATTATGGTCACCACCCACACCTCATTTAATTTTGACCCTTGGCAAGTAGACTCCCAAAATGGGGTGTAAAAGGAATCACATCCATACCCCACTCATACCTTTCACATGGCCCTACTTTGTGCAATTCCTCCAGAGATGAGGTCTTGCTGGGGTCAGAGTCATTGGGGAGCTTCCCCCTGGCCCTTCCTATCATGCTGATGTCCTTTATTCTGACTCCAGTCCAAAAACTCGCTTGTATTACAGAATCTCTTCCAATCCTCTTAAGCCCACAGAGGGCAACTCTCAGAAAGCTCTCCAAAGATTATCTCTTGCCACTGCATTTGATAAATCTGATAGAGTATCTATCAGATCTTCTAAGTGTAGTTAATGGATGTGTGAGCAAGTTTCAGCAAACAGCTCCAACCAGTATTTCTATCTCCCTGTTTCTCTGCATTTTTTCCTTTAAAAAATAAAAGACGTGAATGTCTCCAAATTTAACCACCTTTCTTATACCCACCATTGAGTCATGAGTTTAATTAGCCCCCTGATAGACCACAATGCCATCCCCCCAAAATTCAGCACAACACAGCCAATCTTTAATCCTGAGTGAATGTCCACTTGCCAGTAAATTCAACTGACTTAGCCTTAGATTTCGCATCTAAACATTCTCCCCAGGAAACAACAATATTGGGATTATATCCCATAACTCCCCAAGTACAGAGGCTATCTCTTTTTAAAGAAGACCTTGCACAACTCTGTCTAGATGCTCTAAGTATCTACATTTCCTCAGGAGCCTGAAATAGAAAATGATAACGTGTGAGGGATGGGACTTGAGGGGAAATGGTGCAGGTGCCCCAGGAGTCATGACTGAGAGGTTTCCGTGCAGATAATGGATGACTCAGACTAGAGAGGGGCAGGGCTGCCTCTGCCAGCAGAAGAATTTGAGGGGAATTTGGAGAGTCCAGTTCTACCCACTATTTATGTCTGCTCAAGAGCCCCGATGCCATCTCTCTGCACCTCACCCCTTTCTCACCAGCACTCCCATCTCACCCTGAGTGGCTTTGGTGGCATTTTGCCAGTTAATTGTCATGTCCGAGGCTTGGTCTCAATCCCCAAGTGATCTCTGCTCATGGCGATGTCACTGGTCCTTTGCTTTAACATTGATTCTTGTGTATTTATCCCTCCTTCTAAGAACTGTCCCTAGGGCTACAATCAGAAGCACAGTGATTACATGATCTGTGTCACCACTGCTGCTGCCATGGCAACCATGCCAGGCCGGTACACACCATGCTGCCTGTAATAGCTTCAGAAAACTTGCCGCCACTGGAGTTTACAGAGTGGCCTCATCTCCTCAGGAAATAGGCCATCCTTGTGCTTCTCTAATACATGGGCCACCCAGCTGGGTAAGCCTGTTTTGATGGTCTGTCTTGGAGGCACCTTGATACCGATAAAAGTATCAGTAAAAGTCCCAACAGGAACAGTGGTAATCTCACATCAGAATAATCAAAGTGGACTTACTAGAGGAATAGAGCAAATGTGTGGGGAAGATTTAGGTAAAACACAAGCTAAAATTTTATCTCCCAGAACTTGTGAAACAGAGATGCTACTGTCCATACACCTGAAGGCCTGAGGGGAACAAACAGTGCTTGAAATGTGGGAGAGAGATGCTTGGAGAAAGCTGGGAGCTGATGCCTAGCGAGATGGAGGAGCATGCAGGCAGGAGGCACAAAGGACCAGAGGCAGCTGCACAGACAGGCGGGGGAGGCAAAGGAAAGGCATGTTCATCGCTCTCCTGCAGGGTTTCCAAAGTCACATGGAAACTAAGAGGAAGAATGAAAGCCAGTCCACTGAGGCAGTCTATACAAGCCAACGTTCTGGCCCTCAGAGCACGCTGAGAGCAGTGGAAATGGACCAAGTTGGAAGATACCCTGAAGAAAGTGTTTATATCCACATCACAGGTAGAATTTCTGGAAACGCCAGACAATATTTTCATTAAATTAAAAAGCACTATTTACACCACCACATCTAGCTTCAAATGTGACTACTGATTGTATATTGTTTCAGCTCCCTGGCATGGTGAGCCCTTAAATGTCTGAGGACTCCGTTTCTTGATGCCTCTGCCTCTGGTTGGGCATATGGGGCTGGGGTGGAGGACGTGGTCAGTGCCGGGAGGACGCCTGGGCTGGACGAGAAGGGGGTGAGGTGACAGGAGGTGGCGGGTCCTCCAGGGCACAGCATACTGAGAGGACAGCTGAGGCTTAGGAGGCTGGCAGCTCTGATGCGGCCACGTTGAAGAGGAGTTTGGGGCGAGGAGGCAGGAGGTGAGGAACTGCGGAGGTTGGTGGGACTTAGGGGGCAGCTTGGTTACAGAAGGAGGCATGAGCATTCAACTGCATACGGTGAGGGTAATGAAATAAGAGTTTCCTGCAGCCATAGAAGGGGCAAGACGAGAACACATTCTGTTGAGTCTGACTGGAATTGGAGGTGTTTGTGTAAACTCAGAGTTGTAAATAGCTAGACGAATAGATAAGTGGATAGACAGATATAGGTATAAATATGTATGTTGGTGAAGATTTTTGCACATGTTTACATATAAGTGTAAGGGAGTCTGGGAAAATATGTACTTACTTTATCAACTATGGTAGAGAAGAAACGAAAGCTAGAAATGGTTTGAAGCATGTGGAGCAAGAAAAAATATGCCTGCCATAATTTGATCTAAATTGAGAAAGGGCAAAGGTCTTCTTTATAAGACTTCTCTTTGGAAAGAGATCGGTATAATCTTATTGAGGAAGGAAACCACACATGGTATATAATCCAGTGCACAGTTAAAAAAAAATTAAGCCAATTATATCTGGAGAAAATCATGGTTTAAAAAGATACATGTACCCCAGTGTTCACTGTGGCATGATTTACAGCAGCCAAGACATGGAAGCAACCTAAATGTCCATTGACAAAACAATGGATAAAGAAGATGTGGTACATATATACAATGGGATATTACTCAGCCATGAAAAGAACAAAATAATGCTCTTTGCAGCAACATGGATGAATCTAGAGACTGTCATACTGAACGGAAGTAAATCAGACAGAGAAAGACATATGATATGGTATCACTTGTATGCAGAATCTAAAACAGTGGTACAAGTGAACTTCTGTACAAAACTGGAATAGTCCTGGATGTAGAAAACAAATTTATGGTTACAAAGGGGGAAATGGCATTAGGGACAGACTGGGAGACTGGGATTAACACATACACACTGCTATGCACAAAATAGCTAATTTATAAGGACCTGCTGCATACAGCACTAGAACTCTATGTAATACTCTGTAATGACCTATGTGGGAAAAAACCTAAAAAAGAGTGGACATATATATATGTATGACTGATTCACTATGCTGTACAGCAGAAACAGAAAACTAAATCAGCTATACTCCAATAAAAATTAATTTTAAAAAAT
The DNA here is from genome assembly GCF_019320065.1 of Cervus canadensis. Taxonomy (NCBI): domain Eukaryota; kingdom Metazoa; phylum Chordata; class Mammalia; order Artiodactyla; family Cervidae; genus Cervus; species Cervus canadensis. The sequence goes on along the minus strand of NC_057399.1, from coordinate 60,323,267 downwards.
GAAGCCCAAGCAAGTTTGGTAATTTTCCAGTGTCACACACCTTTAAGCAACAGAGCTAGAAGAAGTCTTACCAAAAATAGTATCGAGACTTTCCAATCTTAATGCCACAAAGGGTTGAATCTGTACTTCTAACATGACAATTTTGCCTTTCTCAAAAATGGAAAAATAATTGTCTTTTTTTATTTGAATTTTCAAGCTTTCCTTAATGCATTTAAATAATCAAATAGCATGTAAGACTTCGAGTCTATAATACTTCAGTCTTCCTGACATAAAGGATCCTAGAACTATGTAGTGATTAGTTTTCACAGCGGATGCTGCTGGCATGTGCATGCCCCTTCCTGTGAGAAAAGTATACTGCTTCCACAGGTCATATGTTCCTTTTTTTTATTTCCCCCACTTGGTTCCATCATGAACAACCCTTGGTGTCTGAGATCCTCAAGTGAGTCCCATTAGATCCGGGCTGGTGCCAGGGGCGCAGTGTTCTAGAAGGTCATGCCCACTGACCAGAAGGTATGATCACTTTGTTTAATGTATCTTAAGGTGGCAATTAATTATTTCTCAAAATATATTCTTTTTTTTTCCTCTTATTTTGCAAGTGTTCTGGCAGGGCCATAAATATGCATTTAATTGTAGAATGTCAGTTTTGTTTAGACTGCCACTTGGCTGCCTGCCTGGCCCCACAGAAATGAGATCAAAACCCCTTTTATACATATAAACCTTGGATCTTGAACTGAATTTCACTACTAGCAGAAACTAAATTTATTATTTACTTTCCTTTTTTTTTTCTTTGTTTTTTTTGCAACAAAGCAGGTTTAATAGCCAGTGGTCAGTCCACTCAGCAGTATAGATCTGGTCATAGTCAAACTACAAGGGAGAAAGAGGATATTGGATTTTGACTTAAATATTCCCAGAAGGGTGGTTCACATACTTTTCTCTAAAGAGGGATTACCTATGAGTGCTTCAATTTCTGTTGTAGTTGGTGGTGCAGCTCCAGACAGCAGAAGGGTGGCTGTATAATTGAAAGATGGAGCTGCGTTGACAGCCTGACGCTCGCCCAGCCTCAGACTGACCATGCTGAGTTGTCACAGGGAACACAACCCACGACAGAGAGTTGTGTGTCCTCTCTCTTCTCGGCTGTGAGTTAAACTGCCTGCACAGGATCCAGCTGGACAGTAGTTCATGGAACATCATTTAAAAGAAACACACATTAATCCATAATACAAGATCTGCCATGCTATTATATAGAATATAATAATATGTATGTTATATGCATGCATGAGTGTGTGAAGTCGCTTCAGTTATATCCAACTCTGCGACCCTTGGACTGTAGCCTGACAGGCTCCTCTGTCCATAGGATTCTCCAGACAATCCCATACTATTCTTGCCTTTAACTAAATTTTCCAGTTTTCAAAATCAACAACCATCAATCAACGGTTAAAATTATAATAAATATTTTCTATGTATATGGAAGAACACTTGAACTTACAGCAGAAGTTTGCTCCATTATACACACAGAGTACACATATAATGCATTCAGTGTTCTAATCACAATAGTGTGCATTGTAGAATCCAATTTATTAATTTGCTCTTACTATTAATATTGGTGCTTCCCAGGTGGTGCTAGTGGTAAAGAACATGTTTGCCATTGCAGGAGACACGAGAATTGGGTTCACTCCCTGGGTCGGAAAGACCCTCTGGAGAAGGGAATGGCAACCTGCTCCAGTATTCTTATCTGGGAAATTCCATGGACAGAGGAGTCTGGCAGGCTACTGTCCATGGAGTCACAAAGAGTCAGATATGACTGAAGCAACTTTGCATGCATGCATTAATATTACTCATATTTTTATGCACAGCACCAAACATATACTTTTATATTTTAAATAGATGATAAATCATACAAGCAGTATTTGGACATCAAACATTTATAAATACACTATTATTTAAGTTATACAAAAGCACAAGTTACTATATTTTATGTATTGAAATTTAGGTACTACTTGGACAGTTTAGGTGTGTATTACCCAGATTTATATTTGTAATACAAAAAGGATTAACCTAAAATAATAGTCATACTTATATTTTATTTTCAAAGTTATGAATGCTGTTACTTTTATCCATGTGAATTACAGTAAAATATATTCAATTATAAATATAATCAATGATACCCACTGCTTTTAATTGTCTTGAGATTAAATTGAATAATATTTAGTGAACATTTTGCATAAGTTGTAAAAAAGTCTCAAATTATATATTATTTTTATTTCCATAAATTATCATAATTCTGAATGAAATTTATTAAGTAACAAAGTGTTAATTCATTTCTGGTCTCATTTTAATTTATAAAAGTTGCAAATTATACTATCATTAATGTACAAATGTCTGTATCTTGAATAGTGGAAAATTCATTAAATTGTTTGCAATACTGTTTTCAGATGATTGATTAAAATGCCACACAACCCAGCATTTGAATCAGTTCTAATGAGGTGGGTGAAACTGGAACCTTTTATACAGAGTGAAGCAAGTCAGAAAGAAAAACACCAATACAGTATACTAACGCATATATATGGAATTTAGAAAAATGGTAATGATGACCCTTTATGCAAGATAGCAAAAGAGACACAGATATAAAGAACAGACTTTTGGACTCTGGGAGAAGGTGAGGGTGGGATGATTTGAGAGAATAGCACTGAAACATATATATTATCATATGTGAAACAGGTCGCCAGTCCAAGTTCAATGCCTGAGACAGGGTGCTCAAAGCCAGTGCATTGGGATGACCCTGAGGGAAGGGATGGGGAGGAGGGTGGGAGGGGGGGTTGAGGATGGGGAATACATGTACACCCATGGCTGATTCATGTAGTGTATGACAAAAACCACCACAATATTGTAAAGTAATTAGCCTCCAATTAAAATAAATAAATTAATTTTAAAAATGCCACAAAACCACATCTCTAATTGAGTGTCTTTCAAAAATATTTCATAAATCATATATTATAGAATTTTAACTCTGAAGCCTTTTATATGCATGTATGTGTTTAAATACATTAACACATATTGTATATGTGTATACACATGTGTTGGCTTGTGTAATAAAAACAGACATATTAATATTTGTTAACTAGGAATGTTTTACTTCCAAATCCTTAGACTAAAAAATATAGTTTTTCTAAGAGGTATCGAGTAACATCAAAAGCATTTTGATATCTTTGCAGATACTAAAGAATATCGAGTTCCATATTATCTGTACAATTTTGTATTGAAATGGATTAGGGTAAGTCAGAAATCAGACAGAAGAATGCATTTATACATGATGACCGGGCTCTCACATTTGCATCCTGTGTCAATACCACCTAGAGTTGGGAAGGCCACGCGTTCATTCTGAAATGCCAGGAAGAGGAACAAGTCAAGGGTGGGAAACAAGAGAGAATCACAGGGTTTGGAGCTTGAGAGAAAGAAGTCGAATGTGATGAAAGTGTAGGTGGCACCGTCATAAAGAGTACAGCAGGGACATCTGAGATGATGGTGTCAAAAGTATGACCTCGGCGATTGCAAAAGAGAGCTTGTAAAGAGCTGTGCCCGGACACGCCTCAGGTGCCTCAGCCGGCAAGGCCAGCGAGGGGTCATCGAGCAGCCCATATAATGACGTCCTGAGAGATGGCTCCTTGGAAAGAGAAGCAGCAGGACTGGACGGTGCAGGAAGATGCTAAGGAAACAGAAGGAACTTAGAGAAGCGATGCTTCTGTTTCACCTCTAAGATCAAGACTTCTCTACTAAAAACGCTTCTTAAAGTAAGATCACACTGTGCATCTTTGATGATTTTGAGACTAGAGACCAGAACTAAGAAATACAAAAATCATCAATTAAGATGTTTCCTATCAATCTTCAGCTCGAGGACCTCCGCTTTTTGCCAAAGCTGATTTTTTTTCCCCAGGTAGGATAAAATGACAAAACAAGTCGATGACTTTTTAAATAGTTTCTATTACGCATTATTTTCTCACACTTAAAGATGATTTCTGTTATAGTTGGAGTTTGGGAGCTGGTGGATGACTCAGGTTCTCTGCAGAGTTTTTCCCCAAAGACTTATCACCCCAGGATCAGTCATGTATTATATTCCTTCCCTCTAATTCTGGTGGTTTTTTTTTTTGGCACAAATATCTCTCTCCTTCTATTAAGGTTCATCATACTTCACCTGCTGAAACTTCCTCTCCTTTATCCAGTAATCCAGAGGAGAAAAAAATTTCCATTCCTTACACATTTCATTACATAAGTCTTAGACATTTCTTACACAACTTGTTTTGGGAAATATACAAATCCAGCTCTATCAATTCAGCATTTTCCTCTGTAATATTCCTAACACCAATGTATACATACTAGAAAAACTCAAGTAGGTACTATTTAGTAAGCAGCAGGCAGCATCTCTCGGTAGCTCTAATGTCTGTAAGTTACCTCCATTATCTTTTGTATGTATTGTTCTTCAGCTGGTTTTAAATCTTCACTTTTGGCTGAAAACAGTAAAAGATATGGAACATAATATTGAGAACAAATCATAGTTCCTGCCTTCAAAAAGCTTAAAATTTAGAAGGAGGCATAATACGAACCACTCAGAAAAACAAAACAAAACCTGTAATCCAGATATCAGCTAAAGTCTCCATTTGTTTTCCATTTATGACTGCTTTCCTATCAAATATGTAACTAATAAGAAATGATTGTATATAGCTAGATGTTATCTGTTTTTCACAATACAATGAATCATAAGCTGTCCACAAATTTACCTGGATTTCATACATGAATCGTAGCATTGGCACATCATTTGTGTGTATGTTAAAAATAGTGTTCTGTTTATATTTTAACTTTTGGAAACTTTGAAATAATTGCAAGCAATACAGACAATTTTGTTTGTATTATTTTTATACAATTCCAGTTGTATGCTGGCTAACAGGTCTTTTATAAAATGATAATGGAAAATTTGTTTCTTTCAGTTTAAAAATAACATTGCACCATAAACTCAGATTTCATTCTAACAATGAATCACTTTGATGACTTGAAGTAGATTTAAAGATGACCAAAACATAGAGTAGAAAAAACAACAGCTATATTTTACAGGATCACAGATTTTAGTAAAATCTCACAACTGAGATGAAAGGAATGAGGCTTATAAAACCTTGAAATACTAAATTAATTTAAGTAACAATTTATTGTAGCCAAAAATATGATATCTATATATTTATTATTTGCGTCACATAAAATTATTATCTTTTTACTATTATAATCAAAGTAATAAGAACTGGCAAAAATAAAAACTTAAAATGTAATGCCACTGATATTTTTATTTCATGTGCTTTGCACAAGACCAACTAATGTGCCATCAAATGTGATAAACTCTGTGTAATCTAAAGTATTTTATAATTTTAAATGTTTTGTTCTTAGTCTCATGACTCTAAGAGATAACAAGGACTTAAATGTAAGAGCATCATTGCAAATATAAGTGTATTTGAATGAGCATGTATTTCCACAATTCCATGAATTGCATTAGTTGTAACATAATATTTTCGTTGTAATTTTGCTAAGTGTCTTATGCTACACTATGATTGTGTTGAACTCAAACTTTTGAAAAATTAAAAAAAAATGAGCAAAATCTACAAATAAAATAAATTGCCTTGTTTCCACAGTTAACCTTTCAGAAAGAGCTTAAAATATTAACTGATATCAAAATACCATGTATGTGCCTCCAGGCTTAGATCTATGCAACATTTTACTATTTCACTCTGAAAACATTCAGAGAGGTCATTCCTTTCTGTCCCAGCAAGGTCACCTTGAAATCCTTTAGTGAGTTGTTGGAGATCAGCTGTAGAAAGGACTATACCAAGAACTTGACCAGTTTTCTCTGAAATGGTATGTGTTCAACCAGCCCATGCATATTTAATATTTAATACGGAAAACTGAAAAATATCGAGTCCATTAAACTGTATAGGTACAGTATTATTCTAAAGCACACTTTCTTCATATGTATCTTAGCTATATTTATATGTTTGACAGACTGATAAGCTCTGTATAACTACTGAAATGTCATGAAGCATTGGAATAAATGGAAGTAATTTCTATAGAGTAAACTCATACTAATTTATCACAGGTGTTTTTAGAAGGGGATCAAAGGCAGGCAGACAAACTGACTGGATGAAATAAATCTGTTTTCAATTCTAAGTAATTTTACAAATTCTAACAATGACAATTTAAGTTTTAACTTAGAACAGGATGTAAGTTGTGCAGATGAGAGCCAGTGGAGGTCAGAGAATCAGTTTCACTCACTCCCCTCACTTGTTCATTCAAAACATATCATCTAATTTTATTAGTACCAGGCACTGTGAATTCATATATGTCTGTGAGCAAGAAATTTTCTCAAGGGGACCTTGGTCTAGCAGGAAACACCAAAGAACTCAATAACTGTATTATGAAATGACAGCTACAACAATGGAATGTATAAAGTGAAATTCACCCATCCACTCAACAAATATTTAGGCTCCGGTGCCAGGCACCACTGAGGTTCTCAGGGTGTATCAATAAAGGACACGCTGACACCTACCCTCTACCATCCTACTTTAACCTGAGGGAGAGAGATGATAAGGGAGACACTTAACATGTATTTTTGTAGTATATAAGAAAATGATAAGTTCTATGGGAAAAAAAAGAGAAGGAAAATAAAAGGAACTGGGAGCTGGGAGAGAGATAAAGACACAATATTAAATAGGCTTTCTTGAGCCAACACAATAATTTGAGCAAAGACTAGAAGAGATGAAGATATTAGTGAACCAAGTATTGGGGGAAAAGGTATTTCAAACAACAAAGTAAAGGTCGCAGAAGGGACTGTCCATGTTCAAGGACGGGAAAGTGAGCTGGAGATAAAAGCGATCAGAAGATATTTTTCTATGTTGGAAAAATGTTTAACTTGCTGGAAACTTTTTAACTACAAGTGCAGTTACTTTTATTGATATATATAACTATTCTAGTTATCTAACTATTCTCATGTGGGCTTTGTTAGTGCCTTTTAAGGAATTTGTACATTTGATCTAAGTTGTCAAATGTATGGACATAAAGTTCTTCATAACGATTCCATAAAGTTATTCTTTTAATATTATTAGGATTGTATTCTCATCTTTCAATCCTGATGTTGATTATTTTGTCTTTTAAGAATGTTATACTAGTTTGTCTAATTAATCTTTTCAAAGAATCAGAAATGTTTTCTTTGATTTTTCTTTATTGTTTTTCTCTTTGCAATTTGATTGATTCTTATCTGTATAATCTTCTTCCTTCTGCTTACTTTGTTTCCTTCTACTTTCTTAGTGTGATATGTAAATAATTAACTTCAGAACTTTCTTCTTTCATAATCTAATCATTTAACATTTTGTTTCCTACTAAATACCACTCTTTGTGCATCCCCAAAATTTTGATTCATAGTGTTTTACTTCAATTTAAAATATTTTCTAATTTTTTTTATAATTTGCCTATAGAGTCATATGTCTTTTAGAAGTATGTTAATTTCTAAATGTTTAGGGATCTTTCATATAACTTTTATTGTTGATTTCTAATACAATGCTTTCATCATCAGAAAACAGACATTGTATTATTTCAGTTCTTGTTGATTTCTAAAGGATTGCTTTATGGCCCAGAACATCATCTATCTTTGAAAATGTTTTATGTGCATGTGTCAAGAATGCTTATTCTGATGTGTTGACTCAAGGGATCTATAAACGTCCTGTAGGTTTAGTTTGTTGATCGTACTGATCTGTTGTTCCATAGCCTTATTGATTTTCAAACTACTTAATTTTTTTCAATCAATTATGAGAGTTGTGGCTTGATCTTGTTTTCTTAATATTTTACCATTTTTTTACTCATGTTATTTGAAAATTGTTAGGCACAAACACAAGACTGCGATTTCTTTTTAGTGATTCAGTCCTTTTATCATTACATAATGTCCCTCTTAATCTGCACTAATATTACTAGTTTAGATGTCTACTTTATCTTATACTTATGCATTTACTCTAGTTTTTTAAATTCATGTTGGCATTTTATATTGTTTTCCCAGACTTCTACTCTTAATCTGCATATGTATTTGTATTTAAATTGGGATTCTTATGGATTATATATAGTTGAGTCTTGCTTTTTCATCGAATTTGAGCATTTAGATGTAAATATTAGACTATTTATAGCTATTTATTGATTTGGTTGAAACAGAATTTGCCATTTTTCTAGTTTCTTTTTTTAAAATTTGCTTCATCATTCTTTTGCCTCATATTCTTCTTGAAAATGAAATAGCTTAATATTTTTTATGATCCCAATAAGTTTTAATACATTTCCATGATTTGGTACTTAGTTTTACTGTTTATTCAAATACATTTAATGATTGTGTAGATCATGTATCTATAAATTACACCTTTGACTCCTTCCTTAATAATGGTCTGACTTCACATGCAATGTAAGAATTTTACAATCAAATGCTCTTAATTTCCTTTTTCTATTTTTTTTTTTTGCTATTTAAATAAATTTTTACTTTTGTATCTTATAAACCCACTGCATTTTGCTATTTTAATCTGTACTCAATATTTCATCAAAGAAAATCAAAATAAGCCAAATATTTTATATTTATAACTTAAATATTAACAATGATTTTCATATCTTAGCATTGATCCAGTTTTATCTTATATTATTTCTATCTATTTTTTTTTAGATTTCACCATATAGTTATTCTGTTCAATAATGAAATTTCTCATTTTCTATTTGTTTAAAAAAATAGTCTTTATTTCGCCTTAATTTCTAAAAATAGCTCACATTTAGGTCTTTAATCCATTTTGATCTTACATTTAGGTTTTTAATCCATTTTGAATTCATCTTTGTGTATGGTATTAGAAAATATTGTAATTCCATTCTTTTACAGGTGGCTGTCCAGTTTTCCCAGCACCACTTTATGAAGAGACTATCTTTTTTTCCGTTGAATATTCTTACCTCCTTTGTCATAGGTTAATTGACCATAGGTTAGTGGGTTTCTTTCTGGGCTTTCTATCCTGTTATATTGATTTATATATCTGCTTTTGTGCCATCAAATGAAACCATAAATAAAGCCAAAAGAAAATCCATAGAATGGGAGAAAACATTTTCATATGATGTGATCAAAGAAGGATCAATTTCCAAAATATACAAAAAGCTCATAAGATCAATATCAAAACAAACAACCCACTCAAAAAATGGACAAAAGACATAAATAGACATTTCTCCAAAAAAGACATCAGTCTGCCAGTCAGTTCAGTTGCTCAGTTGTGTCCGAATCTTTGTGACCCCATGGACTGCCACACACCAAGCTTCCCTGTCCATCACCAACTCCCGGAGCTTGTTCAAACTCATGTCCATTGAGTTGGTGATACCATCCAATCATCTCGTCCTCTGTTGTCCCCTTCTCCTGCCTTCAATCTTTTGCGGCATCAGAGTCTGTTACAATGAGGCAGTTTTTCCCATCAGATGGCCAGAGTATTGGAGTTTCAGCTTCAGCATCAGTCCTTTCAATGAATATTCAGGACTGATATCCTTTAGGATGGACTGGTTGGATCTCCTTGCAGTCCAAGGGACTCTCAAAAGTGTCATCCAATACCACAGTTAAAAAGCATCAAATCTTCAGTGCTCAGCTTTCTTTATGGTCCAACTCTCACATCCATACATGGCTACTGAATAAACCATAGCTTTGATTTGACAGACCTTTGTAGGCAAGGTGATGTCTCTGTTTTTTAATATGCTGTCTGGGTTGGTCATAGCTTTTCTTCCAAGGAGCAAACATCTTTTAATTTCATGGCTGCAGTCACCATCTGCAGTGATTTTGAAGCCCCGAAAATAGAGTCTCTATTTCCATTGTTTCCCCATCTATTTGCCATGAAGGGATGGGACCAGATGCCATGATCTTAATTTTCTGAATGCTGAGTTTTAAGCCAACTTTTTCACTCTCCTCTTTCACTTTCATCAAGAAGCTCTTTAGTTCTTCTTCACTTCCTGCCTTAAGGATGGTGTCTTCTGTGTATCTGAAGTTATTGATATTTCTCATGGCAATCTTTCACTTTTTGTTTCCACATCTGGAAATCTTTCACTTTCACTCCTGGCAATGTTCACTTTCAAAAAAGACATAGAAATGGCCAAAAGACACATGAAAAGATGACCAACATCAGTAGTTTTCAGAGAAATGCACATCAAAACTACAGTGAGGGATCACTTCACCCAGGTCAGAATGGCCATCACCAAAACGTCTACAAACAATAAATGCTAGAGAGGGTGTGGAGAAAAAGCAACCCTCCTATGCTGCTGGTGGCAATGTAAACTGGTGCAGCCATTATGGAGAACAGCATGCAGTGTTCCTACAAAGCTAAAAATAGAAATAATATGATCCAGCAATCCCACTCCTAGATATATTTCCAAAGAAGACAATAATGCAAATAGACACATGCTATAGCATCACTATTCATGACAGCCAAGACATGGAAACAACTTAAATGCCCCAATGGGAGGAATGGATACAGAAGATGTGGTACATATATACAACGGAGTATTACTCATCCAAAAAATGAAATAGTATTATTTGCAGGAACATAGACAGACCTGGAGATTATCATTCTAAGTGAACTTAGTCACACAGAGAAAGACAAATATCATTATATCACTTATATGTGGAATCTTAAAGAAACACAAATGAATTTATTTCCAAAACAGAAATAGACTAAAAGACACAGAAACTAAACTTGTGGTTACCAAAGGGGAAAGTAGAGGGGAGGGATAAGTTAGGAGGGTGGGATTAACACACACACTATTAAATATAAAATAGATAACCAAGAAGGACCTATTGTACAGCGCAGAGAGCTATACTCTATAGTAGTTAATAAACTCTAAGGGAAAGGAATCTGGAAAGAACATACATGAATCACTTTGCTATACACCTGAAACACATGAAATTGTAAATCAACTACACCTGAAGCAAAACTTTTCTAAAAATACTTCAAACGTTTGACAAATTTTTTAAAAAGTCAAGATTTTGTATATTGTACAGACTTGCCTCTCTGTTAAAAGAGGAACAAAGCTCTTTTTATCTTTCCACACCTTAGTCTGAAGCTGGAAACTCCCTGCTGCATTTGTCAAATGCATACATGAAAAAAAAGAAGTAGCATTTTCCTTACATGTTATGTTATATACTAATCTATCTGTATTACCTCATATACTAGCTAAGAGAAAGAACAATGTCTACCTTATCTTTATCTTTTATATTTTATCTGCAAGTGTCTCCCAAAGGGACGTTCTCAAGGCTGTGAAACACTTTCCAATTGCTATTTTTTTTAGTATACAAAATCTTGTCAGAGGAAGTAACTAAAATATTAATGTTGTAGAGACATTTATAGTATGAGAGAAACAATTTTCTCTCAGCATATCAAAGGGAATTTTCAAGTAATACTTTAAATTCAGCTTCTAGTGAATAAGAATTTTCCCACGTAGCTAGAACCATATACCTCTTCACCCTAGCTGCACCTCGTCGGACCAAGCTTCATGAGAGAGGTGTTGTCATGTCATAAATTGTTTTACCCTCTTTACCAGTAGGTTGTTTGGGATGATTCATAGGCATAGGACTGATTGCAGGAAGGTCGATTCTATCACTTAGCTAAAAGTAACGTATTTAGCTTCACTTCATCTATTATTTCCTTAACACACTTAAATGAAATACCTCCTCACAGAATATTTTTCAGAAGTAACAGAATGCCACTGTTCATAGGAAAAAAGTTCAGAAAACCTATTAGATGCGTTTATAGTAAGATGAGGATAAAACCAAAGTGGAAAACATTTTATCATCTTTAAAATTTGTGAGATAAACCCAAATGAAATCTTGTTCCTCCTTTGTGGCATGTACCTTTGTCTATCTTATCGAATACTTATTTGATAACGGTTTCATCCTATCCCCATATACACACACAATTATAAGTATATAGTGTCAGAATTATCTATTTGTAGCACCCAGCCTTATTCCTTGCTCAAATAAATGTTCAAAAAGAAGGAATTAATATTGTTAGAAATATAAACTCTTTGCACAACCTCAAAATGTATACACAAATGGATCCCTTGCAAATGCTGTTAGAAACAGTCCTGACCATTTTTTTTAATGAATAGGATTGAAGAAAGGACTCTCCCAACCAGTTCTGCAAATCCTACCCCAAGACACCCCCACATGCCTGTTATATACATTTTAAAAAAGACTGAATGAAGCAGAATTTTAAGAGATTTAAAAAGCTGGCAGGAAATAATAAACATGATAAACTTAAAAAATGAGTTCTGAAAATTAGAAAACATTTGAGAACAAAAATATGACTAAGGAGACCAGAAGACTGGATATGGCCCTTAGGTGTGTTTATGTAACAAGATAAAACATGTGGTTCTGTGTCATGTTCATTTCTATGAGGGCATAATAATATCCATCTGACTTTCTCCTGACTCCTCACAACAAATTACAATGCTCTTGGATTATAAACACAGTTTGTGTAATCCAAACATAGCTATGTAACTAATGGGGTGTTTACGTTTATTATCAGTGTTTAATGCATTTGTTTATATTTTAAAGTGCTTTATTAGAAGTAAAGATGAATTGCCCAAATTGAAAATTGTTCATGAAATGAGGACTTAGATCTTTAAATCTTTCATCATGAACATGGCTTTGACACACAGAAGAAATTGACTGATTCTGGTATATTTTTTCTTTGCCAAACACTATTTGTTACATTTCAGAGTTGCTTTGTTATTTTACAATTTATCACCTAAAATGTAATATAAAATTCCTTGATGTCTCTGTCTTCTAAAAGTCTTCTAAAAGCTAAAGAAGGATTTACATTTTGCAGTGAATTTGGGAAAGTGGATATAGATCATTTAGAACAAAATTCCCCCCTTCTATTCCAATTCCTTAATATATTATGGTTACTGGGTCTATTTCTGTCTGGTCTTTTAGCCATTTGGAGCTTATTTTTGTATATAGTGTGAGGGGGTGTTCTAACATCATTGATTTACGAAGCTGTCTAGTTTTCCCAACACTACTTGCTGAAAGACAGTCTTTTCTCCATTGTATATTCTTGCCCCTTTTGTTGAAGAATAATTGACCATAGGTGTGTAGGTTTGTTTCTGAGCTCTCTATTATGTTCTGTTGAGCCACACATCTGTTTTTATGGCAATACCATGCTATTTTAATTACTATAGCTTTGTAGTCTGAAATTTGGGAGGGTTATGTCTCTTGCTTTGTTCTTTTTCTTCAGGATTGCTTTGGCAATTCTGGGCCTTTTATGCTTCTTACTGGGTCTATTTATGAATACTTGTCCTCTCTTCTATGTTACAAGGAAATCTCCCTGGGTTAGAAATATCCACCAAACCTTAAAACCTAGAAAAGTCTTCCTGAAGCCACTTGGGAGAGAACTGCCAAGGCCACACATAGCCTGTGTTCCTTCTAATTGAAGGTTCAGTTCAGTTGCTCAGTCATGTCCAACTCTTTGCGACCTCATGAATCGCAGCTCGCCAGGCCTCCCTGTCCATCACCAACTCCCAGGGTTCACCCAAACTCATATCCATGGAGTCGGTGATGCCATCCAACCATCTCATCCTCTGTCATCCCCTTCTTCTCCTGCCCTCAATCTTTCCCAGCATCAGGGTCTTTTCAAATGAGTCAGCTCTTCGCATCATGTGGCCAAACTATTGGAGTTTCAGCTTCAACATCAGTCCTTCCAATGAACATCCAGGACTGATCTCCGGTTAGCATAGCATTTTAACATCCAGCTGCTTCCGTGGTGGCTTGGACAGTAAAGAATTCACCTGCAATACAGGAGACCTGGGTTTGATCCCTGGTTTGGGATGATCTCCTGGAGAAGGGCATGACAACCCACTCCAGTATTCTTGCCTGGAGAATCATGGACAAGTGAGCCTGCAGGCTACAGTCCATGAGGTCACAAAGAGTTGGACATGACTGAGTGGCTAAGCATTGAGGATGTTAAAATATAGAAAATGAAGTCTGAAGATACTTTAAGAATTAAATGAAGTATAGTCATCATCCTGAAATGGGACTCCTGAGAAGACAATTTCATCCAGTCCAAACACTGTCTTTGACTGGAATGAAAATAAAACTGCCAAATCCCTCCTTGTTTATGTTAAGACCCCCACCCCACCCAATGGTCATCATCTCACCTGAACCACTACCTCTGAGGCTTTTCTTGAGTAGAAGAGTATAACTTGATCTGTTTTCCTCCTCCATTTAAGAGAGTGTCAGCTCTAATCTCATCACAATTTACATATTTAGTTACTCAGGTCACTCTAGAGTTTATTTTTCAACAACTTCAATTATCTTTATACACATGCTTAGTTGCTCAGTTGTGTTTGACTCTTTACAGTCCCATGGACTGTATACTCCCAGACTCCTCTGTCCATGGAATTCTCCAGGCAAGAATACTGGAGTGGGTTGTCATTTCCTTTTCCTAGGGATATTCCTGACCCAGGGATCAAGTCTGCATCTCCTGCAATGGCAGGCAGGTTCTTTACCACTGAGGCACCTGGGAAGCCCTACTCCTTCTCATGTTAGCTTCTAAATCCATCTTCTTTCTCAGGATTGCTAATATAAGAATCCCTGGTGAATTCAGTATCCACATAGATCCTGTACATTAGGCAAGTCCACTTGTGCTAACGTTGTTCAGTCACTAAGTCATGTTTGACTCTTTATGACCCCATGAACTAGCAGTCCAGGATGCCCTGTCCTTCACTATCTCCCCGAGTTGGCTCTAACTCATGTCCACTGAGTCAGTGATGCCATCCAAGCATCTCATCCTCTGTCACCTCCTTCTCCTCTTGCCCTCTATCTTTCCCAGGATCTGGGTCTTTTCTAATGAATCAACTCTTTGCATCAGGTGGCCAAAGCATTGGAGCTTCAGCTTCTGCATCAGCCCTTCCAATGAATATTCATGGATGACTTCCTTTAGAATTGACTGGTTTGATCTCCTTCTGCTATCAGTTCAGTTCAGTTCAGTCACTCACTCCTGTCCGACTCTTCATGACCCCATGAACCGCAGCGTGCCAGACATCCCTGTCCATCACCAACTCCCAGAGTCCACCCAAACCCATGTCCATTGAGTTGGTGATGCCATCCAATCATCTCATCCTCTGCCGTCCCCTTCTCCTGCCTTCGATATTTCCCTGGATCAGGATCTTTTCCAATGAGTCAGCTCTTCGCATCAGGTGGCCAAAGTAATGGAGTTACAGCTTCAGCATCAGTCCTTCCAATAAACACCCAGGGCTTATCTCCTTTAGGATGGACTCATTGGATCTCCATGCAGTCCAAGGGACTCTCAAGAGTCTTCTCCAGCAGCACAGCTCAAGAGCATCAATTCTTCGGTGCTCAGCTTTCTTTATAGTCCAACACACATCCATACATGACCACTGGAAAAACCATAGCCTTGACCAGATGGACCTTTGTTGGCAAAGTAATGTCTCTGCTTTTTAATATGCTGTCTAGGTTGTTCATAACTTTCCTTCCAAGGAGTAAATATCTTTTAATTTAATGACTGCAATCACCATCTGCAGTGATTTTGGACCCAGACAAATAAAATCAGCCACTGTTTCCCCATCTATTTGTCATGAAACGATGGAACCAGATGCCATGATCTTAGTTTTCTGAATGTTGAGCTTTAAGCCAACTTTTTCACTCTCCCCTTTCATTTTCATCAAGAGGCTCTTTAGTTCTTCTTCACTTTCTGCCATAAGGGTGGTGTCCTCTGCATATCTGAGGTTATTGATATTTCTCCTGGCAATCTTTATTTCAGCTTGTGCTTCCTCCAGCCCAGCGTTTCTCATGATGTACTCTGCATATAAGTTAAATAAGTAGGGTGACAATATACAGCCTTGACGTACTCCTTTTCCTATTTGGAACCAGTCTGTTGTTCCATGCCCAGTTCTAACTGTTGCTTCCTGACCTGCATACAGATTTGTCAAGAGGCAGGTCAGGTGGTCTGATATTCCCATCTCTTTCAGAATTTTCCACAGTTTATTGTGACCACACATTGAAAGGCTTTGGGCATAGTCAATAAAGCAGAAATCAACGCTTTTTCTGGAACACTCTTGCTTTTTTGATGGTCCAGTGAATGTTGGCAATTTGATCTCTGGTTCCTCTGCCTTTTCTAAAACCAGGTTGCATATCTGGAATTTCATGGTTCACATATTGCTGAAGCCTGGCTTGGAGAATTTTAAACATCAATTTACTAGCATGTGAGATGAGTGCAATTGTGTGGTATCTTGAGCATTCTTTGGCATTGCCTTTCTTTGTACAAAAATCACAAAATGTATATTTGTGTACATAGACTATGTAAAGGGAAGTATTTCTTCAGTGGTGAAACACTCCTGGTTGTTGACAAAGCTGGCCCTCACTCTGACAAAAGAGAAGGTAGCCTCTCTAGATGCCTTGGTATCAGCAGGCTGCATGTCTGCTACATGTCAAGTCACCACTTTGAGGAATTAGGGAGTCATCTGAGGGCTTTATGTACTCACTCATTTTCTTACATCTCTTTCACTTACTGTTTGCAGTATCTATATTTAAATGAACAAAAATCAACTTTGACTGGGTCAAAGTCATTGTTCTTGCCTATCTTGGAACCTGACAGAGTTTAGCATCTCTGATTTGGCTTCATCCTGTCCAATGAGTTTGCTCACCACGCCTCCCCCATCATGCCCTACAGACACAACCATTTGGCTATTACCAATATCCACACCATGTCAAAAACCTATATTTCAGATGATATTGGGCAAAAGCAATGTGGTATGGAATATTATTCAACCATAAAAAAGAACAAAATAATGCCATTTGGAGCAACACAGATGGACCTAGAGGTTATCATACTGAGTGAAGTAAGTCAGAAAGAGAAAGACAAATATTGTATGGTATCACTTCCGTGTGGATTCTAAAAAACAACAACAACAAAAAAATAAAACAATGATACAAATGAACTTATTTACAAAACAGAAATAGACTCACAGATTTTGAAAGCAAACTTATGGTTACCAAATGGGAAAGAGGAGGAGGGATACATTAGAAGATTTGGATTAACATATACACACTACCATAAATAGATACACAACAAGGACCTACTGTACGGCACAATGAACTCTACTCAACACTCTGCAGTGGCCTATGTGAGAAAATAATCTGAAAGAGTGGATATATGTGCATGTATAACTGAATCACTTTGTTGTACACCTGAATCTAAAACAATGTTGTAAATCAACTATATTCCAATAGATGTTTTTAAAACATCTACATTTCAAGTAATTCACCACTTCCTACTTGCCTTTTCAGTGCAATTTTCTAGAATTCATATTCCTAAAATCTTCACCCCAAGTGAGCTCTCTAACCCACTGAAGCTGACAGCTTTTGTGGCATAATATATCCCATAGTCAATATCCCTTTTCATCTGACTTACTGTTTATAATTAAAAGCATAGCCTTGAGCACTTTCTCAATTCCAACACACTTTTTTTCTAGAGAATTTATGTGCCCCAAACTCCAACCCTCATTTATTCAACTTCTTGTCTTCCCACTTCTGAATCTGAACAAATACATAATGCTTTTAATAGTTTAAATTCATCAGTACAACTTCCATTGTGCCCTTAGTTCTATTCTAAGCCACTGTTATTTTTCACAGATCATTCATTCACCCACTCTCAGAGAGTTACTTAACACTTCTCATCTTCTTATTAATATTCAACACATTTTTCCTTCCTGACTCTCAGCTGATCTTTGCCTCTTAGAAAACTGAAAAAATAACAATGAATTTTCATCCTATTTCTAAATCTAACAACTCACCCACATTTAGATGCACAGGCCTCTTTAGAAGGGCTTCCCAGTTGTCACAGAGGTAAAGAATCCACCTGCCAATGTATCAGACTCAAGAGATATGGGTTTGATCCTTGGATAAAGAAGATACCCTGGAGGAAGAAATGACAATCCACTCCAGTATTCTTGCCTGGGAAATTCCATTGACAGAGGAGCCTGGTGGGCTACAGTCATGGAGTCATGAAAGAGCTGGACATGGCTGAGTGACTGAGCGCACACACACACACATTTTTAGAAAAGATGCACTTCCTATTTTCCAGTATAATGAAACACTTCATGAGCCCTGATCACCTTTCTAGAAAAGGACTTAATCCCATCTAATCTTTCTCCAGTTTCATGAATTTTCCTTTGATGAATATATTGTCCATCAGTATGCCAATATGTTATGGTTGTATTCATTCTTAAAAGCAGACAACTGTATTATTTGCAGCTTAGACTCCTCTGCCCTTCTTCAGTAAAATACCTTATAAGGCTTGTTACGCTTTGTCTTAAATTCCCCACGTTCATGCTCCCTATAACACTTAACCAAGCTCTCACCCTTACCATAACAAAAGCAGATTAGAGGTCTAATCTAAAATGTAATTCTCAATCCTCTCTTCACTGCTCATTAGCATCTGGCAGTGTTTATTTCTTTTCTCTGTCTGCATTCAATCATTCCCTTGGATAATTGTCTAGTCCATGGTGATAAATATCATTGATATTCTGTTGCATCTCAATTTACATCTTCTTCCCTGGCCTTCTCTGTCAAGCCTATGTTCACTTACTCAGCTGCCAGCTCTGTTATTTCATTTGAATACTTAACAGACGTCTTGATCTCACCATGCTCCAAGAGGAGTTTTCAGTTTCCAATCTACCCCATTATATGTCTCCCATATTATTCCTTATATCAATGGCAATGTAATAATCCACTCAGGCCAACAATCTGAGTCATCCTTGGCTATTCTCTTTCAACATGCATTTAATTTATCCAAAAATTCTGTCAACTCTCTTAAAAATACATACAGAATGTGAGTGCATGTCACCACTCACTGCTTCTTTGTAATTTAAAAATATTCTTGGCCTTTCTTTCTGGTACAAGGATATCAGCATTGTACCTGGTGATCAGGGAACTTTGGAAACTTGGTGGCATTTAGGGTTCAGGGGGCCTGTGAAGCACTGGCACAAAGTCAGTGTGACAGGTGGAAGGGTGCATCTAGAACTGATGGAGAGCTGTTATTCTGGCATGGCTGAGCTTTGAACAAAGAAATTTATTGTGTAAATAAGTAAGTGCTTAGGTGACATGTTTCTTAACATGGAGAAGGGATTTTTTTGTTGTTCAGTTGCTCAATCGTTTCTGATTCATTGCAACCCCATGGACTGCAGCACACTAGGCTTCCCTGTTCCTCACTATCTCCAGGAGTTTGCTCAAACTCATGTCCACTGAGTCGATGATGCCATCCAACCATCTCATCCTCTGTTTCCCCCTTCTCCTGCTGTCAATCTCTCCCAACATCAGGATCTTTTCCAATGAGTTGATTCTTTGTGTCAGGTGAAGAAGGGATATAAGCACAGAAATACTGATGCATATACAAATACATACATATTACAGACACAAACTCATGAGTGCATAAATACACACAGGTTACTGTAGTGATGGCTATCATATATATGTAATCTGTGTGTGTGCTTTTACTTTAGTTGTGCCTGACTCTCTGTGACTCCTTGGACTGTAGCCCACCAGGCTCCTCTGTTTATGGGATTCTCCAGGCAAGAATACTGGAGTGGGTTACCAGTTCCTTCTCCAGGGGATCTTCTTGACCCAGCGATTCAACATGCCCTGCATCTCCTGAGTCTGTTGCATTGGCAGGCAGATTGTTTACCACAGCTCCACCTGGCAATCCCATCGACTCTACTTACTATTGATTAGGGAGGAATGAACTTCCATGTTGATGATGAGGGTGCAGGTGCACACCGTAGAAATGTGGGTGTTTGAAATGAATGGCTAAATGTCTGAGACATCTGGAAAAGCCTCTGTGGAGGCTGTTAGTTCCCTCCCTAGCTCGGATCACAGTGAAATGAATAATTACCATAACAGTTTCAGCAAGAGATGAAAGTGTTTCTGAGAACATCGGTCATCGAACTAGAAATTTCCAATTGATTCAAACTGAGTCAACACCTTCTTAAAAACAAAAACAGTCCTGGGAAACTGATGGATGGCTCCATGTTTCTCTTTAAAAAAAGGTAGACCTTTATATAAGTAGCAACAGTTACTTATCTTTCTACATCATAAACAGACATGTTCCTGAACATCATGCCTTTTTACCGTCTATCAAATCTATTTTACCTTATTTCTGATGCATGATTTCACCTGCCATCACTGAGTCCCATTAGTCAATGATGGCTAATAATTATCTAAACCAATGGGTATTTTCTTCTTAAAGATGAATCTTAGGGAGTGAATATAATAAATATTAAATGTCAAATAATGGTAGTTATAGACTACTGAGAAAGTTTCTAATTACTTAAAATTCAGTCATAAAAACATTTTTATTGTACTGATGCATATAGGCCCACCTTCCTTAATGACATAAGATTAGAGAATGATGGAAACAGACATTTATCAAATGCTCATTCAATTTCCCCATTTGTGCAGTGTGGACAACAACAGTACATACTTTACAGAGTTGTGAGGAGAAATGTGTTAAGTGCTTCACAGACAATAAGTGCTTAATGTGTTAGTTGTTATTATTAATACCATTCTAGATGATAATGTGTATGCTGTGTGCTCAGTCGTGTCTGACTCTTTTGTGACCCAGGCTTTTCTGCCCATAGAATTTTCCAACAAGAATATTGGAGTGAGTTGTCATTTCCTCCTCCAGGGGATCTTCCTGATCCAGGGATTGAACCTGGGTATGCTGTATGGCACATGAGTTGTTTACCAGTAACACTGCCTGGGAAGCCCTAGATGATGTTAACCTAGACATAGAGTACACATTCTCTTTTCTTGGGCAATTCACACAAAACGTATACAGAGAATGAGTTATCAGTGAATTCATATCATAATGTATTTATTTTTGTGTGTGTGTGTGAGTTAAGTTTTATTTGGGGTAAAATGAGGACTGCAGCCCAGGAGGCAGCATCTCAGATAGCTCTGAGAGACTGCTCTCAAGCAGCAGTGGGGGAAAGACAATATATAGGGTTTTGGGAAAGGGAGAGTTCAATACCATGAAGCACTCATTTTACAAAAGGCTTTTTGTTAGTCTTCAGGATCTGATATCACCAGGAAGGGATTTAGTGTTTCTCTAGATATGAGGAGATGCAAGGATTGAGATAATAAAATCTGTCCCTAAAAACATCCAACTATCTAAAGACCTGTCCCACCAGATTCCCTGGAGCACAGAGTGCCTCACTCAAGCCTGAACTCCCTCAGGGGTTGTTGAAGGTCAACAGCTATAGCAGCATGGGGTTCAATCTCTGTAGATGCCTTTGTCGTTCAGTCGTTGGCAATGCTCTTGGTACATGCCAACTTGTAGTTGACATGGCCCCCTAGTGGTCATAAATCTGACCATACTTTGGCGGGCATTTCATGACCATTTTGTTCTGCATTTCTGGGAAGGCTCGTTCCCAGTTATGAAGAAGGTTTTTGTTGATAAGTCACTCAATGTGCTATTATTGGACTAGGTCTTAATAGTCAAAGATCTCTGGACACCTGTCTTCTAGCTATGGTCATCAATGAATATAGTAAAGTTGCAGGATATAAAATTAACACACAGAAATCCCTTGCATTCCTATACACTAACAATGAGAAAACAGAAAGAGAAATTAAGGAAACAATATCATTCACCATTGCAACAAAAAGAATAAAATACTTAGGAGTATATCTACCTAAAGAAACAAAAGACCTATACATAGAAAACTATAAAACACTGATGAAAGAAATCAAAGAGGGCACAAATAGATGGAGAAATATACTGTGTTCTTGGATTGGAAGAATCAATATTGTTAAAATGAGTATACTACCCAAAGCAATCTATAGATTCAATGCAATCACTATCAAGCTACCAACAGTATTCTTCACAGAACTAGAACAAATAATTTCATAATTAGCATGGAAATACGAAAAACCTTGAATAGCCAAAGCAATCTTGAGAAAGAAGAATGGAACTTGAGGAATCAACCTGCCTGACTTCAGGCTCTACTACAAAGCCACAGTCATCAAGACAGTATGGTACTGGCACAAAGACAGAAATACAGATCAATGGACCAAAATAGAAAGCCCAGAGATAAATCCATGAACCTATGGACACCTTATCTTCGACAAAGGAGGCAAGGATATACAATGGAAAAAAGACAACCTCTTTAACAAGTGGTGCTGGGAAAACTGGTCAACCACTTGTAAAAGAATGAAACTAGAACACTTTCTAACACCACACACAAAAATAAACTCAAAGTGGATTAAAGATCTAAATGTAAGACCAGAAACTATAAAACTCCTAGAGGAGAACATAGGCAAAACACTCTCCGACATAAATCACAGCAGGATCCTCTATGACCCACCTCCCAGAATATTGGAAATAAAAGCAAAAATAAACAAATGGGACCTCATTAAACTTAAAAGCTTTTGAACAACAAAGGAAACTATAAGTAAGGTGAAAAGACAGCCCTCAGAATGGGAGAAAATAATAACAAATGAAGAAACAGACAAAGGATTAATCTCAAAAATATACAAGCAACTCTTGCAGCTCAATTCCAGAAAAATAAATGACCCAATCAAAACATGGGCCAAAGATCTAAACAGACGTTTCTCCAAAGAAGACATACAGATGGCTAACAAACACATGAAAAGATGCTCAACATCACTCATTATCAGAGAAATGCAAATCAAAACTTCAATGAGGTAACATTACACGCCAGTCAGAATGGCTGCTATCCAAAAGTCTACAAGCAATAAATGTTGGAGAGGGTGTGGAGAAAAGGGAACCCTCTTACACTGTTGGTGGGAATGCAAACTAGTACAGCCGCTATGGAGAACAGTGTAGAGATTCCTTAAAAAACTGGAAATAGAGCTGCCATATGACCCAGCAAAGCCACTCCTGGGCATACACACCGAGGAAACCAGATCAGAAAGAGACACGTGTACCCCAATGTTCATCGCAGCACTGTTTATAATAGCCAGGACATGGAAGCAACCTAGATGTCCATCAGCAGACGAATGGATTAGAAAGCTGTGGTACATATACACAATGGAATATTACTCAGCCAATAAAAAGAATACGTTTGAATCAGTTCTAATGAGGTGGATAAAACTGGAGCCCATTATACAAAGTAAGTCAGAAAGGTAAACACCGATACAGTATACTAGCGCATATATATGGAATTTAGAAAGATGGTAACGATAACCCCATATGCAAGACAGAAAAAGAGACACAGATGTATAGAACAGACTTTTGGACTATATGGGAGAAGGTGAGGGTAGGATGATCTGAGAGAACAGCATCAAAACATATATATTATCCAGTGTGAAACAGATCACCAGTCCAGGTTGGAATCATGAGACATAATGTATTTAATGACTGCTCAACTCTACATAAAGTTCATTAGGTTAAAAAAGATTAATCTGAGGACTTTCAACTTAGCATGTTGCTGAAAATAGCTGATAAGCAGATTATTGCTTTGAATTGAGGCAAAACAATGATATGGCTGTAACAGGTTTCCTCGAAATCCCTGTAGAAGAGAGTACAGGCAGAAAAGGAGAAGAACAGTCTTAGAAAAGTAGAAAATGGAGCAAAATGTACTTATAAATGGTCAGTTTTGAGAAGGAGGCTCCAGAATACAACAAAACTATTGAGAATGGGCTTCCCAGGTGGCTCAGTGATAAAGAATTTGATGCAGGTTTGGTCCCTGTGTCGAGAAGATTCCCTGGAGGAGGAAATGGCAACTTACTCCAGTATTCTTGCCAGGAGAATCCCATGGACAGAGGAGCCTGGCAGGCTACAGTCCGTGGGGCCACACAAGAGATGGTCACATCTGAGCAATTAAACAACAGTAAAAATTGAGAATGGTACCTAGTTAAACTGAATAACATAGCTTGGAGATATGGAAAGAACATGGGCAATTCAAATTAAGTAATTCTGAGGGCCCATTATTTAACTAGTTCAAATATTTATCTCTTCATCATGTGATATGGGCCTTTGGTCAGTTTGATAAATATGTCTATTTTAGCTTCACTCAAGTTACCGAGTGGTCACCAATATTATCATAACTTTGCATGGGGACAGATAGCTACTAGACATATTGACCCCATGGACTGTAGACCAGCAGGCTCCTCTGTTTATGGGATTTCCCAGGCAAGAATACTGGAGTGGGTTGCCATTTTTTTCTCCAGCAATCTTCCCAACCCAGGGATTGAACCTGGGTCTCTTACGTTGCAGGCAGATTCTTTACCTTCTGAGCCACCAGGCAGCTCAGACTTATTGTGGTGATCATTTCATAATGTATGCAAATGTCAAATCATTAGGCAGTACACCTGTAAATATAATCATGAAACTAAAATAATACTATACATTAAAATTGATATATTTCAGATAAAAAGTAGTACTTGAAGCTTCATTTTAACTGCTATACTAAAATTTTTAATGAAAAATAAAGGATAGAGACTATCAAAAAGACATAAACTGGGTAGCTATCATAGAGTATTTTAAATGAATTAGGTAAAAATTAACATTGCTTGCTTTAGCATATTCAAATTTCAAATTTTGATATATAAAATAATATGATGATAAAGACTTCCTTTAGGCAGTTTTTTCCCCCTCAGATAATTAATGTAAGGATACTTATCTTTGAATTTAAAACTACTATACCAAGAAATTGAGGCTATTAAAAAATTGGGCATATGCCAAATAAAAATCACTCATTTATAATTAAGAGAAAAAGTACATATTATTTCACTTTTCTCTGTTTATGAATTCATTTCTACTCTGTCCCGGATTCTGTACTAACTAGGACCCAGAATAGGAGAGTCTCAGATGCTAAAATGTTAAGCTAAACTCTGAGGTTCAGAAGAAGCTTAAGAAACAAACAACAACAAAAATGTCCTTTGTCCGAAACGATCCTGTGTTTAAATAATATAAATACTGGATTGTGTATGAGTCTGAAAGTGTGAGAAATGAATTTAATATTGTACTTAGAGGCCAACTCATAAACTTACACAAAATGACTTAAAATACATGGAAGTATCAAAAGTCGGCTTTGATAGACACTTGTGTTTCCAGTTGCTGTGGGGCTAGACTATCCATCCACATGTGAAGTGCAGGTATGATTGATAGAACGTTTGCAAGGAATTTAGATGGTGAACAAATCATTAGACCAACTGACCATTAATTAACCAGCATTACGCAAATTTGTTTTGGGTGAACCAACTTCCTTCCAACTCAATATATCTGAAACCAAGACAGAAAGTTTTGTTTAAACTCAACTTCAGAATAAGCACAAAAAACCATTGTAAACGGTGAGTTTTTTTTAACGTTGAAATAAAGAGGACTTGGTAACAGCAACCAAAATTTTAAACCAAGTAGGTAATTTAGGTTGTGTTTTTTACAGACTCATCCAAATGATGCATTCCTCTGTGAAATGAATTGCTCTACATGGGCTATTTCTTCGCTGGTGGCTCAGACAGTAAAGAATCTGCCTGCAATGTAGGAGACCTGGGTTCAATCCCTGGATAGGGTAGATCCCCTGGAGAAGGGAATGGCAATCCACTCCAGTATTCTTGCTTGAAGAACTCCATGGACAGAGGAGCCTGGCAAGCTACAGTCTGAGGGGTCAGAAAGAGTTGGACATGACTGAGTGACTGACACACACACAAACATACCAAGCATAAATATGTTTTCAGCATAATAGTCTCTTTTTTCCATCTAAATGTCATCACAGTTTAGAATCCCAGCAAAAAAATGTGTGAAATATTTAACAATACACACAGTCCTTAAGAAAAATTAAGTAGTTCTAATTTGTCTTGCTAAAATAGCATATCTCTGTTTATGGGTATTAACACAGTTTGGTTTTTAGTTAATTGTGGCATAATCATAGTTATGTCCTATTTTCCTCTTTTGCCTGAATAAAAATTTTTAATTTTAACAAACCAAAACTAGACTATCTGCACTGTAGATTTGGTATACCATTTAATAGTATTGCAATTTAGCATATAATATGTGTGTGTGTCTTATGTCGTGTGTGTATGTGAGAGAGAGAAAGAGAAAAAGTGAGACCTGAATCTCAAAATTACCTACATCTTCCTCCCAAAATTTATGTAGATAATAAAAATGTCACAGGCCTAGATCATGTTGTATTTGTTCTCTATAAGATGCTTTCCCTGACTTAATTCAGGAGATATATATATCCTACTTCCAGACATTTTCACTAAAAGAAGCCAAGAATTCAATAATGTGAAGGACATAGATTCTTACAAACAGGAAAGTTACACAATTCAATATAACGCAGTGAAGACAAGGGGGATGGAAAAAGGACTTCCTGAGCCTTAAACACAGCCTGCTGCATGATTAGTTATCATTCCAACACTCTGCCTGGAAGACGAATTGTCTACTTGATCTGTCTACCTCTGATGGGACTAATTTTTTTATTTTTTAACTGAAGTGTAGTTGATTTACAACACTATGTTATTTTCAGGTATATAACAAAGTGGTTCAAAGTGGTGTATGTGTATATATACACACACACACACACACACATATATATAAATATATATACTTTTATATATGTACTTTTTCAGATTCTCTTCCATTATAGGTTATTACAAAAGACAACCTCAGATATGTAGATGACACCACCCTAATGGCAGAAAGTGAAGAGAAACCAAAGACCCTCTGGATGAGGATAAAAGAGGAGAGGTGAAAAAGCTGGCTTAAAACTCAACATTCAAAAACTAAGATCATGGCATCTGGTCCCCTCACTTCTTGGCAAATATATGGGGGAAAATATGGAAACAGTGGTGGGTTTTCTTCTCGTTGGCTCCAAAATCACTGCAGATGGTGACTGCAGCCATAACATTAAAAGACTCTTGCTCCTTGGAAGAAAAGCTATGACGAACCTAGACAGTATATTAAAAAGCAGAGACATCACTTTGCTGACAAAGGTCCCTATAGTCCAAGCTATGGTTTCTCTAGTAGTCATATATGTATGTGAGACTTAGACTATAAAGAAGGCTGAGCACTGAAAAACTGATGCGTTCAAACTATGGTGCTGGAGGAGACTCTTGAGAGTCCCTTAGACAGCAAGAAGATCAAACCAGTCAATCATAAAGGAGATCAACCCTGAATATTCACTGTAAGGACTGATGCTGAAGTTGAAGCTCCAATCTTGCCACCTGATGTGAAAAGCCAACTTACTGGGAAAGACCCTGAAGCTGGGAAAGATTGAAGGCAGGATGAGAAGAGGGTGACAGAGATGTGATGGTTTGGTGGCATCACTGACTCAATGGACGTGAGTCTGAGTCAGCTCTAGGAGATGGTGAAGGACAAAGGATCCTATTATGCTACAGTCCATTGGGTCACAAAGATTCAGACTTGACAGTAACTGAACAACAACAAGATACTGAACATAGTTCCTTGTGCTTTACAGTAGGTCCTTCTTTTTTATCTATTTTATATGCAGTGGTTATGTATCAGTTAACCCCAAGTTCTTAATGTGCCCCTCCCACCTCCTTCCCCACTTTGGTAATCATAGAAGTCTATTTCTGTTCTGTAAATAAGTTCTTTTGTTGACGCTAATTTCTTAAGGTCAAAAATCAGTTAGTGCCAGGAGGTCCTTATCTATAATAATATCTAGAGTTATTTTAGTGAATGATTTTCTAAGGCCAATAGAAATGATTCACTGAAAATACCACAAATTACAATGCAGTCAGAATTGTATACAGTTACCTTGATTAAAATTATGTATTAAGGAAACTGTACACATCAACTGCATTTCCTCACTAAGGATCACTGGAGGTCACTTAGGAAGATAAGTACATACTGTTGTGTTCCTTTTTAGTTATTCTTCGTTTAATGTGGTGACCAAGACAGAACTTGTTTGGATGATCTATTTGAGGCTGCAAAGAAAATTCCCACGTGTAAACAAAGGAGATGCTTCCCTGGGGGCTCAGTGGTAAAGAATACACCTGCCTATTTCGGAGACATGGTTTGATCCCTGGGTTGGAAAGATCCCAGGAGAAGGAAATGGCAACCGCTTCCAGTATTCTTGCCTGGAAAATCCCATGGTCATAGGAGCCTGGTGGGCTACAGTCCACGGGGTCACAAAGAGACAGACATGAGTTATCAACATAAAGAAACAAAAACAAACATTGGAAAAGGGACCATTCATTGGCTTTTCTTTTTTGTTCAACTGCTTTGTAATGAACTATTTCTTTGTGTCAATCCTTCCTGCTTTTCTTAATAATATAAAATTAAGATATAAAACAATATAAATTTAAAGCAATAGAATGTTCACATATATTAAAATAATGCTTAAAATATGAATCAAAGAAAGCTAAAATTGCACAGAACAATGCAGCAATTTCTAGCCATAAGGTGACTTGAAGAGTTTAATTTGCATCTCCCGAAGGAGACAAAAGGAAATAGATGTTGGAAGCAATTAAAAAGGAAAGTTTGATTTTCACATTCAGCTCAGTGTTTGCAAGCTGACTTTCTTGTGGAAGGAATCAAGCCATGATTTAACAAGGCCACACCTACATAGCTTCTTCTATGGAGTACCAGCCAAAGGACATTTTCTCCTTACACCTTCCCGTGAAAAACCACTAATCTTCTTCAAGAATTTGCCACTAAGAACCAGAGATGAATTTGCTTCATTTTGTTTTGACAGAATTTCCTTAGAAAATAAACCACATGGGCAATTTATAGAGAAAATCATGACAATTTAAAGATGAAGATGTTTAAAAAAGTGGAGAATAATACCTCATTGTATCCACATGATTAAAAGGCATCCAACTCAAGCATACATTTGTTATTATGTTTTAAAATGATTTAAAATCTCACTTTAATATTCTACTGTTTGTTAAGTAGACTTAACTACATGAGATTTTATGTTTATTAATTTCTTAATTAATTTACATTACCTATTACAGTTCCTCACAAAATATTCAGAGCTCAGCAATTAATGGATTAATATTAAACAGATACAAGATTTTAAAAAGATACTAATAGTAAGATCAATTCAGTTGCAACTGAGTTCAGGAGATGGTGAATTATTCACCCAGTGGTCTTACTAAATTCATCTATCTATCCATCCATGAATTCACTGAGGACAAACTTTTGATCACCTTGTGTCTTCTAGGTATTACAATAACTAAAAAGTAAGGATAACAGTAAAATTGATAGACAAGGCCTCTGCTCTCACGGAGCCTAAAATTTATCAGAGAAGATAATAATCCAAGTAATTACCAAAAAATGCATAATAAGATGGAGTTAATGAAATGTACTGTGAATAGAAACATCACGGAGGCTTAAGACAGTTTCGGCTGAAACCTAACGGATGAGTCAGAATGAGGCACTTGCAAATACAGAGAAAGTGTCTACATCAAAGAGAAGAACATGCACCAAGGCTTGAAGGTGAGAAGTGGCAGATGCATCTGAGGAACTGGAAAGTCTAATACAAATGGGATGTGGGGACAGAGTTGGCAAAAGAAGAGTGAAACTGTCAGTTGCTTAGTCGCTTGCAGTGCTTTGGGACCTCACGGACTGTAGCCTGTCAGGCTCCTCTGTCTACGGGATTTCCCAGACAAGAATCCTGAAGTGGGTAGCTATTCCCCTCTCTAAGGGATCTTCCTGCCCTAGGGATTGAACCTGGGTCTCTCACATTACGGCAGAGTTGGCAAAACAAGAGGCTAAAGAAACAGGGCTGAACAGGAAAATATTATTTTAAGATAAGCTCAGTGATTTGGCTTTTATTCCAAGACAATAGGTAGGAGTGCATGTATGCTCAGTCCTATCCGACTTTTCTACGGCCTCATCAACTGTAGCCCACCAGGCTTCTCTGTCCATGGAATTTTCCAGGCAAGAATATTGAAGTGCATTGCCATTTCCTTCTCCAGGGGATATTCCTAACACAAGGATGGAACTTTCGTCTCCTGCATCTCCTGCATTGGTAGACGGATTCTTTACCACTGATCCACCTGGGAAACCCTCCCAAAAGCAACAAGAGCCTTTAGAGTTTCAAGCAGATAAGTGGCAAAGCTATATTGGTATTTTAGTAAGATCTTACTGATGGCAGCACAGGGATTGAGTTAGAGATGAAATACTGATTACAGAGCTTCCCCTCTGCTTACTCTCCAACCATGTCTTATGCTAAGATCACCAGGGATATTGCCAGCCATGGAGACCATATTCACAGAAATCAACAGAAGCTCTCTAGCAGGAACAATAAGGAAACCAAAACTAAATTTTAATAAAAATATTTATTTTATACCTAAGTCAAAAAGGGACTTCCCTGGTGGATCAATTGGTAAATAATCTGCCTGTAATGCAGGAGATTCTAATTCAGTCCCTGGGTGGGAAAGACCCCCTGGAGAAGGGAATGGCAACCCACTCTATTATTCTTGCCTGGAAAATTCCATGGACAGAGGAACCTGGTGGACTACAGTAGATAGGGTTGCAAAAGAGTCAGATATGACTTTGTGATTGAACAATACGGTCAAAAAGAAAAAGAAACTAAAGAGTCAGAAGGAAATGGGAGTTAGAAGAGATACTTGACTAAATATCATACACAAGTACTGTGGTCTCACCTACAAAAATGCATTTTAGAAGCTGAATGATACACTAACCACTTTTGTATATTTCACAGGTAAAAGATCATTCACGCGAATCTCCAGTTATGAAACTATTGCCAATGCATGGACACACAATGATGATCTACATAAAATATATCTGTAATTGTCATTCTTCAGTCATCACAATAATAAATACTTAGACTTTCAGGTAGGGAAAATATTAGCATATGTATCTCATTGCAATGTGGAAAATTTTTGTCCAAAAATGAGCTAAACAAACCAAATTATTTCACAAAGACATTGAACAGCTGTCTAAGGAAAACCACTTTTAGTCAAAATCAACACAGGTCTGATTCAGACTAATAATAATCAGTTAAACAAGCATAATGACTCTTTAGGGCCCAGGTCACCATACTGCACATGTTTTTAGGCAACACAGGGCCCATGGTAATTATTTCTGTATCATTATTCAAACTTTATTGCAATGGTTTGGGTTAATAGACTCTGCTCAATTCCCATGCGTGTAAACTTTCTCTTTTTTTATTATTTTTTTTTTTACCAGAGTATAGTTGCTTTACAATGTTGTATTAGTTTCTGTTGTACAACAAAGTGAATCAGCTACATATACACACACACATACGCCCGCTTTTATGATTTCCTTCCCGTTTAGGTCGCCACAGAACCCTGAGGAGAGTTCCCTGCGCTACACAGTACATTCTCATTAGTTGTCTATTTTCCCCATAATGTCAATAATGTATGTGTCTCAATCCCAATCTCCCAATTCTTCCCACCCCGCACAATTTCCCCCTTGGTGTCTAATGTTTGCTCGCTATGTCTGTGTTTCTATTTCTGCTTTGCATATAAGATCATCTACACCATTTTTCTAGATCCCACATACATGCATTAATATACAATATTTGTTTTTCTCTATCTGGCTAACTTCACTCTGTATGACAGTCTCTAGGTCAATGGATGTAAACTTTCTGATGACTGAGTGACACAAAAATGGGACACCGGCATCCTGTGATTTGCAGATCCTCTTTGAAGGTGATGATTTTCATAAGCCATAGATAAGATATATACTTGTGTTGACTTGATGACTTTTAAAAGAATAATAAATGAAATACAAAATTCTATGATCATTTTTATCTTTTCATTTTGAAGAAGTTATGAAGTAAACTCATCAGATGTGAAGTGAAAAATAAAAGAAAATAATGGCCAATCAATGAAATACATACATCCAGAAGAAGCAACACTTTGGAGGTAAAATAGAAGGAATTCTATCACTTCCTCTTATAAATTAATACTTGATTCTATAGAAGCAGCTTAAACGTGCATTTTCTGTCATATTAAAATTATTTTTCCATTTGTCCTTCCTCTCTTTGCCTCTTCCTTTTCTTTCCCTTTCCACTCTTTCTCCTCTTTTCCTTTCTTTTTCTGCTACTATTACTAGCACAATTACCATCCACTAGATACTAATGATAGCAATGTGACAGTGATTCACAGTACTCAGAATTTAAACAGTGGACTGCTGAAACTGGCACCATTACATTACCTTATTTTATTCTCATAATATACATGTGAGGTCAGAATTATTGAGTAAATTATTAATTTTTTCATTGAAGTAACACTCTGACATCATTCAAATGGCTTTTTGAGGGTCACAGTGCTAAAATAGACAGGGTTGGTGCTGACATCCAGTTCTGTCTGATTCCAGAGTCCAGGATCTTATTGCTTTATCAGGCCATCTGCATCTGGGAGAGGAGTTTCACCAGGGCCAGAATGAAGCAAAGGAATAAGTGGACTCTGTAGAGGCAAGAGTATAGCTAGAAAAAGAAATAAGATTTTAAAAATAGTTCATGATCTGTCATTTTTCTATTCTGACTGCTGGTTCATTGAACATTTTGTTTTCTTTTATTAAGGGTGATCTGTGCAGGTTAGCCCCTCAGACAGGAGCTCAAGTGTTAGAGTGACAGCCTTAACAGAATAGTCCTGCCACCAGGAACACCGTCCTGGCAGACCAGAAAGGTAGTAGCTAAGGGAGGACGTATAGAGTCACCACCTAGTTCCCCCCGGTGAACCCAGGGCTGCTGCTCCCTTGTGTCACAGCCTAGCCTGTGGAAGGGAGAGGCAACAGAATCTCTCATAGAAAATGCACACTAATTTGCAGGACTCCTAAGAACACCAGGGTTGGTGTTTCACTTCCCCATCATGGCCTATGGGAAGCTCTGATAGTCAGTGACCCAACACATCTCACATGGTACCACAGCCAACACAGGGCACCCCTCCTGGCAGAGTAGCCAGGACTGGCCAATTTCTAGGGGAGCTCCCTCAAATCCTACATCCTACACAGTGGTGGCTAGACAACAGGTCAGCTTCCCAGAAATGCTTAGTGACAGGTGGGAAGGGAAGGCCTGGGGCCCAGTGGAGACTCTGGAGACCTAAGTTCAGGTGAGTTCCCCAGCTCCAGAGAATGCCAAGAATCACAGTTATCAGATCTGCAGAACCCCGAACTGGAGACATACCACTGTGCACCATGGTAGGGTGCTCAACAGGCAGATCAGATCAGCCAGGCACACAAGAGATTACAGTTCACACAGACGAGACCAGAGCCACCCAAAATCCCACCATTGCGACCGCTTGTTCCTGAAGACAGACAGCACCGTGTGAAGGCAGAAAGAAGAGACCCTTCACAAAAAGTAGAAACTTTTAAGTAAATTAGCACTAACCCGAAAACCTGAATTAATCCCAAACCGACTCTTTTCAATGGGAACCATAGAGGTATCTTTCAAAAGCCAGCTCAAAGGTGGTCCCACACCTACTTCTTCCAAACACTACTTCAGTCAGGTTGAGTGTTCTCTCAAAATTTAAAATGACTCACATCATAAAAGGGAATAAGTAGTCATGTATCTCTGGGTGATTTTGCATTTATGTTGACTAATCTACACTGAAAAGAAAATAACCACCTGTAAGGGATTAATTTTTCAAACACAAGAGAAATTCACTTCCATTTTAGCAAACAGTCAATTTAATAATCAAATTAATCAATAAAATTATAAGAGCAGCTATTTTGACTCATCCAGATAAAATGACTAAGATCAGTTTTTATTTCAACAATTAATTTTGAAGTATAAATTTCTAAAATGGGTCCTAGACTAGTGATAGAAAGTGAAACATCAACCATCAAGAAATAAGATCTCTAATTGCTCTGGACATTTTTTTTTCCCACAACTCCAGTGTTTATTAACCCTTCCATCAGAGAATGAAAGAAAGGTTATATGAGGCGACATTATAAAATCTATCAAGTAAGTCACTTCTGCAGATTCTATTTTTAAAAAGGTCTCAGAGAAATCAAAGTGTTATGCATAATCCAGGTGATGACTCTTTTCCAGTTAGTTATGAATTCATGCACCCTACAATTCTGCACCCTACAGTTTGATTAGTATTACAAGTCTAATGGTCAAAGGGATATTACATATGCAACAGGGCTGAAATTAACTTAGATAATATATAGGCGAAAATTACATGAAATATTAGTGGACACTCTAATTGCTTTTAAATAAAATAAATGTGACACCTCAGAAAATAACACCTTTATCAGAATAAATACTGATGGGGAGATTGTTATGAGTTCCTTAAATACATGTTAAAAATCAACTAACCAAAATAAGAAGATGGATTCAGAAAAGGATTCTCTGATAAAAGAGCAATCCATCCTAGTTGACACAGCAGCTCTATCCAGCTTCTTGAAATCTCTGCCTACTGGGTCACAAAGCATGGTCAATAATCAATTTTTAAAATTGAAAAAAAGCTCAAAGCGAAACAAACTCTGGAGTTGACTTTCACTGCTCAGGTACTGCATTTGTCAGGCTCAGATCATTGACCACCTTCTCTGTTTATCTTTCTCACGGTTACTGGAAACTACATCTCAGATAACAGCAAATCGCAATACATCTTTGTCCTAACACTATTCTACTGCATTCAAGTTGGTAAGAGGCCTTACAATTCACAAACCACAATTGCTAGTAAGATACTATAAGAATATTTCTTCTTAGAAATAAGAGATACTATTAATTTGTCTTTGATTATTTAAGAAAATACAGGTTTTTACAGTGTACGCATGTGTGGCATGTGTGCTTAGTCACTCAGTTGTGTCCGGCTCTGCGATCTCATGGACTGTAGCCCACCAGGCTCCTCTGTCAATGGGATTTCTCGAGTGAGAATACTGGAGTGGGTTGTCATTTCCTCCTCTAGAGGATCTTCCAAACCCAGGGATTGAAACCACATCTCCTGTGTCTCCTGCACTGAAGGCAGATTCCTTACCACTGAGTAGATTTCCAATTCTAGCAGTAGTGGGGGGATCACAGGCAGAAATGGTCGTTACCTAAATCCTGGAGTAAACATATTTTTCAGTACATTATTGGTCTCACAATAAGTATGTAGTAAGTTAGTAAAATCTCTATCTTCCCAAATGATACATCTAAAAAAAAAAAAAAAAAAAAAACACAACTTTGAACGCAAAGGCTCCAATTCTCACAAAGATCCAAGACTACTTCATGAACTCATGACAGGTTTAAAAGCTTAATTTTCAATTCCATAATGAAGCATCAATCTTGGCAGAACCAAATATGATCTCTCATGGGTCTCTCAACTCAAGTTTGTAATGACACCTATAACGTCAAGGCAATCTCTCTTTGTAAAAAGAAATCAACAATTCTCCCCTTCAGAATTTCCATACATTAAGATCAGAGTATTAACTCATGATCAAGATATTTAAGACACAAGGAAATAAGCTACATGAAAGAAAGTCAGTACAAACAGTTAAATTATATTAGATCCAAAGGATTTCATATATTAGAATTATCTGATACATAATATAGAATAACATGACTGAACTATGAAAAATCATATCCCCCTATTAAAGCAAGTATCATGAAGTTGATTTTCAAAAAGACAAGTCATTTTTAACAGAAAAATAGAGTTTTTATTATTTTAAATTTTGTAATGGAGTTTTTTCTACAGGACATTAAATGATCATGAGGGAATTCGTACACTGGAAACTAGGTCTGAAGACCACAATTAATATGGAAAAGAGAGATGCGAAAACTTAGACATTTAAAAGGAAAGTGAAATACATGATAGCTAAATAAAAAGTTCCAACATACCTTCAATCTAGATTCCAAGAATATGGATTAGAGAATATGATGGAGAAACAATACAAGTCAAGATACTGAGTAGAACTGATAAAGGAGTGGCCTCTCATTACAGCAAGTTCAATATAACTAGCCAGGCTAAATAAAAAATTAATGTAAACTTACATACATCAGAGTCAGGACTTCCCTGGCAGCTCAGCAGTGGAAGATACTTGCCTGCTAATACAGGAGATGTAGATTTGATCCTTGGGTCAGGAAGATCCCCTGGAGAAGGAAATGGCAACCCACTCCAGTATTCTTGCCTGGAGAATCCCATGGACCGAGGAGTCCTTGGGGTCACAAAAGAGTTGAACACAATGAGTGACTACACTACCACCACATCAGAGTACGATGCTAAATCATCAAGGAGGTAGAGAAGCTTTTAAAAGTGGGTAACTGGGAAAGATAATTTATGAATGAATAGCTGATAGGGCATATCTCAGAAACAACAATAAAAACAACCTAGAAGGGGAAAAGAAAATAGGTGTCAGCTAAGACACCTTCTAACTTCCCTGGTGGCTTAGAGGGTAAAGCGTCTGCCTACAATGCGGGAGACCCGGGTTTGATCCCTGGGTTGGGAAGATCCCCTGGAGAAGGAAATGGCAATCCACTCCAGTATCCTTGCCTGTAATATCCCATGGATGGAGAAGCCTGGTAGGCTATAGTCCATGGGGTCGCAAATAGCTGGACACGACTGAGCAACTTCACTTTCTTTCTTTCGTTCTTTCTTTCTTGACAGCTTCTGCTTTATTGACTATGCCAAAACCTTTGCCTGTGTGGGCTACAAAACCCTGGAAAATTTTTAAAGAGACGGGAATAGCAGACCACCTGATCTCCCCCTTGAGAAATCTGTATGCAGGTCAGGAAGCAACAGTTAGAACTGGACATGGAACAACAGACTGGTTCAAAATAGGGAAAGGAGTATGTCAAGGCTCTTTATTGTCACCCTGCTTATTTAACTTATATGCAGAGTACATCATGAGAAATGCTGGGCTGGATGAAGCACAAGCTAGAATCAAGATTGCCAGGAGAAATATCAATAACCTCAGACATGCAGATTGCACCACACTTTTGGCAGAAAGTGAAGAAGAACTAAAGAGCCTCTTGATGAAAGTGAAAGAGGAGAGTGAAAAGTTGGCTTAAAACTCAACATTCTGAAAACTAAGATCATGGCATCTGGTCTCATCACTTCATGGCAAATAGATGGGGAAACAGGGACAGACTTTATTTTTTGGTCTCCAAAATCACTTCAGGTGGTGACTGCAGCCATGAAATTAAAAGAAAATTAATTTGGAAGAAAAGTTACGACCAACCTAGACAGCATACTAAAAAGCAAAGACATTTCTTTGCCAACAAAGGTCTGTCTAGTCAAAGCCCTGGTTTTTCCAGTATTCATGTATGGATGTGAGAGTTGAACTACAAAGACAGCTGAGCACCGAAGAATTGATGCTTTTGAACTGCGGTGCTGGAGAAGACTCTTGACAGTCCCTTGGACTGCAAGGAGATTCACCCAGTCCATCCTAAAGGAATCAGTCCTGAATATTTATTTATTGGACAGACTGATACTGAAGCTGAAACTCAAATACTTTGGCCACCTGATGAGAAGAGCTGACTCTTTAGAAAAGACCTTGATGCTGGGAAAGACTGAAGGCAGGAAGAGAAGAGGCTGACAGAGGATGAGATGGTTGGAGGGCATCACCAACTCAATGGACATGAGTTTGAGCAAGCTCCGGGATTTGGTGATGGACAGGGAAGCCTGACGTGCTGCAGTCCGTGGGGTCACAAAGAGTCAGACACGACTGAGTGACTGAACTGAATTGAAAAATTGAAGTGCCCTGCTGACCTGGCATGACAAGAACTAGAGTGAAATAAAAACACATAAAAGTAAAAACAAAATGGAAACTCTGAATTGACCACCAACATCTAACTTTCTTTCCAAAAGGAGTCCAAACAAGAAGAGAATTAATCCCAAAAGGAAGTCCTAAGGTTGAGAAAAACAAATAAGCAAAAAAGATAACAGAGTGATCATCATGTGGATAAATCTGAAGATCATCTATACAAAATATTATGCTGATAACTTTTATACTATGAAATTAAATTTAAATTATACTTATCCTTAATAATAACTGGACATTATAAACTTATCAAGGAAGAAGGGGATTATCAGAATTAAGTATTCTAATGTCCCTGCATGTGTCAGGAGAAGGATTAAGTATTGTTTTGCATTCACTAACTTGAATGTAAAATTAAAATTTTCTAGAGTATAAAATTAAAATCTCTACTCATGAAATAGAAACAGTCTTTCAAAGCAAGAAAGGAATAAATCCTTAATGGAGAGAAAACTAACCAACAAAAAACTCATAAAACAGGCAAATCAGGAAGGAAAAGAAATATCAAAAATCTGAGACAAATAGGAAATGAAACATGAGATGGTTAAAGTGGAATCTGATGTATCCCAAGAAACAGAAGGAGACAAAAACAGAGTCAGAGTTTCCAGGACTGCATATAATACTGTATCTTGAAAATGCTACTCAAATCTAAAATACAAAGACATGCCACAACAGGTAGGGGACAGCAGAGTTTTCCTGAAAAGGTCCAAATATAAAAATCTGTTGCATTAGGAGCCATGTGGTCACAACAGCTCCTATTCAATGTGGCTGTGGGAACGTGGAAGCAGAAGTGGATCACGTGGAAATGACTTTGCTGCATAAAACTTTACAGAATAGGAGGTGGACCAACTTTGGCCTATGGGACATAGTGGACAATCCCCAACCTAAGAAATGACTTCCCTGGTGGCTCAGAGTTAAAGAATCCACCTGCTAAGGCAGGAGACGCAGGTTTGATCCCTGGGTTGGGAAGATCCCCAGAGGTGAAAATGGAACTCCAGTGTTCTTGCTTGGAGAATCCCATGGACAGAGGAGCCTCACGGGCTACAGTCCATGGGGTGGCAAAGAGTCAGACACAGCTAAGTGACTAAACAACAACCACCTAAGATATAGACAGAAAAGTTCAAAGTAGTGGAGATAAAAATATGAGTAAATACTAACTGAAAGAAAGCTTGTCTTAGGAAATAAAAGGGATCACTTCATAATGACAAAAATTTAAATGCACCAGGAAGATACATTTTTTTAGTGTTCATTAATAATGAGCACATGGCTTTTATTTACAACTTCATCATATCAGACTAGATCAGTCTTAAGAGGCAAATGTGGGCAATAAAATTCTAGAACTCAAAAATCTCAGACTTAGGTAGCTAGAGGAATGAAATTGCTCATTTGTAATTAACTGGGTAGTTTCATACTGTAAAGTTACTCTTTTTTATATATGATTTTCCTATGGGGAGACATGTTATACATTCTTCTTTTGGTTTCAAATAAAAATTTCACTCTTGTACAACTCAGGACAGAATTTCCAAAGTACCCACTCTAGCAAATTAAGTGACCATTGTGATTTAAGCTAATGCAAGTGAGTGGCCAACAAACTGGGTTGATATCATACATCAGATCCTTGAAATTGTGTCTCATTTATGAACAAATCATGAATTTGAACAAAAATAACTAAAGTTGTTCCATAAAGAGGCCTACTTGCTAATCACTCTTATAATGATTTGGAAGATACATTTAAACATCTTATTAGATGTTTAGACAGCCCTGAATACCACATTTTAAAGTTGTCTTATGATATTTTCTATAACATATTGGATTATGTTTACATTACTAAATATTACTTCACCTGCAATGCAGGAGATCCTGGTTCAATTCCTGGGTCAGGAAAATCCACTGGAGAAGGGATAGGCTACCCACTCCAGTATTCTTGGGCTTCCCTTGTGGCTTAGCTGGTAAACAATCTGCCTGCAATGGGAGACCTGGATTTGACCCCTGGGTTGGGAAGATTCCCTGGAGAAGGGAAATGCTACTCACTCCAGTATTCTGGCCTGGAGAATTCCGTGGACTCTATAGACCATGGGGTTGCAAACAGTCGGACATGACTGAGCGACTTTCACTTTCTTTAATAAACCATTATTAAATACAAACAAAATGAGACCAAATAGCATGTTCTGAACTACAGTGCTACATACTTTTAAGCCTTCTTCCCCTGCTGTGGGAGGACTTGCAGATGGCTTATCTTGGTCACAGATTCCTAATTTCTATTCTTAGCTGATCCCGAAAAAAAAAAAAAAAATTGGCTGGAGAAATATGTGGTCCCTTTTTTTGGGTCAACAAAGAATAAAAGTTTATTGCAAAAACTACAACAACAAAGATCAAAAACTAATCTAAAAATATCTAGAAGAAATCATGGGAAGCTTCAAAAATGACTTTCCATTTTGGTAACTTAAAGTATAATTTGTTTTCACCAAGCATAATAAACATGATTTTCAGAAA
Source organism: Cervus canadensis (assembly GCF_019320065.1). Taxonomy (NCBI): domain Eukaryota; kingdom Metazoa; phylum Chordata; class Mammalia; order Artiodactyla; family Cervidae; genus Cervus; species Cervus canadensis. The sequence continues at coordinate 60,283,023 of NC_057399.1, read as the reverse complement.
GATATGCATTATATCAGGCAAGATGTACCCATTAAAATATATATTTACTGTATTTAACTTAAAATATAATGCACTTATTTTCCTGTGTGACATAAAATATTAGTCTAGAATGCTTTACAAACTTACATCTAAATTCTTATATTTTGTGGGAAATTTTTAAATTCAGTATTTCAAGTAGAAATCTAAGGGCTCCTAACATAAATTGTTCATCACTCACTTATTTCCTGCTAGCAGAAACCCTGTTACTTACAAGTGGATAGTGGCAAAGAATAAATAAATCACAAACAGTAGAGGAAGGAAGAGAGAGAAAGAGGGAGAGAGGGAAGATGAGGGGGAGGAGAAAAGAGAGATTTGTGACTGTATCAGTGAGAGAGGTGCAGATTCTAAAAGTGATTCAGGTTTAGTCGCTCAGTTGTGTCTGCTTCTTTGCGACCCCATGGACTGTAGCCCACCAGGCTCCACTGTCCATGGGGTTTTCCCAGGCAAGAACACTGGAGTGGGTTGCCATTTCCTCCTCCAAGGGATCTTCCAGACCTAGGGATGGAACCCCCATGTCTCTTGCATTGGCAAGCAGGTTCTTTACTGCTGAGCCACCAGGGAAGTGATTACCATCTTTTACTTTCATTCTCTCATGTTTCTGAAAACTAGATTCTAAGTGAGCACTGCCTTTCTTCACTGATCTTAAAAGGAAGAGTATAGAAAGATCTGGAATATGGTTTTCTTTCAACAGTAATGATACCCTCAAATATAACAGCAGATATTGGGAGAAAATACAGGGAGGGGGGAGATAGCTGTCTATCTTTAATCTGATATTATGGAAAATTTCAAGCATCAACATTTCATGTAGAGATAATAGCAATGTGAGTTCCTATAACCCATCATATATCTTCCACAATGATTAATTTATGGTAGATCTGCTTTATCCATATCCCAACCCACCCCTCCATAATCACTGGATTACACTGAAGCAAATTTAATATATTAAGTTCACTCCATATATCTTATATCAAGTAAATTCCACACATCCTATAAATATTTCAGCACAAACATAAAGGCCCTCAATAAAAATCATAGTCATAACATCATCATCACACCTAATATTTGACAAAAAATACTTAGTATCATCCAGTATCACTGCTCATATCTCCAGTTTTCTCGTAGCAGTTGACTTGTTTAAATGAGAATTCAAGGAAGATGCACACACTGAATTTTGTTGATATTCTTGGGGCCTCTTCAGATGTACAGGTAAGCTCTTTGTTTGGCTTTCCATGCAATTTACTTGCAAAAGAAGCCAGTTCTGTCCTCTGTCTGTTCAGTGATGCACAGCATTCTGCCTGTGCATCCGTGTACTGTCATCTAACACATTTCTCTGGCCACTGTGCTTTCCGCAATCTAGCTATTAGATTTTATTTTCATGGGCTCCAAAATCACTGCAGATGGTGACTGCAGCCATGAAATTGAAAGATACTTTCTCCTTGGAAGGAAAGCTGTGATAAACCTAGATAGTGCATTAAAAAAGCAGAGACATCACTTTGGCAACAAAGTTTCATAGTCAAAGCTATGGTTTTCTAGTAGACACTTATACCTGTGAGAATTGGACCATAAAGAAGGCTGAAGGCCAAAGAATTCATGCTTTCGAACCATGGTGCTGCAGAAGACTCTTGTGAGTCCCTTGGACTGCAAGGAGATCAAACCAGTCAATCCTAAAGGAAGTCAACCCTGAGTATTCATTGGAATATTCAACTCAATATTCATTGCTGAAGCTGAAGCTCTAATACTTTGACCACTTAATGGGAAGAGCTGACTCATTGGAAAAGATTCTGATGCTGGGAAAGATTGAAGGCAGGAGGAGAAGGGGGCAACAGAGGATGAGATAGTTGGATGGCATCACCGACTCAATGGATGTGAGTTTGAGCACATTCTAGGAGATAATGAAGGACAGGGAAGCCTAGAGGGCTGCAGTCCATGAGGTCACAAAGAGTCAGACACGACTTAGCAACTGAACAACAACAAGCTGTTAGATTTTAAATTTTGATCTATTTCTTGTTTAGTTTCTTACTGAGGAGAATTTATACGTAATAGGTGTGTACGTCAGGAAAAAAAAAATCATTGTCTCTTTTTCTTGCCTGTTATTTCTCTCCTAACTTCCTTCCTTTTTCCCACTCTCCCTCCATCTCTCAGTTTTTTAAAGTTTAATTATATTTTAAAAGATTCACAGTCATAGGAAACAAACTCATGGCCTCTCTTTTTTTTCCTTTTTTTTTTTTCTTTCTTTTTTATGATGTGGCCAGTCAATGATTATATGAGCTCAGGTTTATCATTTCACTGCGGGTTGTAAATAAGTGACTTTTCTAATACTTTCTATCAATCATTCTTTCCTCAATGATTAGCTGGAATTTTGCTGAGAAGAAAATACCTCTCATCAAGATTTTGGTAGAGGCATGATGATAAACTATTTATAGGAAAGACAGTCTTAATTCGTTCCCATTATTTGCCAACATTCTATTTAAGGACTACAAATTTATTAACATTCTCTAAAGGTAGGAAATATGGTTTTTAAATTGTGAATCTATCAGCAGTGTGGTGTTATTTTCTTTTGAACTCATGAATTTCAATAAATTTTACATGGTATAATACATTGAAACTATGACAATTTTTTGCTCAAATTATTTTATGTTTGGCCAATTAATGGTTGAGTTTGCTTTCAATCACTTTTGTCATAATTCTAGTGGTTTTGAATAGATATTTTCCCAGCTTTGTGTTACTATAAAGAGTTCTAAATTCACATTTTATATTTTCTACCCCAGACCTGGAATCATCCATTTATTCATATAGAGCTAGTTACTTTATGATGGTTTTATATTCTGGTGGTTTATGAATTTCATTTTAGTCTTAATTAGGGTATTAAGAGGTTAATTTTAAGAATTCATAGGGCTCAAACCATTTCACTTCAATCAAACATTATAGAAACTTCTATGCCTTCTTCTGTAAGTTTGTGCTGAAAACGTTCTTTTTAATCTCAGCTGCTCTTTGTCTGTCCCGCTGCCCTTTCTCCTTAGTGAATTTTGGCACCCTGGGAATTCTTAGACTGTGCAGGTCCTCCTCCCCCTCCTCTTGGTGTCCTGTCTACTTGCTGAAGGCGCAGAGCATCACTGCTGATGATCATCTGTCCTCTTTGGTGTTTCATGGTGACTCTTCATCACTGGGTTTTGTTTCAACTGTTTTTTGGGTATTTCTAGGTTAGTTGCTTCTTCATACTTTGTGGGTGTGTTTGGAAATACTTGAAATATTAGAGAGCAACTGACATCTTACTGATATCATTTGAATATGCTTATTTAAATAACATGTCACAATTTCCATCCTTCCAGGTTTCACTGTGTCAGGTACTATTCTTTATTTTTTCAAGATTCTTCCTGTATACGCAGAAGAAATAGTACGCTCAGCTTGGGCTGTGATGCAGGAGAAGAAAATGGCTTGTGAATTTTCTTGCCTTTTGGATTATGGGCGCTAGATACTATGTTGCACCAAATAACGCAGGGACTCCCTTACGGCTCAGCGGGTGAAGAGTATGCCTGCAATGCAGGAGACATAGGTTCAGTCCCTGGGTCAGGAAGCTCCCCTGGGAAGGAAGTGGCAACCCACTCCAGTGTACTTGCCTGGAGAATCTCATAGGACAGAGGAGCCTGGAGGGCTGCAATCTATGGGGTCACAAAGATTTGGACATGACTGATCAATTAAACACACAACACCAAATATACAAGATGAGTATAAAGGTGACTAGAAAACTAGTTACCATCACACACTTGGAAAATAGCTTTTTCTTACATTTATTTATTTTTAATTGAAGCATGATTGCTTTACAGTATCATGTTGATGTCTGGCAAAGATCAGCATGAATCAGCCAGAGGAAGAGGACATGTATACCTACGAAAAATGGTTTTGAATGCCTATGAAGGGCAAGAGGTGTTCAAGGACCACTTATTACTGGACTAAGTGCAATAGGGAGAAAGTTTAAAAGGAAATACAAGGAAGAGTTCCCTGTTATTCCACTCAAAAAAGTAGATACAGATGAACACAGGCTCCTGGAAAAAGGCAGTTTAAACAGAGTTGATTTCACAAATCAATATGATAGACAATATCTATGTTGTTTAAATTTCATGAAATATGCAAATAACAATAGCCATAATTCAACATACACCACGTGATTTGGCCACCTGATGCGAAGAGCTGACTCATTGGAAAAGACTCTGATGCTGGGAGGGATTGAAGGCAGGAGGAGAAGGGGACGACAGAGGATGAGATGGTTGGATGGCATCACCAACTCGATGGACATGGGTTTGGGTGGACTCCGGGAGTTGGACACTCCAGATAGGAGGCCTGGCCTGCTGCAGTCCATGGGTCACAAAGAGTCGGACATGACTGAGTGACTGAACTGAACTGAACTGAAGTGAACATACACCAAGCATAATGCTACATGTTCTTGTGTACTTTATGTCACTTAATCTTTGCAATAATTCTCTAAGGTAAGTATTATGCCTCCATTTTATAGGTGAGGAGACTGAGGCTGAGAAAATTTGAATAAGTAACCACAGGCGTCACAATCTGAAAGTGGCAGTCTTCCAAACACTGAACTCTTAACTATATAACCCTGTCTACTTAATCAGAAAACTTATGTGCCATAAACCAAATGAATAAATAAACCTCTGACCAAAACAGAGGCCAAAACTATGCAATAATGGAATGGAGCCTATACTATAAATTTCAATCATGTCTGACTCTGCTACCTAGTGGACTGTAGCCAGCCAGACTTCTCTGTCCACAGGATTTTCCAGGCAAGAATACCAGAATGGGTTGCCATTTCCTTCTCCTGGAGATCTTTCCTACCCAAGGATCAAACCCATATCTACCGTGTTTCAAGTGGATTCTCTACCACTGAGACACTGGGGAAGCCCATACTGTAAATAACAATAAGCAAAAATTTAAAACTTTAAATTAAAAACACAATGCACAACAAAGTGAATCAGCTATATATACGCATATATCCACTCTTTTTTAGATTAATTTCCCATATAGATCATTACAGAGCACTGAATAGAATTCCCTGTGCTGTACAGTAGTAGTTATCTATTTTATATATAGTAGTGTGTATGTATGTATATATATATATATATATCCCAGTCTCCCATTTATCTGTCCTGTCTTTCACCCTGTTAAGTATTTATGATTCACTTAGCTGTAAAGCAGAAAGTAATACAACTTTGTAAATCAACTGTACTCCAATAATTTTTTTAAAAAATCACACATAACAGAATATAAATAACTGATACTAGTTTATGATTTAAAACAAGTTATGACACCAGAAAGAAACCAGACCCCTGATATAAAAAGGCATGCTACATACTCTTGGGGAAAGCACTGAGATACAACGATTTAAGAAAAAGAATAAAATTAATTTCCCTCTGACCTAACTTTACCAGTTCTACAGAAATAAGTTCTAAAAATAATTTTCAATCCTCTAAGGCTGAGAAAGATTATTAATTATTTGATTATACTAAACCTACTACTATATAGGTTTTCATTCATCTTCCTTTGCATATAAAGTTTGTTTCTTAAAGAAAATTTCTACAGCCTTTATCTGCTCCTAAATTCACTTCCTTACATGCTAGTGTTTCAGGCTCACTTCAGTGGATGGCATATTAGCATAAAATTTGACTTCTTGTACTTAATTTAGAAGATATACCATCTTTTCTTGTCTAAATCTTTATGAGTACTAGCTAAAAATAATTAGTTTTCTGTTTAAGAATGGTTTTGTAATATTCTATGAGGTCTTATCTATTCTACTGCTCCTAGTGCTTACCTCTAATACCTGTACATGCTGTAAAATCATTTACTGGTTCCCCATTTTGAAAGAAGAATGAGGGATGCTAATTCCAATTATAACATTACAAATGAAAGCTTGATGTAGAGATAAATGATTTCTCTCAAAGACTGAGACCATTTCTTGACAACCACAGAAGTGAGTTATTTGACCTACAAAAGCCTTTTCTCTTTTCTGATTTTTTTAACTAGCTCGTTTGCATCTTTTGAAGGAGTCCATTTTATTTCCTTTTATGCTTTCTGTAACCTTTAAATTTCAGCAGACATTCACTTTTACCTCTAAAATTTACGTAGTTATTTTGAGCTCAACTCAGTGGGAGTGAATTCTACAAGAGCAATGCAGTAATGGGAGAGCTTTCTGCTTAAGAGGCCAACATCTTATCTATCTGGTCCATGGGAAGGTGGAGGAGAAAGAGAGGTTGGCTCTTAAAACACAGTGTACATGGCATTGTGCGAGCTACTCAGAGAAGTTCATCATCCCTCAGAAAAGTGCTTTGAATGACAATGATTATTATCTATTAACATTGTTTTCTGTATACCAGATAACCAAGGTGTTGCACTTTAAATAAGAAAAAGTATTTCTTTAGACTCATGGATATAGAGAAGAGATTTTTGTTTGTCAAGGAGGTAGGAGGTGGAGGAAGAATGGGTTAGGAGTTTGGGATTAGCAGATGCAAATTATTATATACTGAATGGATAGACAACAAAATCCTACTGTGTAGCACAGGGAAAATATTCAATATCCTGTGACAAACCATAATAGGAAAGAATAAGAAAATGACTGTGTACACACACACATCACTTTGCTATACAGCATAAATAGACACAACACAGGAAATTAACTACACTTCACTAAAACAATTTTTTTTTTAAGAAGAAGCAGAGTTTCTTTACAAGTCTTTCTGACTCAAAAGTCTCACTTTATCCATCTGCTACTGTGTTGTTCCTTTGGGAATTTGCCTTGAACGCACAGCCTGGAAAATCAAACGCCCATTTCCACATGGATCCATCTGGCTGTCTCTCCAGCACCGAGGTGCGGGGTGGGGGGAGGAGTTACCTCTCGGAGAAGCAGGAGGGCACTTCCCAGGGGTTCTGTGGCCGTGCCTCCTTTTATCGCCTGCTTCTCATGGCTAAGGTAGCCTTGGCAGAGGAAGAAAGACACGTACCTGCCTCTGGTGGTGAGTGGAGCCACCGTACTTTCCAATTTCCATATTGACAAACTCACATGAACTCAGGGAGCTCTTTTCCCTTCATTCCATACAGGGCAACACAGGGGCTCAGACACGCAATACCATAGTGGTTTTGCACCACTGGAACTCAGCTAAGTTAAGATGGCCTTTTCCAGCATCCCCTGCCCTGCCCTGTGTGGTCCTCAGTGAGAAATGAGTGTGAAACCTGGGAGGTGAAACTGAAGGCAGAGCCCCGGCCTCTGGAATCCAGTGCGGGTGCGGCTCACATTCATCTAGGGGCTCTGCTGGTCACTAGTGGACATGCGGCCAGACCCACAGCAGTCCAGCTCCTGGAGCAGGAAGTCCCTCTCCAGCCCAGCCAAGTCCTTATCAGCTCCCCTGACTGTAAGGTCTAATCTCACTGATCAATTTCTTATTCACAGTCACTCTTGAAGGCTTTACTTCCTATTGTTGTTGGTCAGTCATTCAGTTTTGTCCAACTCTTTGCAACTGCATGGACTGCAGCACACCAGGCTTCCCTGTCCTTCACCATCTCCAAGAGTTTGCTCAAACTCATGTCCATTGATCAGTGATGCCTTCCAACCATCTCATCTTCTGTCATCCCTTTCTTCTCTTGCCCTCCATCTTTCCCAGCATCAGGGTCTTTTCCAGTGAGTCCGCTCTTTGCATCAAGTGGCCATAGTATTAGAGCTTCAGCTTCAATCCTTCCAATGAATATCTGAGGTTGATTTCCCTTAGGATTGACTGATTTGACCTCCTTGCTCTCCAAGGGACTCTCAAGACTCTTCTCTAGCTTACTTCCTGATTGGACCCTAAATGACTTGCCAATTTCCCTTCAGCTGACACATTGGAAGATCCAAACTTCAATCTAGCTGCTCTCTCCCTCCACCAGCATGAAAGTTAACAGTGGGGAGAAGAAGGAAAATGAACTTCCTGTCCATTAATAATCATGTGACTCAGACTTCCCTGGTGGTCCAGTGGTAAGGAAACCAACTGCCAATGCAGGGGACACATGTTTGATTCCTGCTTTAGGAAGATCCCACGTGCCTTGGAGCAACTAAGTCTATAAACCACAGCTACTGAGTCTGTGCTCTAGAGTCTGGGAACCACAACTATTGAAGTCCACGTGCCCTAGAGACTGTGCTGTGCAACAAGAGAAGCCGTTGCTATGCACACCCTGTGCATTGCAGCTAGAAATCAGCCCCCATTCACTGCAAGAGGAAAGCTGTGCATCAACAAAGACCCAGCCCAACTAAAAATACAAAAAAAACAATCTTTTAAAAATAATTACATGACTTTAGCACATCTCCTTTTGCTCTTTTCTTTGCAAATGATTAAAGAAGATGCACTGTTACTGCTAAAGTCTCTATTGCACCACCATACATTCAGTGTTCTAAATACCTCTCCATTAGATACTACTTATTAACAAAGTAAAAAATATATATGTGTGTGTGTGTGTATAGTCCAGGGCATTAAGGCTTTTTATGCCTTTTCATGCATCATTGTAAAGCTTTTTCATAACAAATTATATAGTCACTCAAAATGTTCGTCTAAATGCACCTTTTGCAGCTATAATCTGTCTGCATCTAGGTGATTTTAGTTTCTCTAACAGTTGAGAAACTTCTTTACTGGGCAGTTAATTCCATTTATGTTCTGAATGACCAATTTGTGTATTCCATTACCTGCCATAATATCCACATTGTACATAATGTATATTTGATTTAACAGCTCTAATATCACCAAAATGCTGTTTCTCAGTCAATTGTTTTCATAATCTCAGTTTCCCAAAGGGAATCTGTCTTCAACTTTGCAGCAAGTAATTATCTAAGAGTATCATACTAGATATAAAATTTCCTCAGCTTTGACTGATAGCATCTTAACGTTATCAATATCTTTGTATTTTACTTAAAATCCTTGGTTTAGAGCATGAACAAGTGAAATCATTTCCTTTCAGTACTTATAATTGATTTTATGCTGAAATATATCTGTTACTCCCAATAGTTAACAAAATTATTTGATTCAGATTCTATAGGTGCACTAGAAAACATTTCTTATATTGAAAATCTGCAGCCCATGCTTTTGCCAAGACCAGACATTGACTAATTCCCATGTGTTAAATTTGACAGCAATCTTATTTACTTTATTTTATACCTTTATACAAATCAGATGAAGCCTGCAAAGTTTTCTCTCTTAGTTGAATGAGTTTATATATAATGGTTGTTTTCTAGCCCACATATAAAATTACTCCTGTAATTCCCACCTTACCCACACAGTAAGCCAACTCATTGGAAAAGACCCTGATGCTGGGAAAGATGGCAGAAAAAATGGGTAACAAAGGATGAGATGGTTAGATAGCATCAGTGACTCAATGAACATGAGTTTGAGCTAACTTCAGGAGATGGTGAAGGGCAAGGAAGCCTGGCATGCTGCAGTCCATGGGGGTCACAAAGAATAGGACATGACTGAGTGACTGAACAATAATTCACACAGTTGGGTTGGCAAATAAGAAAGGATCACCAGACTAAAAATAATTCAAGGGGTAATTTACCTTAAAATAGTTTCTGGGATTCAAGTTCCCTTGATCCAAATTAGAAATGATATGCAAATATCTATCTGGGCAATGTACACTTTATACATAACTTGGAGGATGCTATTTTGAACTTACACTTTAAAATTCTGAAGTGCATAACGTATGGTGAGTTAAGTGTCTATTCTCCATCCTTTGCATTTTCTTAAGTAAAAACTATGTGAAGTTTTCTAGCAACTTCTCATGGTCACTCCATGTTTTTTTTCTCTTTTCTCTATAAGCTGGCCCCATGGCCACTCAGCATAAACAGTTCATTGCACAGGGTCTTTTGAAAATTAGTACATCCATGTGACTATGTCCAGGTAACAGGGTCTCATGTGGTTTCCTCCTGGAATCTTCCATTGGATGTACTGGCTCAAGCCCTTGGCCCTCTTCCTTGTTCTGCTGTGTAGAATCTGGAATCTGGACCAAAGTTCCATGAGGATGAAGTCTATGTCTTAGAAAAGACATAACGTTAAGGTATAAGAAGCCTGTAATTGTGGATTTCATGGAACAAAACCAATGAGCCCTCTTCAGGCAGGATGCCTACCTATCTCCACACATACTAATTCTATATTATATAAACATTTTTAATTTCAGGGTTTATCTAATGTATACCATAACCTTATTCTAACTGGTACAGAAACCATACACTTAAGAATTATCAAAGGTGATTTTGTTATCAATATAACTAAATTTGTGATTAGTATGTATGAGTTAGAGTATCTAATATACTGAATTTTTATTAACTATCTTTCAAACCAAGTCTCTAGGGCCTTGGGGCTTCCCAGGTGGTGCAGTGATAAAAAAATCCTGACAATACAATCCTGATAAACTCTGACAATGCAGGAGATACAAGAGACTCAGGTTCAATCCTTGGGTCAGGAAGATCCAGGAATCCTAGATCCAAGATCCTATTCCCTGGAATAGGAAATGGCAACCCACTCCAGTATTCTTGCCTGGGAAATCCCATGACCAGAGAAGCCTGGTAGGTTGAAGTCCATGGGGTCACAAAGAGTTAGACAGAACTAAGCATGTACACACTCTAGTGTCTTAATTGAAACACTGGCAAATATCTAGCCTGTTAGCTGTATATGAAAGCAGTGTGAATTCTTTATATTGAAAGGGAGACAGTTCTCCTTCTAGCAACTTTAAACTAGATTCAATTTAGGTTTTCTAAAATATATTTTTAGGGTAGATACACAGAAGCCTGTCTGACACAAAGTAGGTAGCCAATAGCCATAACAGCTGAGGTTTAATACATTATGAGGCAAGTATTGCTTTTAGGAGTTTTACTTGATTAATACATTTATCCATATAAGACAGTTTGAATTTCAAAGTACTTTCCTTCCTCTGACAAGCTCCCTAGCGGATTCTCAGTGAGCTCTTTAATATCCCCTCAAGGGAATGAGGGAATTTCTGGGCTCCCCTCATTCATGGGAAATGGGTCAATTCAGGATAAAGTGACAGCGTTAGTCACTCACTAACTCAGTGCAACTCAGTTCAGTTCAGTTCAGCCACTCAGTCGTGACTGATTCTTTGTGACCCCATGAACCACAGTACGCCAGGCCTCCCTATCCATTGCCAACTCCCAGAGTCCACCCAAACCCATGTCCATCGAGTCGATGATGCCATCCAACCATCTCGTCCTCTGTCGCCCCCTTCTCCTCTTGCTCCCAATCTTTTCCAGCATCAGGGTCTTTTCAAATGAGTCTGCTCTTTGCATCAGGTGGCCAGAGTAATGGAGTTTCAGCTTCAGGATCAGTCCTTCCAATGAATACCCAGGTCTAATCTCCTTTAGGATGGACTGGTTGGATCTCCTTGCAGTCCAAGGGACTCTCAAGAGTCTTCTCCACTACCACAGTTCAAAAGCATGAATTCTTCTGCACTCAGCTTTCTTTATGGTCCAACTCTCACATCCACACATGACTACTGGAAAAACCATAGCCTTGACTAGATGGATCTTTGTTGACAAAGTAATGTCTCTGCTTTTTAATTTGCTGTCTAGGTTGGTCATAACTTTCCTTCCAAGGAGTAAGCGTCTTTTAATTTCATGGCTGCAATCACCATCTTCACTGATTTTGCAGCCCAAAAAAAATAAAATCAGCCACTGTTTCCCCATCTACTTGCCATGAAGTGATGGGACCAGATGCCATGATCTTAGTTTTCTGAATGTTGAGCTTTAAGCCAACTTTTTCACTCTCCTCTTTTACTTTCATCAAGAGGCTCTTTAGTTATTTTTCACCTTCTGCCATAAGGGTGGTGTCATCTGCATATCTGAGGTTATTGATATTTCTCCTGGCAATCTTGATTCCAGCTTGTGCTTCTTCCAGCCCAGTTGTGTCCAACTTTTTGTGACCCTGTGGACTTCAACCTACAGGCTTCTCTGTCCATGGGATTCTCCAGGCAAGAATACTGTAATGGGTTGCCATTCTCTCCTCCAGGGGATCTTCTTGAACTGGGGCTCAAACCTGGGTCTCCTGCATTGCAGGTGAATTCCTTACCATCTGAGCCACCAGGGAAGCCCAAAGAGGCATGTAGCACACACAGACACAGAGATTGTAAGTAAGAAGATGTAAGAATATATATTATGCAAATTTGAACCCAAGGAAAAGCTATAGGAAGGAGAACATGAACTGGCTTGGGATGCCAGGACCAGAAGAACATCAGAGCAGCTAGGTGTCAAATATTCCCTAGTCCTACAAAAGAAAGTGACCTGTGCCTAGTGTGTCCCCACCTCCAGCCTCACAGCAGAATACAATCCAAACCTGCACCTTCATACTCTAGACCAAACCTCCCAAAAATACAAGATGAATTGTAGATCATTGTCAGGATGGCAGATGGAGAGTTCCACTAACAGAGGAGCAAACAACAGAGGAAACAAATAGAAACAAATAATAAAATGGCAGACTTAAGTGCTATCCCAGCAATAATTGCCTTAAGTGTAAACATCTAAATAAATCAATCAAAGAGGAAGGCTTGCAGAGTAGATTAAAAACAGTATGACCCAAAGATATGTCATTTGCAAGAAATTCAGTTCATACCTGATGATGTAGGTACATTAAATTAAAAGTTTGGAAAAAATAATTCCATGAAAAGATTAACTGGAAAATAGAAGTAGCTAAATAATATCTGCTGAAGCAGACTTTAGAGCAAAGATTTCTACTGATGAGCTGGAAAATTACAGATGATGAAAAGATCAATTACCAGAAAGAGATAACAACCTTAAGTGTGGACCCAGTAAAAAGCAGAACTTTAGAATACATACAGAAAAAAGGGACAGAGCTGAAAGGAGAAACACAAATCCATAATCAAAACTGTGAACTATAATATCTTCCTTTCAGTAACTGATAGGGCTGCTAAACAGAAAATAACAAAAACACAGAAGAGGTAAACACACCATCAACCAACAACACCTAATTGACACATACAGGGCACTGTACTCCCAGAATACAGCACTTTCTCAAGTTCCAACTGAATATTCACAAAGAAGGACCATATCCTGGGCTATAATACACCTGTCAACACATTTATAAGAATGAAAATCATACAGAGTACATTCTCTGAGCATAGTGTAATCAATCAAGAAATCAATAAAAGAAAGACAATAGGAAATTCACTAAACATGTGAGTAGGTAAAGTAAATAAGTCATGGATCTAAGAGAAAGTCTCAAGAAAGCATAGATCTAAATGAAAATAAAAATAAACTGTATCAAAATATATGGGATACAAGTAAAGCATTACTGAGAGGGAAATGGTAGTCCTGAGTGCACACAGTAGAACAAGGAAAGACCTTAAATCTAGTTCCTATCTCAGGAATCTGGGAGGAGGGATGAAGGTTCAAGAGGGAGGGAACATATGTATACCTATGGCTGATTCCTGTTCATGTATGGCAAAAACATTGTAAAGCAATTATCATCTAATTAAAAATAAATGCATTTTTTTTTTTAAGAAAGAGTAAAATGAATCCAAAGAAAGAAGGTGGAAAGGGGCAGTAACAATCAGAGGAGAAAAAAAATGAAGTTGAAAATAAAAACCCAGCAAAGAAAAATCAGTGGAATAGAAACCTTGATCTTTGGAAAAAATCGATAAAATGGATAGACATCTACAGAACTGACAAAAAACATAAAAAGAGGATACAAATAGTCAATATCAAGACTGAAATAGGATATATTCTTTATAGATTTTGCATCCATTAAGGAAAACTATAATGAAAATATCTTTATGCTCAAAAATTGATACATATTTTGGAAACTACAAACTACCAAAACTCAGTCAAGATGAAAGTGATACCCTGTATAGTCTTATATGCTTTGCACAAATTGAAATGCAATTAAAATTTTCAAGCCCAGGTAGTTTCATTGAAGAATCATTCTATGAAACATTTAAAGAATTAATGCCAATTTTACATATTTCTTCAAAAAGATCAATGCACACTTCATACTTCAGTTAATAGGGCATTTGTAAATTTATACCAAATCCAGACAACGATTACAGAAAAAAAAGGAATACTAGGGAGTATCTTTCATGAACTTAGATGCAAAAATCTTCAGCAAAATATTTACAGATCAAAGTCAAAATTCATGAAAATAATTACACACTATGATTGAGTGCAGTGTATTCTAGATCATCAAGGCTGGTAAGTATACTAAATCAGTAACTGAAATCAACTATATAAATACCTACTATTTCAACCACTTAAGCTAAAGAAGAAAAAAATTGATCATATCACTTTGTGCATAAGAAACATTTGACACAATGTAACATTCAGTCATGATAAAAAATAATAAATCTCAACTAGTTAGAAATATCTCAGTGTGATAAACAGCACCTATAAAAAATTCTATAGCTACTGTTATCTTAATGGTGGAAAACTGAATAATAACCCTTAATATTTGTACTAAGCAAGGATGTTCACATCACACATTTATTTAACAGAGTAGTAGTTCTACTCAGTATCATAGGCATGGAAAAGAAAAAAAATGTACAGTTTGCAAAGTAAGAAATAAAACTGTCCCCAATTACAAACACATAGTTGTGTATATGAAATATCCAAAAGAATCAACAAAAATTTCCTGGAACTAAGAAACAAGGTTGCAGAAGTGTTACAGGACACAGTGAAAGTGAAAGTGAAGTCGCTCAGTGTGTCTGACTCTTCGCGACCCCGTGGACTGTAGCCCACCAGGCTCCTCCATCCATGGGATTCTCCAGGCAAGAGTACTGGAGTGGGTTGCCATTTCCTTCTCCAGGGGATCTTCCCAACTCAGGGATCAAACCGGGGTCTCCCGCATTGCAGGCAGACACTTTAACCTCTGAGCCACCAGGGAAGCCCGCAGGACACAAGATCAACACAAATAAATCGGTTTCATGTCTATGTTAAAAATGAACACAAATAAACAATTAAAAACATAATACCCAAGTATTTCAAAGCCAATAAAATACTTAGATGTACACATAAATAGAATTTGTATTTTGAACTTTCTAAAACATTGATGAAACAAATGAAAGATGACCTATATAGGTAGAGAGAAATGTTGTGCTCATAGATTGAAGAATTAACACACTAAAATACCTATTTCATTCAAATGAATCTATAAATTTAATGCAATTATTTAAATGCATAGCATGCTTTTTTGACATAGACAAGCTTATTCTAAAGTGTTCATGGAAAAGCAGAAGTTTTACAATAGCTAAAATATTTTGAAAAAGGAAAAGAAATTGGGAAGTATCACTATCTGTTATTAATAAGGCTTATTCTATAAGCTACAGTGACCATGATAGTATGTTATTGAAAGAGAAACAGACACGGAGATAATGGGACAGAGTAGAGACTCCAGAAAAAGACTCAAGCAATATGCCCAGATTGTTTGTGATGAAAGTGTAAAAAGCTATACAATGAAGAAAGTGTGGCCATCACAACAATTGGTACTGAAGCCTTTGAGCATCCATAGGCAGTAAACAAACAAACAGGCAGGGAAACAAATACATAGGTGGTAGATAGAGAGATGGACTTCCCTGGTGGCTCAGCCATAAAGAATCTGCTGCAATGCAGGAGATGTGGGTTTGATCCCAGGGTCAGGAAGATTCTCTGCAGAAGGGAAGGGCAACCCACTCTACTATTCTTATCTGGGAAATCCCATGGACAGAGGAGGCTGGTGGGCTAGAGTTGATGAGTTGCGAAGAGTCGGACACGACTTAGTGAGTAAACAACAACAACAACAAGAAAGACAGATAAACATCAACCTAAACTTCATATTATATATGTCTCAATTCAAAATGGATCATACAGATGGCCAACAAGCACATGAAAAGATGCTCATCACTGCTAATTATTAGAGAAATGCAAATCAAAACTACAATAAGATATCACCTCACACCAGGCAGAATGGCCATCATCCAAAAATCTACAAATAACAAATGCTAGAGAGGGTGCCGAGAAAAGGGAACCTCCCACACTCTTGGTGGGAATGTGAACTGGTGTAGTCACTATGGAGAACAGTATGGAAGGTCCTCAAGAGAGCTAAAAGTAGACTTACCATGTGATCCAGTAAACCCACTTCTTTGTATATATCCAGAAAAGACAAAAAAATTGAAAAATATATGCACTCTGATGTTCATAGCAGCACTGTTTATAATAGCCAAGACATGGAAAAAAAAACCCAAGTGTCCATCAACAGAAGACTGGCTTAAGAATATGTGACAGTGATAGATATAAACAATATTCCATTGTTTATATATATTATTATTATTCAGCCATAAAAATAATGAAATAATGCAAACTGCAGCAACATGGTTGTAATATAATTCTGAATGAAGTTAGATGGAAAAAGACAAGTATTATATGCTATCAGTTATATGGGGAATTTAAAAAGTAATACAAATCAACCTATTTAAAATAGAAACACAAATAGAAAACAAATTGTGCTTACCAAAGGGGAGAGAGGTATCGGAGGGAGGGACAAATGAGGAGTATGGGATTAACAGATATAAACCAGTATACATAAAATAGATAAGCAGCAAGGATTTACTGTACAGAGAATTACATTCAGTATGTTGTAATGACTTATAATGAAACATAATCAGGACAAAATAATAAATGAAACAGTGTGCTATACACTTGAAACTAACATATTTTCAATCAACTATAAATCAATGAAAAAAGTAAATCATGGATTTAAATGTATGAGTATAGAACTTTCAGGAAAAAATTCAGCAGAAAATCTTTGCGATCTGTGTCAAGGTAAAGAGTTCTTTGACTTGACAGCCAAATAGTGATGCAAAATTGTAAAGTTGATAAATTGAACACCATAAAAACATAAACTTTTTTCTGTACAAAAGACTATTAAGGGGACAAAATGACAAAGTACAGACTAGGAGAAAAAACATTAGAAAAGCATATATGTGACACAAAACTAGCATCTAGATCAGACAAGGGGATCCTGTCTTTTGGAATTCTTTCATCTTAACTCTAGGGGTGGTTACCTGAACCTGCACAGGTAATATAAATGTACTGAATTTAGTACGTACACACACACACACACACGTGCACATGCGCCAACGCATGTAAAACTTGGGAACTCTGAAAAGACTGGCTCAGTAGATAGCATCTTGGTCAATGTCAAGGTCCTCCTTGTGACATTACACCACACTTTTGTAAAATATTACTGGGGGAAAACTAGGCAAAGTGTATATGTACGTGTGTTGCTCGCTCAGTTGTGTCCGATTCTTTGCGACACCACAAACAGCAGTCTGCCAGGCTTCTCTGTCCATGGTATTCTTCAGGCAAGAACATTGGAGTGGATCGCCATTCCCTTCTCCAGAGTGTATATGGGACATCTCTTATAACTACATGTGAATCTGTAATGATGTCCACACAAATTTCAATCAGAAAGCAGAAGACGGTTGTTGACTGTTGATTACCCTACCTCTCCATTTCTCCTCCTATTCACCTTGTATCTGCTAAATTGCGCTTACAAAGATTTCACCGTGGCAGTAGCAAGATATATATTTTTTAAACAACAGAAATTGAAAAAGATAAGATTTGTGGTTATCTGATATAGAATACTGGAGGAAGGTTGGTCAAAAGGGACAAATTAGGATAAGGTGATTAGAGAGCATCACTGACTCAGCGGAAATGAATGTGAGCAAACTCCAGGAGATGAGGACAGAGGAGCCTGGTGTGCTGCAGTCCGTGGGGTCACAAATAGACATGACTTAGCCACTGAACAGCAACAACACTTATGGATGTAGTATACAGCATGATATTATGGTTAGCACTGTTGTATGACAGACATGAAAGTTGTTAAGAGAATAGATCCATAGAGTTCTCATAACAAAGAAAAAGCTTTTTAAAAAAAATTTCTATCATATCTATATGAGATAATGGATACTAACTGAACTTATTGCAGTAATCACTTCACAATAAATGCATATAATATATATGCTAAACTTATCCAGTGATATATAGATCAATTATATATAAATAAAACTGGGAAATATTAATCACATAATTAAAGTAAATATATTAAATATGGAAGGTAAAAAAACACAAAGTAAATGACTAGCTTAAGAAAAAATTCAACTTCAGAAGGAAAATGCACCAAGAATAAATGGATGGAATTCAGACTAAAATCAAACATAACAAAACACAACCACAGACAATCAAAGCAAGTTAAACCAAACTATATATAGCTACACACACACACACACATGTGTGTGTGTGTTCAGACACCAGCTGAACATAATCTCACATTGTATACACTCCGATGGATAGTTACTTGAACATGCCTTTTTTTTTTTGCAAGTATCTGTGCATATCTTCCATTATCAAAAGAAATAAATGATAAGGATAGTAGGAATTCATTTAATAGTTTCCATTATTTCAGATTATTATAACTGCATGAAAATCTATTTTCATTGATTTAATTAATTTCATTGATTCATGGAAGAAAAGCTATGACCAACCTAGACATCATATTAAAAAGGAGAGACATTACTTTTCAGACAAATGTCCATCTAGTCAAAGTTATCGTTTTTCCAGTAGTCGTGTATGGATGTGAGAGTTGGATTATAAAAAAAGTGAGTACCACAGAATTGATGCTATAGAACTGTAGTGTTGGAGAAGACTCTTGAGAGACCCTTGGACTGCAAGGAGATCCAATCAGTCAATACTAAAGGAAATCGTCCTGAATATTCATTACAATGACTGATGCTGAAGCTGAAACTACAATATTTGGACCATCTGATGTGAAGAACTGCCTCATTGGAAAAGACCCTGATGCTGGGAAAGATTGAAGGCAGGAGCAGAAGGGGACGACAGAAAATAAGATGGTTGGATGGCATCACCAACTCAATGGACAGAGTTTTAGCAAGCTTTGGGAGTTGGTGATGGATAGGGAAGCAAGGCATGCTGAAGTCCATGGGGTCACAGAGTCAGACATAGCTGAGCGACTGAACTGAATTGAACTGATGAAAATCAATTAGTCACCATAACATGAGGGCAAAATTGTATATATCATATAAAAAATTCAGAGACACTTTTTAAATGTTTGGAAATGGTTAAATAGGATTTATCTTCTTAGATGCACGTTAAAATCATTTAATGTATCAGTGGACAAACATTAGACAGCTTAATGCGTCTCACTGCTTCTTCAAAGCAACCTCACTTCCAGCAGCAAGTTCAGTTCAGTCACTCAGTTGTGTCCGACTCTTTGCGACCCCATGAACTGCAGCACACCAGGCCTCCCTGTCCATCACCAACTCCCGGAGTTTACTCAAACCTATGTCCATCAAGTTGGTGATGCCATCCAGCCATCTCATCCTCTGCTGTCCCCTTCTCCTCCATCTGCAGTAATTTTGAAGCACAAAAAAATAAAGTCAGCCACTGTTTCCCCATCTATTTCCCACGAAGTGATGAGACCAGATGCCATGATCTTAGTTTTTTGAATGTTAAGCTTTAAGCCAACATTTTCACTCTCCTTTTTCACTTACATCCAGCAGCAAATGGCTCCTCAAAAGATCTGGGCCAAAGGGAAGTGACACTGATGTATGTGACAAATTTTTAAAGCCTCAGTCTTTAGAGACTTGTTTGAAATTTGCATTTTATCTTGTCACATTTCCATGGAAACACAGTTTCAGTACACATCCTGCTGCTTCATCAGGTACAGTTTTGAGTCAGAGAGCTGGACAATTTATCACTAGGCTTCTCATACCCCAATTTGAGAAGCACAGCTTTGTGGAGGTAAATGACTCTTTGCTGAGGAGAGTTTTTCAAGGGTGAACAAGGAATGAGTCAATGTCAGTCACTCAGTTGTGTCTGACTCCTTGTGTCTGACTGTAGCCTGCCAGGCTCATTTGTCCATGGGATTCTCCGGGCAAGAGAATGGGCAACCCATGAAGTGGGTTGCCATTGCCTGTTCCATGGGATCTTCCCAACCCAGGGATCAAACCTGGATCTGCTGCATTACAGGCAGATTCTTCACTGTCTGAGCCATCAGTGAAAACTGTATTAAACATTTATAAGAATATGACCCCAAAATATGTAAAGTAGAAAAAATTGATCATGCTACAGCAGGAAATAGATCAAAGCCATAATCACATTGGAAGATATAAAAACATGTCCTTCTGAATGCTCAGAAGAGCTTTGATCTGAATTTTTAGCATTTAAGAAATAGTATAGTTATATTATAGCAATAATTCTTTCCAAACATGTACAGGGCAGCCAGCAGCTTAGATACTGGTATAAAATACAGTCAACCTATTAGCCAAACTATTCTGGTATGGAAAAAAGATAGTTTACTTAGACATAATTATTCAGTTCATTTTCCCTATTATGACAAACTGGCAACCAAGCAATTTTCAGATATTTTTTCCCCATAAACACATTATTATATAAAGAGAAAGAGTTAGTTTAAGTTAATGTGACAGTTGTACTAAGTATAAAATAAGAGCATTCTGTATGTATAATTCTCTATAATTTGCTCATTATGACACTATCCATAAGAGTTTGATTCATTTTCTATAAACACACATTATTTTCCCTTTCTTCTTACAATTCTGTAAATTCTGAACTTTTAAACCCTCTGTCTCTCCTAACATCACACAGGGAAGCCTCCTTCCAACTCAGTTTACTAAACTTGGAAACTCCATGGGCTGTGAAACTTTTCCCAGTCTTATTTCCTTGAAGACAATGGGCATATTTTTGCTTTTAGAACTTCAGATTCTAAAGTGAGATTTGAAGGGGATGTGAAAGTAATCTAAGAATTTTTGTTAGAACAGAATCTGAAAAAGGATGGAAGATATATATGAGGACACACATTAAATAGCATGAAGAAATGTAAGAGGAAAAACAGAAATGTTCATTAATTTAGAAGCCAGTAAAATAAGAACAATTTGTCAGTACAAGAAAATACTGTTGATCTACTAAAAATATGGTCCATGTGTAAACAATGATGTCTACGGAGGCTCATGATACACTGTGACATGTAGAAGTTAATTGTAAATCTGAATGTATTTCATGATTTTATCTGGCTTTATACGAACTCTCAAGAAGACACATACTTGAATATGCATATTTTTCATAACATACACTTCAGTTCAGTTGCTCAGTCATGTCTGACTCTTTGCATCCCCATGGACTGAAGCATGACAGGCTTCCCAGTCCATCACCAGCTCCAGGAGCCTGCTCAATGTCATGTCCATTGAGTCAGTGATGCCATCCAGCCATCTTGTCCTCTGTCATCCCCTTCTCCTCCTGCCTTCAATCTTTTCTAGCATTAGGGTCTTTTCTAAGGAGTCAGTTCTTCACATCAGGTGGCTAAAGTAGTGGAGTTTCAACTTCAACCTCTGCCTTTCAAATGAATATTCAGGACTGATTTCCTTTAGGATGAACTGGTTGGATCTCATTGTAGTCCAAGGAACTCTCAAAAGTGTCATCCAACACCACAGTTCTAAAGCATCAATTCTTCAGTGCTCAGCTTTCTCTATGCTTCAAGTCTCACATCCATACATGACTACTGGAAAAACCATAGCTTTGACTATACAGACATTTGTCTGCAAAGTAATGTATCTGCTTTTTAATATATTGTCTATGTTTGCCACAGTTTTTCTTCCAAAGAGCAAAAGTCTTTTAATCTCATGGCTGCAGTCACCCATCTGCAGTGATTTTAGAGCCCAAGAAAATAAAGTCTATCACTGTTTCCATTGTTTCCCTATCTATTTTCCACGAAGTGATAGGACTGGATAACATACACTACTTATATCATTTAACATTACAACAACTGAAACAGAAGGCCTAAAAAAAGATAAGGAAGATAGGGTTCTATATTCACCTCTTAAAAATTCTCTTTATCCATAATGGTAAAGCTGCGAAAAAGTGAAGCTATTAGTCACTTAGTCATGTCCTACTCTTTGTGACCCTGTGGACTGTAGCCCACCAAGCTCCTCTGTCCATGGAATTCTCTGGGCAAGAATACTGGAGTGGGTTGCCATTTCCTTTTCCAGGAGATTTTCCCAACCTAGGAATGGAACCTGTGTCTCCTGTATTACAGGCAGATTCTTTATCATCTGAGGCACTAGGGAAACCCAGTGGTAAAGCTACACTTGATTAATTTTTCCCCATTTACTACACAGAAAGCCCTGGACTGGGAATTTTATAGAA
Source organism: Cervus canadensis (assembly GCF_019320065.1). NCBI lineage: Eukaryota > Metazoa > Chordata > Mammalia > Artiodactyla > Cervidae > Cervus > Cervus canadensis. The sequence goes on along the minus strand of NC_057399.1, from coordinate 60,260,732 downwards.
AACAGAAACAGACATTATCTTAACCACTGATATGGACTAAATGTTTTATACATGAACAGGTCTTAAAATGATCTGTGCTTTAAACAGATGGACCCAAATGCAGTTCTGAGTGGAGAAGAGTAGATGTGGATAGGTCATTTGGGAGACCATCATGATGGTTCCAGTAAGAATTACAGCTACTAGTATTCAGATAGTGGCAGGAGAGTCAGGGCAGCTTCAAGAACTGAAGTAGCATTAATGATATGGGTTTTGACCAATCAGAATGACCATCATTAAAAAGTCTATAAATATCAAATGCTAGAGAGGGTGTAGAGACAAGGGAACCCTCCTACATTGTTGGTGGAAATGTAAATTGGTACAGCCACTATGGAGAATAATATGGAGTTTCCTCAAGAAAAACTAAAAATAGAGTTTCCATATGATCCAGCAATCCCACTCCTGGGCAGATATCCAGAGGAAACTGTAATTTGAAAAGATACATACCCTGATGCTTACTGCAGCACAACTTACAATAGCCAAGACATGGACACAAGCTAAATGTCCAACAGCAAAGGAATGGATAATAAAGGAAAGACAAATAGCACGTGATATTACTTATATGTAGAATCTAAAGTATGACACAAATGAACTTATCTCTGAACAGGAAACAGGCACATAGAGAACAGACTTGTGGTTGCTAAGGGGGGGTGGCGAGGAGATGTGAGGGACAGAATGGGAGGATTGGATTGAGAGTTTGCGGTTAGCAGATACAAACTATTATATACAGAATGGATAAACAACAAAGTCCTACTGTATAGCACAAGGAACTATGTTCAATATCCTGGGAAAAAACCATAATGAAAAATTATATATATATATATGAAAGTAAAAGTGAAGTCACTCAGGCCTGTCCAACTGTTTGCTACCCCATGGACTGTAGCCTGACAGGCTCCTCTGTCCATGGGATTCTCCAGGCAAGGATCTTGGAATGGGTTGCCATGCTCTTCTCAAGGGGATCAAGGGGACCTTTCTGACACATGGATCGCACCCGGGTCTCCCACATTACAGGCAGACTACCATCTGAGCCACTAGGGGATATATATATACTTTCATTTATCTAATTGATAGAATTGATAGAATAATATCTATATTGAATCACTTTCTTGTACACCAGAAATTAACATAACTTTGTAAGTCAACAACACTTTAATTAGGAAAAATAATAAAATTATTTATTTTATAACATATAATATTTAATAACAATGTTAACAATAACACCATGGGTATTGGATGGCTAGTAGGACTTGATGGAACAGGACCACCCCAGCACATCTTTTAGTTTTCTGACTTCCTTAGTGGATGGATGGTAGAAATGCTCACTGATTTGGGAAACACTGGGACAAAACCTAATCTGAACAGTGAAAAAAAAAAAAAGGAAAAGATTTGGGAGTTATACTGATTAGGCAGGTTTCTTAAGAAAGAGGTTATCAAGTAAGTAGTGAAATTTTTGAATCTGGAGTTTTCAGGAGGAAGTTAGGTCCCTCATAGACATATAGATAATCATAAAAGCACAAATAAGGATGAAAGTCTCAGAGTATAAGATGTTAATTGGAAAAAGTAGCCTGCAAGAGCTTATTATTGGATCTTCCAGCATCTATTAGCTGAACATGGGTGGATAAACCTGTTAAAGTTATTAACGATGGGCAGGTATGAAAGAGCAACAAGATATTGCCCTGCTTTTAAGTGCAAAAAAAAGTTGTTATGTACTGAAACATGGATATTTCAATATTCACTTACATAACATCACCAGCCATAGGCATTAATTTCTGCAAAAATCCCCTGGTCAATAGTGTGTTATGGCAGATTGACATTGTACAGCAGAAATCACCCAACATTGTAAAGCAATTTTCCTCCAATTAAAACAATAAATTAAAGGGCTTCCTTGGTGGCCCAGTGCCAATGCAGAGACACAGATTTGATCCTTGAACCCAGAAGATCCCAGATGCTATGGAACAACTAAACGCATGCTCCATAACTACTGAGCCTGTGCTCAAAGCCCAGGACACACAACTACTGAAGCCCATGTGCCCTAGAGGCCTGCTCCACAATACGAGAAGCCACCACAACGAGAAGCTTGTTCACAACATTGAAGAGTAATCCCTATTGCCTCAGAGAAAAGCCCACGCAGCAATGAAGACCCAGCACTGCCAAAAATAAATAATTAAAAAGAAAAAAATTAAAATTTAAAAAGTGGGCTGAGACAAGGAACTATAATCAATATCTTATAATAATCTTTAATGGAAAAGAATCTGAAATATATATATATATATATACATATATACACACACACACACATATAATAGATTCACTTTGCTACACACCTGAAACATAGTAAGTCAACTATACTTCCATAATAAAAAGGAAAACAATGTGTTAACACTGTTGTTAAACTATTGTGCAGACTTTTGTGCTGTGTAAAAAAAACACACCCCTAATATAGTGGCTTAAAACGACATTTATTTTTGTTTCTAATGGATCTGTGCATTGACTGAGGTTGTCTGGGAGGCTCTTTCTTGGCGTTTTTTATGGTCTGATTAGATGGCAGCCGGAACTGAAACACCCAAAGACCTGATTGCCCAGGGTGGCTTGCTCACTGGGCCAACACAGGACACTGACTACTGACCTGGAACACAGTAGCAGGAGCTGCCCACAGATCGATCAAACAGTCAGCATTCCAGGAAAAAACAGGCAAAACCTGCCAGTCATCTTCAAGCCTGCACCGAAAAGTGGCACAGCTTTAGTCCTGCCATATTCTATAGCTCAAAATAGACATAAGCCAATCCAGATTTAAGTGGGTAAAACATTAAATTATTGTTGGAGCCATAGCAGAATTTGTATCCATCTATAATGCAACACAGTTCAAACTAATGACTAGAGTGTTTGAGAGATGAGGAGGTGTTAACCTTGCTAAATGGAAATCAGAAGTCAAGTTCAAGGAACTGAAAAATTTCTACTCGACCTTCTTAGAATCACCTCAATTTATTTTTCATATATTTATTTATTTATTTTTGCTGAATCATTTAGCTACATGTTCCTTGTCTCATTCAGAACAAACAAACATAAAAGTAAAAAAAAAAATAGTACATGAGTCAATGTATTTTATTATAGCTTGTCCAATGGGAAACTTACAGAAAGGGTAAATGTATTGATAATGTCATAAGATTCAAATTAAACTTTATTTTTTTAATATGGAGCAGAAACTCTTCTTTCTCTTTAAATAAACAATTGTAAAACTATATTAATATTTTCTTAACGAAAAAGATCTTTAGAAGCCTATTTTAGTACTTAAATAATAAAATAAATATACATCATAACTATTTTCTTTTAGAAATTAAAAAAAAATAAAGAAACCAGCAAGGCATTATAAACTGGAAGAAATTTAAAATCAGACTTTTTTTACCTTGATCAAATATTGCATGCATGTAAGTTACACTTTAGAAATATGTTGAGATTACCAAAAGGATTATGCACCTTGACATTAATTCACAAGGACTTGTTTTTCAAAGAAAACATGCCTTTCTATTTAAACCATGAATTGTTTAATAATTAAAATATAAAATAATTTATAAATGAAATGGGCTTCTCTGGTGGCTCAGACAGTAACAAATCTACCTGCAATGGAGGAGACCCAGGTTTGATTCCTGGATCAAGAAGATCCCCTGGAGAAAGGAATGGCAACCCACTCCAGTATTCTTGCCTCGAGAATCCCATGGGCAAGGGGCCTGGTAGGCTACAGTCCATGGGTTTGCAAAGAGTCTTACATGACTGAGTGACTAACACACTTTTCATAAATGAAACAAAAGTAAAGCATACATGTAAGAGCTTTATATATTAATAATAAAGTCAAACCCACTATGTAAAATATAAGAAATACCAACATATTTAAGGAGGAAAACAATCTGGTAATCTTTGGCACAAATTGTGGCAAAATTAAGGACCACTTTAAATTGTTTAAAAATTATCTGAGGAAAGACAAGTTGACTTGGGGTTTTGAAGCCTAGAAACATATAAATGAATTAGCAGTTGAAGCAAAAAGGCAGGGAGAGTAACAAAGACGAGGGAGAGAGTTACAAGATATTATTCTCCTTTTCTAAGATTAAAAGCTGAGCAATCATGCATCTGAATTCCTGTACAAGGATTTCAGACCATAACAAGAAATAATTTATCTGTGAACTTCTGAAACATGAGGAGGAAAATCAACAAACAAGAATTCCTTAAAATCTGGGTATGGAAAATAAAGCTTTTATTCCAAAAATGACTAAGTTCTTACTCATGGTCTAATACATTTATCTTTGTCTTATGTACATGTGTGTCCCATTCATAACTGCACATGTAAATGTGAAACAGGAGCCAGATGGATGCTGTGTGGTGAGTGAACTTAGCTCCACATCCCGCACAACAGGGACTGACGGTTTTCTAAGCCTGGGTGTGTATGTCTCTGCCTCCCCTACAGTGACTGCACACTGGTGATGCACTGTTATATGCATTCATCTAGACTGTGATAAGTATTCTTGGGTAATAACTATTAGACAAGTAAAAACTATGAACAAGGAAAAAAATGATTCAACAACCATACAAAGTTGAACACTCCATGGATAAAAGATAAAAATCAAACTAGTAATACAAACTATAAAAAGACACTGATGGTAATATAAAATGTGATCTGTGACAATTACACAAATAGCATCTCCTGACTTACATGAGAACATGCCTATGTAGAACAGAACAAGAGAGCCCAGAAATAAACTCATGGGTATATGATCAATTAGCTTGTGACAAAGAAGCCAAGAATATGAAACAGGGAGATGACAGTCTCTATAATGCATGGTACTGGGGAAACTGAATGTCTGTCTTCAAAAGAATAAAGCTGGACCCCTATCTTACACCAAGCACAAAAATCAACTCCAAATTGATTCAAGACTTAAATATACAGCTGAAACAATAAAACACATAGAATAAAACATAGTGGCTAAGCTTTTTGACACTAGTCTTGGTGATGATTTTTGCATCTGAGGCCAAAAGAAAGACAAAAGGAGAAATAAACAATAGGGACTATACAAAATTTTAAAGTTTCTGCATAACAAAGAAAACCACCAATCAAATAAAAAGACAAGCTACTGCACCAGAGAAAACATTTGCAAAGTTTATATCTGATAAGGGGCAAATGTTTAAAATAAGTGAAGAACTCATAAGACTCAACAGAAAAAAAAATAATTTTAAAAATGGGCACAAGATCTGAATAGACATATATAAAAATAGACATAGATATAAAATGGCCAACAAAAAAGGGTGCTCAAAATCATTAATTATCAGGGTAATGCAAATTAAAACCATGATGTTAGAATGGCTATTATCAAAAAGACAGGGAATAATAAGTGTTGTTGAGGTTATTGAAAAAGGGAAACCCTTGTGCACTGTGGCTGGGAATGTAAATTTGTTCATTGATCATGAAAGGCAAGATGGAGGTTCTTCAAAAAAAGTGAAAAGTACATCTACCATAGTTTCCAGAAATTCTACATTTGGGAGTTTATTCTAAGGAATTAAAATCTCTATCTAGAATTCACTAAGATGGCAGAGGAATAGGACAGGGAGACAACTTTCTCCCCCCAGAATTCTTCAAAAGATCGTTTGAACGCTGAGCAAATTCCACAAAACAACTTCGGAATGCTGGCAAAGGAACCAGGCACCCAGAAAGGCAGCCTATTGTCTTCAAAAGGAGGTAGGACAAAATATAACAGATAAAAAGAAAGACAAAAGAGTTAGGGGCGGAGACCCATCCTGGGGAGAAAGTCATGAAAGAGGAGAAGTTTCCAAAAACCAGGAAACCCTCTCACCGGCAGGTCTGTGGGGAGTTTTAGAATCTCAGAGGGCAACATTAGAATCTCAGAGGGCAACATAACCAGGAGGACAGAAATAAATAAATAAATAAATAAATAAATAAAACCCACAGACCACATGCCTAACTGCAACTCCCAGCGGAAAAGTAACCCAGATGTTCGCATCCACCACCAGCAAGTGGGGGCTGAACAGGGAGGCATGAGCTGCATTGCTTAGGACCGGCCAGTGAATGCCCTGAGGACAATCTGAGGGAGCTAACATGAGATGGCAACCCAAACTGTGGGATAGCCAGAGAGGGAGGGAGGGAGGGAGAGAGAGAGAGAGAGAGAGGGAGAACTTTCCCATGAAAAGCTCTAACCTAAGGCACTGCCAGGCTGCTCACAGACCAAAGAACTGAGCGAATACCAGAGGAGAGCTAGCCGGTAGTGGACCAGCTCATCCTCCACCAGAGGCAGAGAGGCAGGTGGGTGACAGCCAGGGCCAGAAAGGGGCAATCTCAATCTTGGCCCCAGAGACCGCATCCTCTACCAAACTGTAAGCAGGCTCCCAGTTGCTAACCAAGTCTTCCTGGGATCCTGGATGGTTGACAACTGCCAGGAGGGTCACAGCCAGAGATCAGCTTCCCAAGGAGACACACAGAACACCTGAGACGGTGCTCCCACTGCACACCCAGGAAACGGAGCAGCTGGGATGGGGGAGGTGATAAGACGCACCACCCCACCTGGGGAGTGTGCGCTCACCAGGCACCTGGTCGCCTGAGCTGCTCGGACCTGCGACGGGCACAAAACGCAGGCCCAACTGAGTCTGTGCCTTTATGGAGCACCCGAGAACCTGAACCTGAGCAGCTTAGACCTGGAAAATGCACACAACCCAGGGCCCACTTTAGACAGTTTCCCTACAAAGCAACCTGGAGCCTGAGCAGT